>NC_136912.1:28148145-28315645 GCF_949606895.1 Notothenia rossii | reverse complement strand
GGGCAGCTCCTCCACATTAAACCTGGCCTGCAGCTCTCTGTGGACACACACACATTGGCATACATATAATTTATACAGCAAGGCATATTTACATTACAATAATTTACCAGCAGGTTGTGCACACAACCAAGTGGCCAAACCCACGCACCTCCTGTAGGGGTCCTCGTAGGCCAGGAACAGGCACCTCTTGGGCAGCTCTTTCAGGAAGGTTTCTTGCTCTTCCTCAGTCTGGTCCAAACTGAAAAGAAAAGGAACAATGGAAAATAAGGAGGGGCACGTTGAGAGTTTGGGATGAAGGGATAGATTCCAGGTCAGGAAACATATCCAAATGTTTAGACTTAGGACATTCGGTTCTCACAAAAATAGGAATATATCCTTATTGTTTCTAAGGGACGAAACAGGAGTATATGTACAATGTTAACCAAACACATGAATGCAGGTGCATATTTGTACACGGAACCTGCTAACAGAAAATGTTCATATTGAATTTGGGTAACGGGCATGGAGTGACCAAGTAACTGTCTTTTATGTCACATGTATGTCTCAAGTCTTTGCACTGAAGTCTTCAAGCCAAGACTAACTAGTCCAAAGTCTTAACTAGATGTTTCGCCTCTTTTGCATACTGCTTTAGTTTTTTATTTGGCCATTATGTAGTTTTTGTATGTAAAAACAGATATGTTTGGTATAATTTTCAGCCATATGCCGCTCAGTAACGTGACATTAGTTTGTGGTTCTGTCCCGCATCTTGATTGATTGCAGTCGAAATGAAGTGTCAACTTGCTGGAATAGTGTTAATGTTAGTTGATTCAAAAAATTAAGTGAAAGCAATTATTTCGGGGTACACTTTTTAAATAACTTGTTTCAATCCATATGGGGGAAGGTTTTAATTCTAAAAGCTCAAGTCCAAGTGTAGTAACGTTTCATTGGTGTTTAAGCCAATTTGATCAAATCCAAGTCACGTGACTCGAGTCCACACCTAAGGGCTGTTGTTGAGCAGCTGATTAGGTTTAGGTGTTGGGGAATAAATGTGGTCCATTGCAAGTCTAAGTTTGAAGTGTCTCTCTGTGTGTTATACCTTATGTACACGAGAACAAGCTGAGCAGCTCGGTCGACATAGAATTAATCCGTCAACCGTTTGAAGAAGTTGCTGAGCGTGGGAGTAAACTGCTGGCATCTCTCACATGCTGCAGACGCAAAGAAGAGTATCAGGATGCAGTTCTGCAGGCGCATGAAGATATCTCTCTCTGTGTCAAGCTCATCCTGCTCTTTGTTGTTCTTCAACAGCATCCGGTCAACAAACAGGTCCACCATATTCACAGGAACGAGGACGGAGGCTAAGGAAAGCACACGGGAGAAATATAAAAATGTTTTTACAATGGATTAACAGTAGAATCATCAGGAATGCACAACATAGTATAAAAGAAAAAGGGAAAGAAAACAGATAGTTGTGAGGGTTATCACAGGCATGCATATCAGTGCCAAACGTGAAGTAAAGCATAGACTAGCAACTATAATCTTCCTTCAACAACAATATATGAAAAAGGTTTTGCCATTTGCAAAGGCTTATCTTTCATACAGTATGATTTTGTAAGTAAGAAGTATGTTTCCAGTCAGGCAGAATTACGAACAGCCCGTTAATCATATGAGCCCATCTTGCTTGCTGATACATGGGATAATCCTCATAGTTGCTTACCTCTCACAAATATTATCTCCCCTTGAGGCCGCAAATCCAAAAAGTAAACAGCTTTCAATATATTGTGTTTTCTTTCTTTGCAACTCCTCCTGGTGTCGTATGTGAATCTGTTCCCAGCCTGTCAGTTTATATCTCGTCCACTCATTGACTCCATCTCCTTCACCTTGACGGCAGTAGCTGCTCACTCCCTCTCCCTTTGTCTCCCCCTCCCCTGTCTGGGAGGGAGGGATTGAAAGACAAGGTGACAGAGGCACAAGTGACATGAAAAGCTCACTGTGATTGTGTGTGAAGGCAGCAACTGAGCCGGAAAGCATAGAAATTACAGAATGAGTCGTGCTTGAAAAAATAAAAAGGCCTTAATGAGGTGAGAGCCAGTGAGACCTTTATTATCCAGTAACTAATGGAGGAGCAGAACCACAGGGAGAGTGTGGTTGGAGATAGTCTGATTTCCTCCACAGGGAAATACACAATAAAGCCATGAAGCACAGCAGAGACATCAAAACAGTTTGTGCTAGCAAAATAGAGTGTATTGTTTTTGGAAGTACAATACAACTTATACTTAGCTAAATATATATTATAGCAACTTAAAATTAAGCTCGAGAGACATGCCATACATAACAAAACAAATGCAAACACAATGCTTTACAAAGTATTGAATTCCTTTTTTTTTTACATCAGGCACCAGCACCTAATACGTTTTAATGAGGCAAACACTTGTTTTTAGCAGTGTCTCAAATTTGAAATACACCGTGAACACTAGGCCTACTTACTTGCGGCTGGTTACCAAAATGTACTGTCGCCTCAAATCAAACATAGCTGTTGTGCACTTCCTGTAAATGAAAAAAACATTTGACTACTGTAGTTTAAGTGTATTCCAATGTTTACCAGAGCAACCAATTGGGTTTCCATAGCCTACATTATTAGACATATAGGGGGATCCCCTTTCTTCAGCCAAGATGGCGACCATTTAGGATGAGATCTGTGAAATGTTCCAAAAACTACTTTTTGGTATTTTTGGTTAGATCAAGTATACTATGCTCTATTTTAAAAAAAACTGACCACAGACAAGTGTTTGGAAGGAAATAGAATAATAGATGGTAAACTGTTTTGTTGCACTGTACAAATAGTACGTAGCCTACCCTCTTAGTTTCCAACACACAAAAATAAAGACCCCTTTAAAATTAGGTGACTGTCAAAAGAATAGTAAACAAAATACCGGTACAAAACGTGTTGATCAACTTATTACCTGAAAACAAATGCAAATTTGAATTGGCTTATGACCGAAATCGAATCCCCTCAGATTTCTGTATTATTTCCCTTCAGCCAATATCTGATCTCTTAACCTCAGTGTGCCCACACAACAAAATAAAAAAAGTTGCACACCCGAGTCTTTATCTTCAGGAAAGGTATGTCACCGAGAGTCTGACTCACAGGGACGCCAGTCCTTATAGAAACAGTTCGTGATCAGACAGATTAAACCGTCAGGCAGTGGAAATGAAGTCCTCGTCCAAAAACACACCGAAAGTAGGCTAATTTCCGGCCAGCAGAAGCGTCCTTTGATGCAGCAGCTGTGCTCACGACGTTGGTTTAGCAGTTAGCACACACACAATCACACAATAACTCCGCCCTTATCACCTGAGATTAGGCAAGAAACACGCGTTACAGCTTCTGCTAAAGTGTATTGCTCATAACTAAATTATTCAACAGGCTAAACTATCCTCGTTTTTCTCACCATGTCTCTAACTTTTTGTTCATTTCTCTCTAGCCTCCCAGATCTCTTTTTTTCTTTTTCCTGCCCTCTTCCTGACCTTGAACCAATTACCACAGGTGTGACACTACAGCAACCAATCAAACAGCGAGGGGTGAAACCAAATGCTAAATCAGCGTTTTTTTTGTGGTTTAACCCACTTTCTGCCTCCAGTGTTCTTTAAAATGTTTTGTTTTAATTTAAAATGTTAAATTGAATTAGTTTCCTCCAACTTAGGGCTATAAGGATTCATTTCTTTAACAGGGTCTGTAGCATCCGGATATTCATTGTGCTCTTTCCCATATTTCTAATAGGTATAGCTACTTAGCAATTATCACCATTTGTTTATTACCAACTCTTTTTTTACACAGCCAGCAAACAAGGTCATTTGCTAACGTTTTGACCCTAGCCACCTGATAAAAGTAAGTCCAATATTCACTTTATTTTAACTTTGCTTTGGACTAACATAGGACATTGATTTGGCAGCCTATGCCCCCTTTGCTGTTTTCTCAATTTCTAAGAACTGCTGCATGGTGCATCTTGAAAGGAAGGGGATATGACTTGAGGTACTTGGCAGAAATTCAAAAACAATGTACTTACATTTGTGATTCCTGGGTTAAATGATTTACAGGTAGACATTTATAAAGACCATTAGGAGCAGGACCATTACTGTGTATATTTATGTTTTTGTTTGAAAACTGGGATTTGCTCTGACTGAGAACTCACCCTTTGTGCTAATACATCCTGCAACAAAACAGAGGAGCTGTTTTCAGTGTGCATTTTTAAAGAGTCCTCTTAATGAGCCTGTTAAGAGGCTGCAGTATCAGTCACCAAAGGATTAATGATTAAGGAGGCTGGACTTGAATGTGTAAGAGAACAAAAGCAAAAGTGTTTTCCTTTGTATTTTCTCTTCATCTTATTCTCCATATTCCTTTATCTCCATCTTTTCTCTTTCTATCCCAGGCTCCATCTTTCTCCTCCTCTTCGTTTTCATCTTTGCCCTTTACCCATAACTTCCACCATCTCTTTTTCCTCTTGTCGTCCTCTGTCTTGTACTTGAGTCTCCTCACAGGGTCAGTGGCACTGCGCATATTTAGGTTGTCGAAATCCTCGTTGAGCATGAAGCTCCTCTCAATGACCTCCGCTGATTCCTGCCAGTCTCTGAAACAGTCGATACCGTAACTACAGATGTCCTGCACAGCATTCGGAGAGAGTACGGAGCCATCAGGGCGAAGGACCACGACTGTTGGTACGCTCTTCACCTTAAACATGGCCTTCAGCTCACTGACAAAGAGAAACACACACACACAGCTACCTTGATGCACTTGTATAAGAAATACACATATTTGACTTTAGAAAACCTACACTTTAACATGTGAAACATACGAATACAGAAACACTGAAACTACAGAGGCGCTCTTTTCTGTCTACTTACTTCCTGTATGGATCCTCAAAGGCCAAGAACAGAACCTTTTTCTGCAGCTCATTGAGGAATCTCTCCTGCTGCGCCTCAGATTTGTCTAAGCTGGAGAGAGGAGATGGAAATGGAAATTACATAAAAGATAAAACAGTGTGAATGGGAGTCCATGCGAACACATGAGGTCATCAAAGAGACAGACAGAAGTAAAGATAGAGACCTGATGTAGACAAGTGCAAGCAGTTTGGGGTATTCAATGTACGCTGGATCTTTGAGTCTCTTAAAAAAGTCATTCAGTACAGGGATGAACTCCTGGCAGTTTTCACACTCAGAGGATGCGAAGAACAGCATTAGGATTCTGTTTTCCAGGATCCCGACAATCTCTCGCTCTGTGTTGAGTTCATCCTGGTCCGTGTTGTTCTCGACCAATACTCGGTTTAGGAACAGGTCCACCATGATGGAAAAGATGGTGCAGGTGTTCTGTGTAGAAGAAACGGTGACATATAGATTTGAATATTTGGGAATATAAATCATGCTTAGTGCCTGTTTCCATGCCAACTCTATCTGAAAAAAAAGGTAGTCTAACACTGGAGATCATTATTCGATCATCTGAGATTTTCAGTGCAGTCTCAGGAGTAAGTGATTTCACACTGACTTTCAACATCCCACAGAGGAGTGTGAAGCACACAGCTGATCTATGTACTGAGAGGAAAAGTAACAATAGTACTGCAGCAGAAAGATACTTTTTTCCCATACTGTGAAGGCACTAACTAATGCTGCAATGCACACCCCAAGGCATTAAATATTCATGATTTAAAAAGACAAAATAAGAATCAAAGTTTGGAGAAAAAACGCTGTTACTTATTCAGAGTTTCACCACGCACTACTTTGCTTCAGCGGGACTGTGTGGGAGGATCAGATTTGATCAACGGTGGCAGCACTTAAAGTAAAGAAAAATCCACATGTTGATTAAAAGTTGCTTGACAAATCAAAGGTTCCAACTTCCTGTTCTCTCGCGTAGGAGTCCATCACTCAGAGGAATGATTAGCCGCTGTTTCGGTGTTTGTTCTGCCCCAACATACTTTATAAAGCTTAACATTTCTTTATAACACACATATTTAAGAAACTTAGAGGCACTATTCTGGCAGGGCCTTTGCTTATCTATTCCCAAGTCTTAAAAACAGGATACAAAACGATTATATCAGATTTAGAAAATGGATCCTCAGAAATGTTTTCTCCCTTTATTTTCTCACTGAGCTTCTGTTCAGTTTTGGATTATTTGATTGAACAACTTTTTTGCTATACTTAAACAAGGACATACATCTGTGAAAACCACAGCAGTGCAAAGTAGAGTAAAAAATGTACGAACAACTATTATTAAACGTTGTTAAATAAACAAAAAACAGCTACTGAATTGTGCACATTATGTTAAATGGTCTAGATGTGACCAGTTATTAATGTGATAATAAAATATCTGAACACTAGTATATTTGATCAACAGACTGTTTTTGTTTTTTTAATTGTTTTGTTTTTTATATCTATACCCAGGCCTCCCATACTGATAGTGAATGGATTACTCTGAAATGAAGTTATCTGTAGCTATTAAAACATTCATCCAAACAAAAAGAAGTCCAAAAATGTAATCACTTTTATAATCAATAAGGTAAAAACATGTTGGGTGACTGTCCTCTTGTAGTGGTACAGCTCAGGCCCAAGTGACCTGTACATACAGTCTATAATCTTACATAGGTTTTGTTTACAAAAGTAATTTACTACACAATAGCTCAGCCAGGATCAGCTGACAAGGATGAATCGGTCATTTATGCGATGGTGTTTTCCAAAAGAAGACTTATGGCTCAGAACAAAAAGCCTCATAAGAAATACCTTTCATATTAAGAAATAAAGTTCAGACCTAACATCTCAGAAAGGTGCTTTATCTGCCTCGGCCAGCCTGTATTTCACTGTCGCAGCCGTCGCTGCCGGCTGTGAATTGACAGCGATAACCTCACAAATTAGATTTGGCTCTCTGGCTCTGAGCTGTGCCAGATCTATTTGAGACCACCACTCTGGAATCAGACTTCCAAGGCTGATGGAGGAGAAATATGTTTGAAATTGAGCAGCATCGCACCTCATCTGAGAAGAAAAATAAAGATTTACTTGAAGACTCTGAAGGGTTGGAGCTTAAATCTAACATTCAGAAAAGTTATTTCATAATAATCCTGTTCACTTTTTGAAGCTGATCGATTGTCCCTGATACAAACAAGCAACTCTACCTTGTTTTGCTAGTTGCAAATGTAATAGGCCATCGATCTGTGTAGAGTTGTGTCAGCTGTATGTACCAAGAGTAATTTACCTCACCTTGAAACTCCTCGACTCCTTCAAGGAAATAAATATATCCAGTTACTTCTCTCTCTCAAGCCATGCTTTGATTTGTTTTCTTTCTTCCTTTAAATCATGTGAAGTTGGTTATGTTAGCGACACCTTTCACTGCCTCTCTCTGTCATTTCTTTACCGTGCACTCTGCGGTCTACCGAAGAAGATTACAGAGAGTTGGAGGTGTGTCGTGCTGTAAATCAGGAGCAGAGGTTGCTCCTTTGTGTGTGGCTGTGTTTTTGCACTGTGGGCCTTTAAAACTCCAGCTCAAGAGCAGCAATCGTATTACCTTAAGAGAAGAAGGGAGGGAGCAGAGGAAGGATAAAGTTACAGACAATTGGATTGCTAAGGGAAGACTGGCGTGTAGGTTAAATGGTAGAAAGAAAACAGATAGGAAGAAAAAAAGAGAATTGAAACCTTATAACCTGCTCAAACCTCTCCTTAATTCTTACTAACCACTAATGTCACGTATTTACCCCCTCAGAGCTTTATAATGATTATGTCTCACTGTTATCAAGGTGATTTGACAGCCAGGATGTGGAGCTTTAAAGAAAATAAACTGAGAAAGTCAATAGCTGGTTGGAGTAAGCATCAGCAGGTCCAACTGCAGAACAGTGACTATTGATCAGCAGAGGCGCTCGCAGAGAATACCTGGGCTAATCTCACAGAGGGGTGAGGTAAATATAGAGGTGGGGGGGAGGGAGATCTAATAGGATTAGTCTGAGTCACAGGCGAGTGCCTCATGGATACGCTCACACCAACACATGATTAACCTAATTCTGCGAACATACAGTAGGAGCTAACGCACACAACAAGTGCTAAACCTTTTAACCATGATGTTTGGGGCATTGTTGATCATGTTCTCAGGACGAAATGTAATAACTAATCAACACTAAGATGGTTGTTGGGGAAATATTTTCCTAGGCCCATACCTTTGACCCAGTTTATCAGTTTGTACTCCCCTCAATGAGCACAGGCCTGCAACTTTGGGCTGCTTTGCTCTCAGTGTTTTGTCTCCCTGTTCCTGCCTATTGGCGTCAGCTGATAGAGGTGTTATAGTGCTTTGCCTGTTTTATCTTGTTATGCAGCCTGTTGATTATTCTCTCAGGGCGAGCTAGCTACATGGGAATGGGGAAAGATTCTTCAGAATTGATTGGGCACCAGCTGGCCCATATGTTACGGCCACAGCTTCTACACGGCAATATTGGCTCACGCTCAGACCCGCAACATGAAAATAGACGCAACAACCAGTAGAGTTAACATCGACCATTTACTTTTATTGAGCCGTCTTCTTTCAACAAGCCAATCTAAAATGAAAAAGGTCTGGAGGACTGACCAAAAAGAACAAAAGGGTAGAGGGAGTCTGAGCCAGCCACACCATGGGCCGTATGACCCAGAACTTGCCCGCCTAAAGTCAGGTGTATAACCCAAAGTAATAAATGAAGCACGAAAACTGGACTACCAGGTCCTCCAGGCTAAAAAGAGTCAAGACAAGAGACTGCATCGCTCAAACCTAATTACAAATAGGGGTCTTCAGTAGTGAGTGTCTTCCGGCGTGAGAAAGAGAGGAATCCTTCTCCTCTAGCCTTTCTTTTATCGCCGTGATTATGTGGAGTTGGGAACACCTGGGCAGAGGCGGAGCCAGGGCATACTTCAAAGACTTTTCTAACACGATAGTAATTTTAAGCCTAAAACAATAAATGTTGTACTTGTGCTTACCTTTTATGTGTTTAATTCAAATACAAAATATTTTGTGTGTGATGCAATAACATGAAATTGTACAGCAGCCAGTAGGGATCATTTGTTTAAACAGTGAAGAAAGAGGAGTAATGGTGGCCTGCTGAAGCCCAAACTGACCGGGCAGGCCAACATCAGCAAGCACCAATTAGAAGAGAAACCTCTACACTGGCTTGTGGGATGTTTATGTCTGTGCTGGAATTAAAGCTTCTGTGTGACAAAAAAAGCAGTGCAGTGTATTTTGATGTTCAAGCCACTGGCTAGAAATAAACCCACAATTTGTCCAATGTCAGAGCTTCTTTGTACTTCAAACTGAGACTCGAGGGACTGCAAATAGACTTCATTCACTTATAGTTCAATTAAGTCTTTATTCACTCTTTTGTTAAAAAAGACACACTGTGAAACCATAGAGGAGCACACAAACAAGAAAAGTTACTAAAGGTCTATATTCATTTGTTCTTCTGATCGTCTGCAAACAAAAAGATACAAAAGCTAAAAGTTTTTGTTAAAACTGCAAGATGAACTGAGGGGAAGACAATGAAACATGAAAGCTTACTGGCAAAGTGTGAAAAGGATTGATAGCACATAAAGGAAAACACTGATAGATATACAAGTAGCAAACTTAGAAAACGTATTTAAATAACACTCGAGCTAAACTGAAGAAGAGCAGGGTGTTCCCAGCTCTTTGGGGACACTTTATCACAGCCAGTAGAAATATATAACTGGTGATAATCGATTGCAAATAAACATTGCTTCTTTCCAACCACTTACAGTATTACACCGTTTAGAAAAGGCAACATTTTAGTGATTCAGTTTCCTGCCTTGAAAACCTAGTATAAAATCAGATAAAAATCCCTTTTTCGTATTTTAGAGGCTCTTTTTTTAAAACCCAAAGCTTTCACATTTAAGTCATTTAGAGCTATCAAGAGTTGGGTTTAATACTGTATTTATTCCAATTCATTCTTTTATTTTCTCTGTAGGACTTTATATTCAAAACATGGAACTATCATTGGACCAGGTTGTGGTTAAAGAATATGCGTTGGATGCCATAAATAAAACAAAAGCTTTCTGTTGAGAGTTAACTCTTCAACTACATCACAATTCTTAGGATAAAGATTGGAGAGAGGAATATATGGTGAAAAGCCTTTGTCACACCCACCCTGAGCTCGACTACTCTGCCTTTCCCCCTTCCCCTCTCCATTCTGTTATATTCTCTCCATTTCCCCAGTGATCACAGCTTTGTTCTATTTCCCTCATCCTTATCTCTGTTTGCCAGAGTTTTCTCTCCTCCTCTTCCTCACAGCTCGTCCCTTGCGCTCCAGTTTTCCAGTTCAGACTGCAGTACGTCAGAGTTTTGGGCCTCAGAGCTCAGTTCCCCTTGCTCCTGAGTTTTTCTGGACCTGGCTCTGTCCCAGTCGGTTCTGACTGTCTCGTTGTCCCAGACCACCGATGTTTCCGTGTCGCTGATGTAACCCATTTCTCCTGTGTAATGCGTTGGATACACCAGAAGCGGCTCTGCGGAAAATGCACGCAGGTCCCGGCTCTCAAAGCGCTCCATGTACTCTGACCTGATGAGGGAGAGGAGCGGGACATTTTATTAAGAAGAGCGCTACAGGACAGAATCAAAAAGAGGAGACAGGTAGAGTAAGACTGTTTGAAAAATATCACGCGTCACTCGCTTGAGCTTCAATAACGGGATACATGTATTTATTAATCCTCATCACATACAGAGCCATATGGAACAACTAGTTCCTGAACAGTGTCCTTCACGTGCTTTATATACAAGAGAGGGTGTTACACAGTCACAAGATGCATGGATACCGGTTTAAAGCAGTATACAATGTTTTGTTTGGATTAACTAAGGCCCACGTCAGAAATGATCATGCTTGTCATATGTCTATCTCCATAGAGGTTGAATCATGGTGTTAGTCGTTGTCACATAGCTATCATATGCCTAAAACAGTGTGTCCTGATGCTCTTCAAGGTAATCATACATCCTGACATCTACGCAGCTACAGTTGGGTCTTTGTTATCATGTGCTACTCTGATATTGGAAGAGTACATCCAGTATTTCCCAGACAAAGACGATAGAGGGATGGTGGGTTAACTCACACTGGATGTTTGTCATACATGACAGGGAGGAACTCATCGATAGGAAGCAGATTGTTCAGAGGTTCGGCCAGGAGGAGCTTCTGGGCCCCCTGTTGGGACAGCAGGTAGCCGAGGGTCCAGTAGGAGTAGTCGGCCTCCACCAGGTTGTGGATGTTTGGTACAGGCTTCTCTTGGTGGTCAATCTGCATCCGCTTCCGCCCAATGTAACTGCATTTAGTATTAAAGATAAAAGGGGCGGTATACATCAGAAGCACCTAACTTACATCAGCATTTTAAACAGACTTCAATCAATTTATTTAAACATATTTGATGCAGTCAGAGGATGAGCAAAGAACAGCACCATGCCAAAGTTTAGTTCTTTATTTTGGCTGAATGTATTGTAACTACTGATGAAGGTTTGTTTCTGTCTATACCGACTGTCAATGCAATGTTTAAAGGTTTATAAAAAAAATATATGTACTTTTTAATTTATTTACTAACTACTAAGTAAAAATGTTAACTACAAGTTTATGTCCTTAAAGATTTTTTGTTTTATATTAGATGTCTTGTTTTATATTTTATGTATGCACCATGACATCAAGTCAAATTCCTCGTATGTGTGAACCTACCTGGCAATAAACCTGTTTCTGATTTTGATTCTGATTCTGATGGAAGTTTCAAGTCTTGTATGATTATTTGTTTCGTTGTAATAAAGGACATTAAAACTGTTCATTTTTTCGCTTGGCACGTTTTCTTGCTAGCTAAAATAACATCCCAAATAATATCAAGATTAACTAGCGCTAGCATTTGCTGGAAGATTTGCATTTGCTTTGTTAACGGCACCTGGCCACACCGGGCCTCACTCCTCACCAGCTGCTCCACCCTCTACCCTTTTGGTTCCAAACATATGAATGCCACGGCCAAAACACCAGAATCCAAGCTTCAAAACCATAATCTAGAAACCATAGGGTGACATCCACTTCTCTAAAACAGTCTATGATGTTATATATTTTGTTATTGCATTTTTGAAGTATGGGGGCAGGTTAAATACGATTTTCTTCTCCCTGCTCCTTTCCACCATGGGCTACAGCAAGCATATGTGTAAAGTGTACATGCTTTGTTTTAAAATAACTGCCATGTGTGGAATAAATAAATAAATCATAGCACATAAGAATACAGTCTTCAGGCTTGCTATCCTACAGCAGAAATCAGGCTCTGTGAATGTGACATTTCTAGAGCATCTCATTAGTGTGATTGCATACGATGCGCAATTCCCACAAGTGTTCTCAGCATTTGATAAGGCGAGTTGTGTCTGAGATATCATGAACAGTGGCGGCGCCAGGGATTCTCTCTAGGGGGTGCTGTGGGGTAGCTTGACGTTTCATAGAGGGTGCTCAAACTTTAAGGGTTTCCCATTAATGCACCAGCGCTACAGTTGAATTTTCTACTGCAACCATACTTGTCAACCCTCCCGATTTTCGCGGGAGACTCCCGATTTCATTGCCTTCTCCCGATTTCCTCCAGGGGTCATATTTCTCCCGATTTCTGACAAAATCAGATTTACTCAGGACTGTTTCCACTCGGACTTTAATACAGCTACACCATTGTTTGGTTTCCATGGTAACACGTCTCTTTAGTAGCGCGTGCAACTGAAAGTCTGACAGGGTGAGGCAGATAGTCACAGAAAACAGAACAAAAATCGACGACTACTCTACTCACTCCTTTCCTGCCCACACACACATGCTCCCTCAAGGACGGTGCTACAGGCCGCAAGGCATTGCACTTAGAACTACAATATAAGCATGTTAATGTTAATCTAACAGCTCCGGCGATCCAGCTCCAGCTAACAGGAAGTCACTCAAGTGTCACAAAGTAATTTAGCCTATGGGTAGGTCAAAAATATAATGGGTGCTGGCCATTGGCCTAATCATATCACCTGTGTTGGCTTTATGTTTTTGGTCAAACATGTGTTTGTTTCACATTTGAATTGATGTAATCAATCATTTGTATAATTTAATTAAAAAAAACATTTTTTTTTTTTATTCGGAAAAACATATTTATTGGGGGTGCTTAGGGGGTGCTTTGGCAATCCTGGGAGGTGCTTCAGCATCCCATAGCTCCCCCCTGGCGCCGCCCCTGATCATGAATGACAGATGGACGGATTTCACTGCAGCGACTCGATAATCCTCTCTGTTTACTACGTTGTGCTCTGTCTGCATCACTCACATGAGATCCCAGTCCAGTTTATAGGTCGCCAGCTCCTGCAGCAGCGCCTGGAGGCGTCGCTTGAAGTACACCTCGAAGCGGAGGTCGTCCTCGATGACCAGGGAGGTGTGCAGACCACGATCTACGATCTACACATAAACACATACGTTTTATAACACATCGTTGTTTTAAATACTGGAGTCCTTTGTTTAACACATTCCAGACGTACAGTATGTTATATATTTTGTTACATTACGCCAACTTTTTCCAACCAAAACGCATTTGAAACGTGGTTGCCTACCAGAAGCTGTCACAATATTGATGACTGCTTATGAGTTTTAAGCAACATTTTTAGAATACAATTTGTATATGTTAGATATTTTTACTATACTTTTTAAATTGTGAAACTAATTTCAATTTTGTTTAAGTTGTTCAGGTTGTTTTGGATAAGAGGTAACCTCTGCGGATATTTCCGTTCCCAGGAGCTTGGTCTCTTTTAAATATTAGTGTGTGTTTTATTGTATGTATTCTTTGCAAGCAGATTTTACCACTTTGTACCACATCTTATACACAGTTCCTAGGGTAAAAAAATGTTTCCACTATGAGGTAGCATTCAACAGTTGACATTAAGACAGGGATCTTTAAAAAAAAAAGTTACTAGAAGAACCTTGTTTCACAAAAAGCAGTAGAGTTATTGAAACCAAGCGGCAAACTCTGGGGCAGAGCAGGGAGGCCAATAAGGAAGTGCCGCAAACTGCAGTTAATTTATTGGCCGATAGAGGATAACTGCAGAAAGGAGCAATTTCCATTGACCCCCATGTTAAAATGCCCAACTTTACAGCAGAAATAAACATATTTCTACCCCTGGATGCAATAACAATTATTATGGATATACTTAGATTCTACCATCATGATTATGGATTGGTGAGTGAATTGTTTATAACGCAACCCTTTCAGTTATATTAGGTCTTAACGTTTTTGCATAAATTAGGACGTGGTCACATTGAGTGACAGGTCTCTGCAGTGCGTGCTGCTTTTTGCTTTCTGTCTCTCTGCTAGTAGCTCCGTTAGCTCAGTAAGCTCCAGGATGCTACAGGGGCTCAACTGCTCGGCTGACCCGGGGAACACAACTTGAACTCATTGATGTGTTTGTTGTGTTGGTTCCTGGCGGAGTATTCTTCATTTAAATATTGGACTTATCTTATGGCTCTGCGGTTAAAATAGACCGTCCCTGAATGCAGTTTCTTCGGTAAGTGAAATTCAAGCACTTTATTTCTTACTGGTCTTTTCATTCAGCTAACGAGCGAGAGGAAACTACATCTGTGCTAACGATGCTATCCATAGTTAAAACATATTAGAGAAGTGTAAAACATTAAGAAGGATTATACTGTAGAACAAAAGGCTTCTGTGTGAGGTTGGTATAATAAGGTAATCCTCGTACATTAGTTAGTTTGCTAGTTAGGTAACTGTATGCATTGATATTGTTGATTTAAATTTGCTATGCTTGCCCGACGATTCAGATAGCTAGCGTTACAGTAGTGTTGAAGACCAGCGTACTGTATATGAGAATAACCTCACTATAAGATCTGTGTATCTTAAAAATATGCATCTCACATTTCCAGATGGTTCCAGAAATAACATTAACGTAGATATTGCGATATGGTTTGTTGAGCTGGAGTTGATTATTGAAGCTTACTGGTTAACGTTATCATAATAAACGAACGAACCCAAACCTTGTTGTTTTTATTAATATTATTACCAATACTTACTAAGCATTTTATTATCATTACACTGGAGAAACCGACTTATTGTGGCAGCAGAACGTGAACATGTAACTTAATGCCTGTATTTAAGGACGGACAATTGCGTAATAGTTTATTTTACTATTCCAAAGTACCAGTAAAAATGAAAAAGGGCCCCAACTATACAATAATACACAATCCAACTGATAAGATACAGCAAGGGCTGTGATATCCAGCACTTTTTTTTTAAGGATAATCAAAAAGATTAGGACATGACATTTGCATGTAAAAAAGTCTGTGACCACACATTGTTACTTTACTATCTGTTTGTTTAAACTTTCCAGGTGATGCAGACTGACCAGAGGATGCTGACTACGAGAGACAGACCTATTCCTAACATCAGTGAACTTCAGCATGGAGTGAAAGGTACAAAGACTCATACTGTACAAAGAATCGCGAAACGTTCTGGTTTAAATAAAGTAACAACTATAATACACTGATATACATTCCATTAAACATTACTAAATACTGACACATCAGGTTGAGTGTTCCTTCCTTGCAAAAAGTTACATTTAGATTTTACCAAGCAACATGAGTTTTTTGTCAGCTTTCACATGTCAATGTATTTAAGGCAATTATTATTTTACTTTTTGAAAATTGCTACCATTTGTCTCTACATATTGTCTGTAAAAACGTGGTAAAAGTGGTTCTTCCAGTGAGACAACCGAACGATTCTACATTTACACTAAGTTCTGATAACAGTTGAATATTATTTTAATAATAACGTATGTTTTAATGTTGATTAACTGCAGACTGTTCATTTATAATCTGATTATCTTTGTAGTACAAAGTGATGAATTTCAAAAACACATTCAAATACATTTTGTATTTATTTCTACAGCCCTCTAATGCACCTCTTTCATAAATAACACACTTACTCTGCAATAATGTCATATGTTTTATGTTTCATGTCATTTCTGTTAGGAAAGGACATACCTGAAGGACACAACTGCCTCACCGTTTTCTCCGAGGGGCAAGAAGAAAATGAAAAGCTGATATGAGATTAAAGACCAATACAGGACATTCACTAAGAAACTACACTTTTATTGTGAACACAAAGATCTCCACACTGAATAGTGTGTAGTCAAACAGGACCATCATTTGTTTGTGACAGCTGTGCCAAGTATGGGCTCACAGATGTAGTTAGGTGGGTTCTTCATCAGGCCTGGTCCTCCTCCCAGAGAAAGGCCGCTCCACCTCTGTCTTCTACAGCAAAACCCACAGACAGGACATCCGTCACGCTGAGGTTTCTCCCAAAGTCTCTGCAGCTCTCTGGACACCAGACTGTCTCCATTGATCCACACTGTGAATATGAGAGGGGAACATGTGTGTAATATGTTCAAGGTTCTTTATTTTGTCATACGAACATAGCTACAGTGTAGTTTATGCTGATGAAATTCTTAGGTCACAGGCTTCTCCAACAGTGAAATAGCAGAAAAATATAGTGCAAGTAAATAATAATATAGTAAATACAAAAGAAAAATAGTTTAAAAAAGTGAAATAGTGAAATAGTGCAATAAGAGGATATGTAACTTATTGGAATGATATATTAGATGAATAGATTAATAATTACTAAGGGTGCGTTCACACCTGCCTTGTATAGTCCGGTTGAATCGAACCCTGGTGCGTTTAGCCGCTTGGTGCGGTTCGTTTGGGTCTGTGTGAACGCAGTCCGAGACCTCTTCAGTGAACTAAACAACCGGACTCTGGTCCGCTAAAATAGGTGTTCTCGGAGCGCTTGCTTGCGAACTCTGGAGCGGTTCATTGCTGGTGTGAACGCAGTCCGCACCAAAACATAGGAAGCGCAGTATTTACGTGTCACAAGAACGCGGATATCTTCAAAAATCTTTAGCGAAAGTCTTTCAAGACATCCGCGGTTGTTTAGTTAAAGAGTAAAGCAGAATTAAGTGTTGAACAGTGTCGTGTAAAGTAAAAATTCTCCGCCCAACGCGAAGCGGAGGGACCTAGATCGGCATGAAGGTGTTCTTTTCCCCATAATCAGGGGTTCCCAACCTTTATTGTGCCAAGGACCGGCAGATACATTAAAAAAAATGTGCGGACCGGTTGTCAATTTTAGCTGATTTTAATATTTACTCACCAGCAGGTGGCAACAGAGGCTAATTGTATTTAACAGCCTGAAGAAATACCAATATGCATCCAAAACATATTAATAACGTTTAAAACCAGGATACAATTAAAACAAAAGATTATGACCGCTTTACAAATATTAATATAATATATAATATAGCCTAATATAGGTGGCAACAGTGGCTAATTGTATGTAACAGCCTGAACAAATAATAGAACAATATGCATCCAAAACATATTAACAACGTTTAAAACCAGGATACAATTAAAACAAATTAGGACCACTGTACACATATTGATATAACTGAAATGTCAGGGAGACCCCTGGGCTTGTTTGCAAGCCATAATAACGTTATACCGGGGCGTTCGTTCCGGTGCACTGCGACAGCATTTAGCACTACATCGAGATTAAGATTAAACTTCTTTTGGGAACACCCACATACCTATGGAGTTGGAAAGATGTGTGTAAATTACTATTCATGGTAATTTGAAAACAAATGCCGTTGTTGGACACACACAAACACACAGAACATACACAGACACACAGCGGAGCTGAGCAGAGCACATACACACACACATCATGCGCCTTTGTTACCGGACATTTCCTTCATACGAGTAATAGGGGGAATAATCGGGCCGTTCGATGTGTGTGTGTGAAACGTAGCAGCCTGCAGTGGGGAACACAGTGAAGGCGGTGTGTACGCGCTGGTGCTGCACTTCTCAGAGGCTGCCTCCTGATGCTGCAGCCATTTCATGAAGTGAAGGAGATTTTACAAATATAAAAATAGCTCTACACCCCTGGCCGCAATGTCCTTAAAATGAAGTCTGAGGTCGAAATATATCTCAAATAATGTATGCAATGCCATTTCCCCACATAAACATAACAGTCTGCGATTAAACGGTTGTCTCCCGTGTGCTGCACTTCCTATTGGCGCACCGGTAACTTTCTCTGTGCACGAGAAGCTGAGACCTTATGCTAGCCAATTTTGATTTATTTTTGTATGTTTTGGATGAAATAATGACTGGTATAGGTGTGGGAAAAAAAAAATATATATATATTTTTTTTGATTAAATATTTTTAAATATTTATAATTCTGCAAATATTACGATAAACTCACAGCTATTTCACAGCCCGGCAGTAACACCTCCGGGGGGTTGGGAACCCCTGCCCATAATGAACAATGCAGATTCAGTCTTCCCAGCCTGGTGCAGGTCTACAATTTTGTTTCTTGTGTCCTTTGACAGCTCTTTGGTCTTGGCCATAGTGGAGTTTGGAGTGTGACTGTTTGAGGTTGTGGACAGGTGTCTTTTATACTGATAACAAATTCAAACAGGTGCCATTAATACAGTTAACAAGTGGAGGACAGAGGAGGCTCTTAAAGAAGAAGTTACAGGTCTGTGAGAGCCAGAAATCTTGTTTGTTTGTAGGTGACCAAATACTTATTTTCCACCATAATTTCCAAATAAATTATTTAAAAATCAGACAAAGTGATTTTCCTTTTTTTTTTCTTTTTTTTTCTCATTTTGTCTCTCATAGTTGAGGTATACCTAGGATGAAAATTACAGGTCTATCTCATCTTTTTAAGTGAGAGAACTTGCACAATTGGTGGCTGACTAAATACGTTTTTGCCCCACTGTATCTACTGTAGATATCCCTGCCCTAATGCCAAAGTAACTGGCAACTGAATATGTGTCGCAGTCTGATGTCTATGTCTGGACCGCTGCGTAAAAAGGAGAGTTTCTGCCCGCTACTTCTCTGCTGTTTTCTTGTCGCTTGTCGCCAAACTGTATACAGTTAAATCGAACAGACTTCTTTGTGCAGATGTGAGCGTCCTTAACAATGGTCAATAAATCCTTGACAGCGGTCTGTCTGCTCTGGATTAACAACGTGTCATGTGTTCTGAATTGACCAATCAGAATCGAGTATTCAACAAAGCCATGTAATAATGTTTTTTAACGGACTTTGTCTGATTATATAATCATATGCGTCGGCCGCTAGTGTCTGTTGATCTCCAGATTAACAGCAGCATGAGAATAACCTGCCGAAAGTGCCGATGCTCCATGGCGGAGGCTCCGCTAGAAATTGCCGGGATTTGCATTTTTACCACCTTAATGTCTGACCAATGGTTGAACAGCATTTCCAAGCACTTGACTTGTGTTTAAAGTTTATAGTCCGTTTGAGTTTTGCCCGTGTGAACACAAACCGAACCTTCTGAAAAATGAAACAATGTAACAAACTGTGGTCTGGTGCGCACCAGGGAGCGGACTATTAGGTGTGAATGCACCCAAGTAGCAGATTAATGTTATGGATGTTGTTTTAACAGTTCAGGTGTTTAACAGATGTTGTTTCAAAGTTCAGTTGTTTAGCAGTCTTATTGCCTGTGGTATGAAACTGTCCTTGAGTCTGGTGGTTTTAGTCCGGATGCTGCGGTAACGCCTGCAAGACGGCAGCAGACTGAACAGTGTGTGGCTGGGGTGATGGAGGTATTTTATAATCCGGAGGGATTTCTTCCTGAGGTGCTGGGAGTAAAGGTCCTCCATGGATGGCAGCTCTGTCTTGGTGATGTTCTGTGCAGTTTTTAACACCCTCTGTAAAGCCTTACGATTGAGGGCGGTGCAGCTGCCGTACCAGGCCGTGATGCAGCCAGTCAGGATACTCTCTATGGTGCACCTGCAGAAGTTGCAGAGTATCCTGGAGTCCATGTTGAACCTCCTTAGCCTGCGGAGGAAGAGGAGCCGCTGTCGAGGGTTTTTGGTGACGGTGGTGGTGTGAAGAGTCCATGTCAGGTCCTCAGTGATGTGGACACAGGAACCTGAAGCTGCTGACTCTCTCCACCGTAGTCCCATTGATGGCGATGGGGGTGTGTCCCTCTCTCTGCTGCTTCCTGTAATCCACAATCAGCTCCTTTGTTTTGCTGACGTTGAGATGAAGGTTGTTATCCTGGCACCAAGATGTCAGGTTTTCGACCTCTCTGTACGCCGTCTGGTCGCCGTCTGCGATGTGGCCGATGCCGGTCGTGTCGTCAGCAAACTTCACGATGGTGTTGAAGCTGTGTGTGGCCACGCAGTCGTGAGTGAACAGGGAGTAGAGGAGAGGGCTGAGCACGCAGCCTTGAGAGGCTCCGGTGTTGAGGATCAGGGTGGAGGATGTGATGTTTCCCACCCGCACTGCCTGGGGTCTGCCCGTCAGGAAGTTCAGGATCCAGCCACAGAGGGCGCTGTTGAGCCCGAGGTCTCTGAACTTGATGACCAGCTTGGACAACACACTCTCATTCCCTAAGCGTCCAGGAGCGACGCTTGGTCAGGGTCCCGTAGCGTCCAGTTGTGACGCGCTGAGGCTCCTTCAGCTTCATAAACGGACGCAAAGAGCTTTCAACTGATTGCAATGTATTCCCATCGGCGGCGGTATTTGACGCTTAGGGAAGCACCGCATCCATTTATGTCGGCAGCTCTTAAAGGCAATGTGAGCGTCCATTCCCATCCTCTACCTCCTTGCTTGGTCGGGCCGCTCAATGGTCAGCTTCACAGCGGGACTAAGAACAATGACAGACTACAAAGGAGCGGCGGGGGGTGCTGCGGGAGTGTCTGCGTCTCTCCCAGATGAGCTGAACAGTTTTTTTGCAGAGCTTGTTGACTTATCACGAGGTTTGTCAAAGCGGACAGGCGTCGTCACAACGATAGCTGGGGATTGTGGGTAGCGTAGTCTCTTTGGCGCTCCACATTTCAGAGAAAACAAGTTGTTTCTCAGAATTGAAGGGGAAAAACACAAAAGCATTGCACACAATTTAAACCTATCAATGTCGTTTGATTAACAAAGGTAATCTGGTGTTTTTGAGTTGATGAGTAGTGAAGATATCACTGTCAAATCAATCGACAGTAAGGAGAATACTTACTTCCGGGTGTACAATTCTCCGTTATCCAATGGGAATGGATGCTCACATTGCCTTTAATAGCTGCCGACATAAATGGATGCGGTGCTTCTCTGAGCGTCAAATACCGCCGCCGATGGGAATACATTGCAATCAGTTGAAAGCTCTTTGCGTCCGTTTATGAAGCTGAAGGAGCCTCGGCACGTCACAACTGGACGCCACGGGACCCTGACCAAGCGTCGCTCCTGGACGCTTAGGGAGTGAGAGTGTGTTGGCTTGGAGGGCACAATAGTATTGAAGGCTGAACTGTAGTCAATGAACAGCATTCTCATATATGTGTTCCTCTGGTCCAGGTGTGAGAGGGCAGTGTGGATGGTGAGGGCTATGGCGTTGTCTGTAGACCTGTTTGCTCTAGGCAAACTGCAGGGGGTCCAGAGAGTCAGGGAGGGAGGAGGTGATGAATGATTTGACTAACCGCTCAAAGCACTTCATTATGATGGAGGTGAGTGCTACTGGGCGGTAGTCATTGAGGCTGGTGATTTTTGTCTTTTTGGGAGGACTACAGACTGCACCTATTGAAGATGTCTGTGAACACCTCTGCCAGCTGAACTGCACACACCCTGAGAACACGGCCATGGATGCCATCAGGTCCAGGAGCCTTGTGTGGGTTAACCCTTTTAAAAAGGATTTACACACATCTTCCCTATTTAAAACAAAAGGGCAGGGCTCCTGATCCTTCTCTGCACCCCGAGCCTGGCTTCTCTCGAAGCGAGCAAAAAAACTGTTCAGCTCATCTGGGAGAGACGCAGACACTCCCGCAGCACCCCCCGCCGCTCCTTTGTAGTCCGTCTACCATTGAGCGGCCCGACCAAGCAAGGAGGCAGAGGCAGAACGTCCAAATACAACCCGGTGTGGGCATTTATTACTCCTTGTGGTACATGACACAGCCTCAATATTACTGCCTCATGTGAACACAGTCACCAGCAACAAGGATCTCCCACACACCCAGACTAACAAGAAAACAGAACCTAAATGCACACAGGACTAATCAAACCAACAAGACACAGATGAGGAGGGAGGAGAAAACACAGGGCACCAGGTGAACACAATCACCAGCAACAGACAAGACGGGAGGGGGAACACTTTTAAAACTGAAACAGAGACAGACAAACTAAAACATAGACGGATCGTGACAAATAGATGCATAAATTACATTTATGTTCCGGGTGGTACAACCTTTGAAGTCAGATTCCACCTTCTCTTTGTACTGTCTCTTTGCGCAGCTGATTACTCTTTGGAGTTCATACCTAGAATTCCTGAACTCCTCCAAATCTCCAGCTCTGTGCGCGATAGTGAACGCTTTCAGCTTGGTACGCACCTTGCCGTTTATCCAGGGCTTTTGATTTGGGAATGTTCGTACAGAAATCTTTGGTACCACGTCATCGATGCATTTCCCAATGTAGCAGATGACCGTATCCGTGTGTGTTGATGTTATTGTCCTCAAACACACTCCAATCCGTAGATGCAAAGCAATCCTGCAGAGCTGAATCTGTCCCTTTTAAGTTTCTGCCTGTAAGCAGGCAGCAGCAGCAGCGAGATGTGGTCTGATTTGCCGAAGGGAGGGCGGGGGAGAGCCTTATATCCATGTCGAAAAGGGGAATAAACATGGTCCAGTATGTTTCCCCCGCGCGTCGGGAAGCTGATGTGTTGGTAGTACTTCGGCAGGACCTTCTTGATGTTGGCGGTGTTAAAATCCCCGGCCCCAACGAACGCCGCCTCTGGCCGTGAAGTCTCGGTCTTGTCGATAATCCCAAACAGCTGATCAAGTGCTGTGTTGTTGTCGGCGAGCGGTGGAATATACACTGCTGTTATCACAACAGATGTGAATTATCTTGGTGAAGAACCCGGCATGTGATCATGAGGTGTTCTTAATGAGCGGAACAGTCCGAAGAAATAATACTCACATCTGTGCACCAGTTGTTATTAGTCATGACACACACCGCCACCTTTACTTTTCCCTGAGTTAACTGTCCTGTCCGTCAGGAACAATGGCAGAGTCCGGGATAGCGGGGTTGAGCCAAGTCTCAGTGAGAATTAACACATTACAGTTCTTAATGTCCCGTTGAAAAGCAATCCGACTTCTGAGTTCATCTAGCTTATTTTCAATCGATTGAACATTAGCCAGAAGAGGGGGTCGGTTTTCTCGTTTCCTCAGTCTGACCAGCAGCCCGGCGCGGGACCCCCGCTTTGTCTTCCTCCTGCGTCTCTCAGGTAGGACAGCAACAGGTAGCCATTGCGGATCTCCATTGTCTGTTGGTGGATTATTGTCCACAAAGTTTCTGATGTGAAGAAGTTCCTCTCTACTATATTGTATAGCAGAGTTAGTGCGGTCGGCTTGCATGTTGCGAACCATGTTAAAAGCAAACGGCAAAAAGTAAATAAACAAACAAAATACGAAAAAGGGCAAAGTTGGAGAGGAGCCAAACGACAATGCGGCCATCTTTCACGGCGCAGAGTAGAATAATATATGCTTTAGACCAGGGGTAGCCAACACGGTGCCCACGGGCACTTAGTCGCCCGCAGGGGCAACGTGAGTCGCCAGCGGGGCATGTTCTAAAAATAGCTCGCCAAGCAAGTCCATGTATAAAATACACAAAACAAAAAAGGAAATGTAATTAAAAGAATCTACCCTATGCATAAACAAAACCTAAATCATAGCGAACTCTATCTACTTAATATAACTCTATATCTATCTAACAACCCTCCTCCCGCCACCCCCACAATGAATATCGACCAATCACGTTCTTGCTTGATTTGCGGGTCCAGAGTTGCAGTCGGGAAGAAAAGCAATGTGGCACCTCCCTGCTGATTTTCCTTCTGGCAGAATCTACATAACACATCAGCCCCATTGAACAGCCTAGTCGTGCCAGCCTACACAGCACATGAGGGGCAGAGTTTTACTCTGTGTGTTGCAACTTGCATATATATTTATTGCACTTGACGCACACACACGCATGGCGTAATTTCCACTGGGTACAGGGGGGACATGTCCCCCGCTCTTTTCGAAATCCCGTTTGTGTCCCCCCACTTTACAAATATGTGTATTATTATTTTTTAACGCAAGCCGTCATCGCCACGGAGGAGCACACAGCCTCTGTGAGCGGGAGAGAGAGAGTGAGCCAGGGAGGGAGGGAGGGAGGGAGAGAGAGCGAGCAAGAGAGCTGGTAGAGCACACCTTTATCTATTTAATATAGATAAATTAAGAAATCATTCCAATGTGTACTAGGACAGGAAAAAAAACAAAAAACAGTTTAAAAAGGGAGTGATTAGTAAAATATGCATAAATAGAAAGAAAGAATGCTAACTAGGTAACATAAAATAAGAATAAACCAGTTTAAATGATTTGTTATTGGTTGTGATCATATTCTAAAGATGATTGGATTATTGAAAAGTATACAGCTCCCTTTCATATGAGTGTTGAAAGCTGTATCCACAAATTCACCAGAATTTATGGATACACCAGACTCTGGTGTATCCATAAATTCACTTCAACATTTTAAAAAACATCTTCCCGGGGGAGTAATTAGATTGCAAACATGTTCTTTTAGTAAACACTGAAAACGGGTCCCACAGACCCAAACTGCACACAAAGGTTAAAGGTAAGCCTATTAACGTAAAAATGTGCTAAATATATACACTGCAAAAAACAAAAAAAGAGGAGTAAAAGTAGCCCCCGACTTGTTTTATTTTTTTAAAGTAGCCCTCACCCTAAAAAAGGTTGGCGACCCCTACTTTAGACAATAAGAAATATGAAGTTATTACTGTATTACTATTATTGTATTTCAATATCTCACGTCTGAAAGTTTAATTTCAAAGAAGAAGAGGCACATAAAATGAAGATTGTCATTTCAATACATTTAGTTGATTTTGTCTGCACTCACTAGCTACCATCACATGTAACTAATCTTCACTTGAATTTATTAAAAGTATAATTAAGTAACAGCAAAAAATCAATAACTAAAATCATGCAAATATTTGAATCTTTGCTGGGTCAACTGTTGAATTTACCACAAAATATATATTTTAGAAACCTGAAGGCATTTTAAGATTTGTATGCAAGTAATATCCCAAAAACTCAATACCTTACATTATTATTGAAAGTTTTCCTGAACAGTTTCATGTTCACTTACCTTAACAGACCGGGAGTAACAGACGTAGGTAGCCGGCTAGTGCGATAGAACAGCACTACTGAGCATGTTAGCTTAGCTTGGTAGCTTCAGCTAGCTCTGGAACTTCCAGCTCGGTGGCAGCAGGTTCCGCCTCGGCTCCGCCTCTTTGCCCTTATTTGGAGCAGGCGGGAGTTAGACTCTGACGTCACTGTCGAGACGTTAGTGGCCGACACCGCCTACTTTAGGCTTCTCTGCAATTCTGCAGAATCCTATGGGAGACGTCACGGACACTACGTCCATTTATATATACAGTCTATGATTGAAACCTAAATAAAACCACTCTCACACAAACTGAGTTACTGTGTTTTTCAGCAGTAAGCATTATCTGCCAAGCACAGGTCTCACCTCCTTCCAGATGTTGTAATGAGAGAGAAAACAACCGAGTTCCCCCTTGGTGAGGGGCCGACCATGATAAGGGTCTTTGTAACCCGGCAGCATCTTGATCTTCATGGACTCTATATCAGTCTTGTTCAGCACTCTAAGGGAAAGAGAAGGGATAAACAAAGAGATTAGAGATAAACAATAAATGATAGGGATGTGATGTGTGTTTGGAATGGGAAGCAGAGACTTGAATAGCCAATACAATAATATAACACAAGGCATGTGCTGCTTTATATTCATTCTAACCATTTTAAATCAAGATGATGGCAAACAGAATAAAATATGCAAAACATGACACTACCTCCGTGACTGGATAGCCTTCACACATATTAGTTGTATTTTACTCAGATGAGCTGAAACGATGTCGTTGAGTTGATACATAATTGGCAGCATGCATCCGCTACTTTTTACGTGGTTGTTTGTCTCAGCTCATCAATCAACACTGCATGCTGCAGAGGCAAAAGACACAGGCAGTGGGGGAGGAAGGAGATGAGAAACGTACTTGCCGTCCACAGCGTCAACAACCTTACAGCTGATCTCCTGCTCGTGCAGAGTTCTTAGCATTCGCTTGCGACGGTCAGATCTCCTCACCAGATTGATCATGAACACCTGGGTGCACACAAAGGGAGAAGCCTCACACACATGATTAGGGTTATTTGTGTGTTTCTACGTGTTGGTGAGATTGAGTGTGTGTACCTCATCAAAGCCCATCTTGTTAGGCTGCTTGGGAGGAAGAGACAGGAAGCTGGAGGGCTCCAAGGGAGGGTTTTTCACTTTCAAAGGAAGAAAAGGGGAGAAGGTTACAAAGAGAATGAGAAATGTGGTGAAACAGGGCTGTTCGAAATCTGGTTCAAGGATGTTCAGGGAACCCCAGGAGATTTCCCAAGTGAACCATTGATTTAACAGGATAGATTGTCTGTATAAAGAGGACTATTTTTATCATTATTGGTATTCATTTGTTTCAAAGACTGTCCTATTGTTTCCTACAATGAGACGCTGCACCAAGAAATGATAATTACAGTAGTACTTTACTCTGGTTACATGGAATGTATTCTTAGAGACACTGGTATGACCATTTCCACAGATACTCTATCTATGCATCTTTAATGGCACTATTTCGGGCCCTCTGTTTTTTTACTCTTGTTTTTTCTATTTTCTATGCTAACTGCCAATGTCTTAAACAGATTGTAGCAGTAGCAATTTTGTCATGTAGCAAAAGTTATTACGATTCCAGACACTTAGTATGTAGGACCCAAATGCAAAACCCGGAAGACAGAGGTAAAGTATTTGTTGGATACTTTATTTTCCATAACAGCAAAAATGAAAACGCTCACGCAGTGAGGAATAAAAAAAACAAAGACTTCCAGGAGCATAGACCTTAACGTGACAATAGACAAGACGAACTGACACTGAACACTGGGAGACAGGCGAATTTAAACACAGGGTAACAAGACACAGGTGGGAATAATCAGGGAATTAGACACACCAGGGAACTAACGACAGACATGAAAACACAGGGAAAAGAGACCAGACAATATACAGGGAGGAAAACATGACAAGGAGAACGGAAAAACACGACAGCAAACACCCAAACCTAGACAGACAACACTAAAACCCGTGACATAAACCTGGGGGTGTGACAGAACCCCACCCTCAAGGGACGGATCCCAGACGTCCCAAAAAACAAAGTCCAGCAGGGTGGGTGGAGGGGGTCCGGAGGACGGGTCTCGGGCGGTCGGCCCGGGGGCAAGGCAGAGTTCAAAAAGGGATTCTCGGGCGGACGGCCCGGGGGCAAGGCAGAGTTCAAAAGGGGGTTCTCGGGCGGACGGCCCGGAGGCAAGGCAGAGTTCGAGAAGGGGCGAAGATCACAGCTCTCAGGGGACCGGGAAGGAGCCGGTGTTGACCGGACAGTAACCAGAGCAGGTGGAACAGGTGTCGGCAAGATTCCCTACGGAAGAGGACAAGGAGTTGGCAGGGCCCCCGGTAGGAGAGCAGTCGGCGGAACCTCCAACGGCACGGGACATAGGGTTGGCAGAACCCCCGGCAGAAGAGCAGTCTGCGGGACCTCCAACGTTGCAAGACATGGAGTTGGCAGGACCCCCGGCAGAAGAGCAGTCGGCGGGATCCCCAACGGGACAGGACATAGGGTTGGCAGGACTCCCGGCAGAAGAGTAGTCGGCGGGGCCTCCAGTGGCACAGGACATAGGACTGGCAGGACCCCCGGCAGAAGAGTAGTCGGCGGGACCTCCAGTGGCACAGGACATAGGGCTGGCAGGACCACCGGCAGGAGAGTAGTCGGCGGGGCCTCCAACGGCACAGGACATAGAGTTGGCAGGACCCCCGACAGAAGAGTAGTCGGCGGGGCCTCCAACGGCACAGGACATAGAGTTGGCAGGACCCCCAGCGGAACCTCCAACGGCACAAGAGTAGGGACTTGAGTGGAGACTCGAGAGGGAACTCGAGAGGTGACTCGAGAGGGAACTCGAGAGATGACTTGAGAAGTGTCTTGAATGGGAACTCGAGAGGTGACTCGAGAGGGGACTTGAGAAGAGATTTGAGAGGGGACTCGAGAGGGAACTTGAGAGGAGACTTGAGAGGTGACTTGAGAGGGAACTCGAGAGGGAACTCGAGAGGTGACTTGAGAAGTGTCTTGAATGGGAACTCAAGAGGTGACTCAAGAGGGGACTTCAGAGGGAACTCGAGAGGTGACTTGAGAGGTGACTTGAGAGGGAACTCGAGAGGTGACTTGAGAGGTGACTTGAGAAGGAGCTTGAGAGGAGACTTGAGACGGTTGGTTCGCCAACAGAACACGAGGGGCTGGAGTCGGCTGGAGAGCCAACAGGAGACGAGGTGCTGGAGTCGGCCGGTACGCCGACAGGACTCGGGGAGCTGGCGTCGGCTGAACAGCAAACAGGAGACGAAGTGCTGGAGTCGGCCGGTATGTCGACAGGACTCGGGGAGCTGGCATCGGATGAACAGCCAACAGGAGACGAGGTGCTGGAGTCGGCCGGTATGTCGACAGGACTCGGGGAGCTGGCGTCGGCTGAACAGCCAACTTGAGACGAGGAGCTGGAGTCGGCCGGTATGCTGACAGGACTCGGGGAGCTGGCGTTGGTCGGTACGCCGACAGGACTCGGGGAGCTGGCGTTGGCCGGTAAGCCAGTCCTGGAGCCGAAACTGGAGTCAGGACCATGGGTACTGGGGCCGGTCCTGAAGCCAGAACCATGGCTGTAAGGTCCGGTTCTAGAGCCGGAAACATGGCTGTAAGGTCCGTTTCTGGAGCCGGAAACATGACTTCTGGGGCCGGCACTGTAGCCGGAAACATGGCTGTATGGTCCGGTTCTGGAGCCGGAAACATGGCTGTATGGTCCGGAGCTGAAGCAGGGGCCATGGCTGCTGGGGCCGGCACTGGAGCCGGAACCATGGCTGCTGGACGCGGAGCGGAAACCTGGACCCTGGCTGTGTAAGCCAGGTAATGGAGTATGGAAGCATGGATGCGTGGGCCGGTACTGGAGCATGGAGGCATGGACTCGTGGGCCGGTTCTGGAGCAGGGACCATGGCTGCTGGGGCCGGCACTGGGACCGGAACCATGACTGCTGGGCAAGGAACCGGAACACAGATCCATGGCTATGTGGGATGGTACTGGAGCACGGAACCATGGCTGCTGGGTCCGGCACTGGAGCCGGAACCATGGCTGTCGGGCGCAGAACCCTGGCCTTGCGTCTTTTAGGAGTTTTTTGGAGGCTTCGTGGACCCCCAAACACCAGACGAGACCCCAAGATAGGGTCAGAAAATGAGGACTGGCTCTCAGGGCTACGTGAAAAAATCCTAAGCCACTTGGGCAATAAGCTCCAGAGCCGGGGCTTGCGATCAACCTCCTGACGTGCCTCCTTCAACGCAGCCTCTCTACCCCGCCTAGATGAGGCGCCTTTCCACGTATAAAAAATATACTCCAGAGAATATTCAAGACGTTCCGCCTGTAGCTTCAACAGGTCTGCTGGGTCCATTTTTGGTCAGTTCGGTCTGTTACGATTCCAGACACTTAGTATGTAGGACCCAAATGCAAAACCCGGGAGACAGAGGTAAAGTATTTGTTGGATACTTTATTTTCCATAACAGCAAAAATGAAAACGCTCACGCAGTGAGGAATCAAAAAAACAAAGACTTCCAGGAGCATAGACCTTACCGTGACAATAGACAAGACGAACTGACACTGAACACTGGGAGACAGGGGAATTTAAACACAGGGTAACAAGACACAGGTGGGAATAATCAGGGAATTAGACACACCAGGGAACTAACGACAGACATGAAAACACAGGGAAAAGAGACCAGACAATATACAGGGAGGAAAACATGACAAGGAGAACGGAAAAACATGACAGCAAACACCCAAACCTAGACAGACAACACTAAAACCCGTGACATAAACCTGGGGGTGTGACAAAAGTAAACACTGTCTAATTAAGTTTGTAGTTTGTACGCAGAGGCATACATTATTGCACTATGGTTGAAGTTTGTAACTCTATAACTAAATATAAAGAAAACCGGTTTTCTTTTACATAATGACTATAGCAAAAAAGGGATTCAGTTAAGCTAAAGAATAATTGGGGGAAATTAAATAATTGCAAAACCTGCAGAGCTGCACAACAACAGCCTAGAGTCTGAGACAAGCAGACTGGCATCCTTCTGCTGAAACTGTACAACACAAAGAAATCTGTCTGGTCTTTTTAAAGGCTCCTTAACATAGTCGACTCACCCATGACCTCCAGCTGAGTATGCAAGAAGCTCTCCTCCTCATCCTGCAGGGTGCCATGGGAACGCATCGGCACTGGGAAATAGCCATAAGCCTCTTTGTTGCAGACATACATCTGCACATCTGAGAAGGGAAAAAAGAAAATCATGCTTACAAAAAGGGCAGAACGATTTGGAAACAAATAATTTGGAAAGGTTTTTACTGATACTTCAATTAAGATATCAGTCACAATATTAAAGGGAAGGAGGATTTTTGCATCATTGAATCATTGAAAAATCTTTTTGAATGATCGTGGTGTGTTTATATGTTAAGATCTGTACAAAATAGAATAGTGTTCTGACCTACAATAGTATTGTAGGTCAGAACATCCCTGTAGTACGGTGGATGAGAGGTGCAATCGACAATTACAAAGTGTGAAACACTTTAACAAAGCTTGAGACAAATTTACATTTTATACAACAAATTTACATTTTATAAAACAAAATTACATTAGCAAAATACTTTTACCAAATAAAAAACGATTTAACATTAACAAAAACAAATTAACAAGATGCGAAACACTTTTACAAAGCTAGAGACACATTTACAAGTGCCAAAACACTTTAACATTTGCCGAAACACTTACACAAACTAGAGAATCAAACCGGAAAGGGAAAGCCCATCATACCAGAAGTGACGTGCAAGTGATTGACACAAACTTAAGTTTGTTTTGGCTGATAGACCGCCGGTACCTACTGTATGGAGGGTAGGAGTGTGTTTGTGGTCGTTAAACATGTTTTGTCCGTTCTGTGGAAACCACCTGGGCCAAGTGTCATGGTTTTGCTCATCTCAAACTACTTTCTCGTGCGCAAGAGATACGTTCTCGTGCACACAAGAAAGTTACAGGTTCGCCAAGTAGGAAGTGGAGCTGTGCCTTTTATACACAGCCTACGCTGTGTTTACCTTCATTAGATAGCTAAAGAGCGACTGCAGGCTGCTTCATTATAGCCACACACACCTCTACACACACACACACACAGGGGCGGACTGGCCATTGGGAATACCGGGAGTTTCCCCGGTGTTTGCCCAGCCCATCCCAGTGGGGTGTGGCCCACTGGGCTGGGCAGGGCTGGGCCGTTTCGATAGGCTACCTTTGCCCTATCTATCAGTTTCAATTTCACACAGCAGGCCCGTAGCAGCTGTCACTGCGCAGTGAACGATCAGGAGTGAGTGACTGAGAGACCTAGCTGGCAGTTGCTTACAGATGGATAAACAAGCTCCAAAGGGGGTATATGATAATGTATCATATATTTCCTTATCTGAGTAAGCCGAGCCGTATCTGGCCGTGCAACACTCACAGTGTCACATACTGTATGCAGAAGTATTATTTTAAGGAACACATTAAGTTGACAAAACACTCGAGACAAATGTAATTAAAGTCAGATCCACTTGTGTCTTAGGTGATATCATAAACCTGTTAATGTACGCATTCAAACACTTTTTCTTTTACCAGCTGTATTCACCTTGCAGGTGCAACTATGTGGCTTTTATCCTGGATAAAGTGTTTAAGTCATGGATGTTTCAAGTTTAACTTCTTCATATGTCTAATATTATCATTGACACTTGATAACCCGCGTCGTAGCACAGTTTAGCGAGAGCGCGTATGTTTTGGATTAGGCCAACCGGCTAACTCAAACATATCCAGGTTAGGTTGAACCAGCTTCGTAGTACAGGCCTCTGGTCCCGACCAGGGGGGTATACTACGAATCTAGTTCAACCTATCCTGGATATGTTTTGAGTTATCCGGTTGACTTAATCCAAAAAAAAACAGGTGGTTTCAACAGAACGGACAAAACATGTTTAACGACCATAAAGGTCCATAGGTACCGGCGGTCTATCCGCCAAAACAAACTTAAGTTTGCGTCAATCACTTGCACGTCACTTCTGGTATGATGGGCATTCCCATTCCGGTTTGATTCTCTAGTTTGTTAAAGTGTTTCGGCAAAATGTTAAAGTGTTTCGGCACTTGTTAATTTGTCTCTAGCTTTGTAAAAGTGTTTTGCATCTTGTTAAATAGTTTTTTCTTTGGTAAAAGGGTTTTGCTAACTTTGTTTTAGAAAATGTAAATTTGTTTTAGAAAATGTAAATTTGTCTCAAACTTTGTTAAAGTGTTTCACACTTTGTAATTGTCGATTGCACCTCACGACAATAATTACGTCAGATTTGTACTTTCTTGGTCACATATGCTGCATTTAACAAATATTGCAATACTATCCTAATCAAATACGCAACAAAATATGCCTAGAAACACTTTCATCAGCCCTGCAGATAAAAAAATTGACATCTGTTTTTCTCACCTGCCATGCGAGCAGAGTAGGCAAAGACGATGACATCATCCAGGGCCCAGTTGTACTTGGGGTGTGGGGGATAAAAGGCCAGCTGCCGGGAGGCCTCTTTCTGCAGGTCCAGCAGGTAGGTGGAGTGAACCATCGGCACGGCGAAACAGCCACGACGCTCCTGCTTACGGATAGGCATGTAGGCTGGAGTACGCTTGTAGTAGCCCTGCAGAGTGCACACAAACACCGTACGGTTAAACACTACTTTCGTTACTCTGATTTGTTTCCTAAAGAAATAAAAAGCTGTGGAATAATGAGGAACTTATATTTCACTGAGATCTGAATATTGGCTGTCCAAAGTCTACAAAGAAGACACTTTAAAGGATTAAGACATATCTGAAACTCAATTCTTTACTACTAAATTACAAAAATATGTAATAATAAGTGACAGAGAATGAGTAATACTGACTAATAGGAAGAGTCTCTGACAGACTGATGCGTATTGCCTTTAGGATACTTAGAATTAAGTGTTTTTGAAAAAAGTCCCCTGCAGGAATCAGAGAGTCGGTTAATGTTTTTGCTGGACGAAAGAAAACGTCTGTGTGTCAGCTCTGATTTGACAAGAAGCAAAGATGAGTACTTAAAGGCATCCTGTCTCAACAGATCACAGACACTGTATTCAAGACATGCACATACAGTGTGTAATGCCTGATAGATCAGATGTGCACCTTTGATTGGTCAAAAAAACATGTTCGCATAATTTTAATGATATGTTAAAAAAAATATATGACAATGTTTTTTATTAAAGTAACTTTTATCTAAGGCATGCATGAATTAAAAGACACAATGGCCTTTAGTTCTAAGTAATCTTATAAAACAGCACGGACAGCAATATCTGAGTGGAGCCCGCAGTAAGAGACAGAGAAGTAGGAACAAATTAAACATAATGAGCCGTGTGGGTTGTCTGTGAAGCAAACCTATTATCTCCTGATATCACAAACCTTTAGCTAAATATGATGTTATTTCAGGACAATAAAGTTTAATTTCACCTGTGAGACAAATGATTTACTTTAATTTACAAAATATATTTACAGAGCATTCAAATCCTGCTTGGAAATCTGGGGGGAAATACTTAATAACAGAAACATCTCTCTACTCAGCCTTTAAATTGACTAATGTAGAGTGTTTTTAAAGTGACTTGTTTGCACAAATTTGATTTCCTCATGCATTTAAAAAGGAAATAAAGTGTAAATTCTCTCTAGATGATATTTATGTTTTATGAAGGTGGAAGGAGATGGGCTTTATTATTCGGCACGATTGCATGAAAAGGAATTGTATTCACAATCAGAGAGTTAATAGCAGACTTGGGAGTACATCATTCACCTGGGATGCAGAAATAAGAGGTTTTTATGGAGACGTTTCGAAGAGGCTACACTATGTATAATCTCTACAATCTGTTTGTTTGGTTTGTGTGTGTTGGAGTCAAGAGGCCATACTAGAGTAACATGCAGAACATTAGTCTAAGTACATGCATATTTGTATATCTGTATACAAAGACTTAGAAAGAATCTGGTTGGGTGAGGTAACTTAAACAATTTAAAGGTTTTCTCTGTTTTCTCTGATTTCTATTGTTGCCATTTTAAATATTCTTATTATAGTAAAGTGTTAATACCACACCCAGATCAGATACACAATTAGTAAGAATCAGAAATCCTTTATTCGTCCAACAGCAGGGAATGTTACAGCAAAGTGGGGAGTGCAGATAAGGCAATCACACATTAATTATGCTTTTTTGGGTTTTCCCTGTCCTGTAGTGTGTGATATAGGCTTTTGTGCATGTAAATGGTCTGCAAAGTCTCAAATCCCAAAGTTCCCTCTACAGGGAGTTTCTCTCCGACACAGTGTGTGTGTCCCCCCCCTGCCTGAAATGCCTCCTTTGTTGTCCTTTGTTTATTTCGGATACATAGTGACATCACAACGTAACACATGCGCATCTACGGGCTAGCGATTGTACATGATTGCACACGTTGTACATGATAGGCCTAGGGACGGGACATCTCTAAGCAGTTCACCAATCACAACAGCACCGGCCAACGAACCAATCAGAGCAGACTGGGCTCTGGTTTCAGACAGAGGGTGAAAAGAGGTGCTGCAGCACAAGCAGTGTGAGAAAAATAAAGAGCTTATTGAACATTAAAGCATGTAAACATGTCACAGTAGAGGCACAAAATACAAATGTGAACATTAAAATGAAATAAGTTCACATACATGGTAAAAATGGAAATAAGAAGCAACATTATGATGTACATGAACATACAAAGTTACTGAGCATCCAATAATAGCAATTATATCAGTACAAAAGTGTAAATTGCACATGGAGGTGGTATTGCAAAAAACAGGAAGTTGATGTGAAGGAACTGTGAGGAATACCTATACCAGCTCTATAGGTGGTTAAACAGCATAACAACTAATCATCTGCAGTACCTGTGAAGTTATGCCGCACCAGAAGTTGGAGTATGCGGCTCTGGACTCCAGCATGGGCGCTACAATGGTCTTGTTCTCACTCATCAGCTTCCATAACATGTCCGTGTTGGTGAGCAGGTTGTCACAGTCAGCCACCTGCAGACAAGAGAGAAGGGCACGATATTGACGAGAATCCCACAAAAACATAATCATGCGAGCACAGACAAAGTGTCGCCTGCTGTCACTAAAAGATTGATTGAGCCTCAGCATCCCTCCTAACAACTCATTATAACTCACAGCCCTGAACCTTAAACAATGCTAACCGACAGACTGCACTTGTTTTACCATGTCTTGAGAAAAATGTAATTTCAAATTGCCAAAACTCATAATTTAACCTTTGTGTTTGTCCACCGGGATGTGTCTCACTAAGAGCAGCTGCAGTAAATAAAGACTGCTCTGAGTCTACATTTTCTTCAGATATGTTTAAATAAAGCCAATTATAACTCTTAAACTGATATTGGAAAATGTACTTGTTATCTTTTCACTTAATGTTTCCACAGTGCACATTCAGGTGGTATTAAGATCTTTTTGAGAAATATTAAAGCTGGAGGGAAAAACATGACACATCTCTAAATCAACCCACATAGAAAAATGCATGTAACTATAGCAACATTGCTAAGGCTTCTTCCTACATTTACAGTTAACTCTCATATACAAAACTGACAACAAACAAATATTTAACCTCTAGCATCATTACATCTTCTCAATTACTTTGCTACATAAACCCAGATCAGTAATGAAATCTGATGTAACAAAATGGCTAATTTAAAACACAAAGAAACACTTTATGGTTAAAGAGCGTCAACAAATATTAGACTAACTCAAATTCAACATTAAATAAATCTACATTGGTGAGTATTTATTTAAATGTCTTTATGTCTAAGACATAACATTATTCATTGCAGTTTTGTCTGTTTAATGCAGTTCCCATTCTTTTACTATGAGGAAGATCAAGCTTTGCTCATTTTCAAATTCAAACCCTTTTAACAGCTGTAATCAGGTGTACTCGACAATGGATTTAAGTCCCACGAATCTGCTTAATTTACCACCCATCAGAGACATCCCCGACAGTAGCTGCATAATAAGAGGAGGCTTTTGAAGCTGCTGCGTGGATGATAACATACCAGCAGGTAGTCGGCCCAGATCTCACGGGCGGTCTCCAGCGCAGCCTGACGGAGCTTCATTACGTGTTCGTAACGCAGATTATTCCAGTGCTTAGGCCCCACCTCGTCTTCAAAGGCACTGGGAGACATGCACAGACACACCCATTTAGTAAAGCATGACACACACACACACACACACACACACACACACACACACACACACACACACACACACACACACACACACACACACACTAACACACACACACACACACACACACACACACACACACACACACACACACACACACACACACACACACACACACACTACCTGGTTTCATCATCAGGCCTCCACTCCACATAGTGATAGTCATTCTGCACCTTCACAAGCCAGTCTCTGAGGATGGCTGTGGTGTTATCTGTGTTGTGATCAGTCGCCACCCTGCCGGGGGAGTGCGGAGGAGGGAGGTGAGTGGGAAGAGAGAGCGAGAGGGAAAGAAGGGCATTTTTTTTAATACATTTATTAAAGAAAGAGCAACATCGCATGTGTTCCTCTGTATTCTAGGCCAAACTTCCCTCTTTTAGTTTATATTGTTATATTTATAACAATGTTGTACTGTTACACAGATCTGTCCACACATTTCTGTATTCTATTATATCTTTGCTTAATGAACCTACATTTTCTGGGGGTTTTGTGATTTAAACTTTTTTTCCATGCTTATAAGAACTCCTTTAAATGTGAGAGTACCTTGCAGTACCTGTACCACCCCATAGGTTACTCTTTAAATTGATCCAGTGTTACTTGAGCTAAGGGGTAAATCTATGGATAAATTATTCAGTGACTGTGTTGAATGTTATACTCCAACAATAATACAGTCAAATAAATGTTATTTACCTTGTCCAATATCACAAATCTCCCTCGAGGGGCTGATATCAGGGGTTTTAGGGATGCACAGATGTGAATCACTGTAACAATATTACGCTGCGCCTGCTCCTGATTTTTTTTTTTTTTAATTCAGTGATTCCACCTTTATTCGGTTGCAATGCACCACAGCCATCCCTGTGCACAATAATGGCTTGTTCATACATATTTGCCAGCAGTTATTATTCTGTCACTCAATAGCATTTGCACAGCAGGAGGTCCTTTGTTTTTCTTGTTTGCTTCTTACATTTCTTGCAGTCAGCTAACGCCTCCACATAAATAATGCTTCCTCGAACAGCGTGAAGTGATGTGCCGTTATATGCTAATGTTACCTTACATAGACAAAAGATCACAATCAGTTGCATGCACAAAGGCAGGGGTGCCCACACTTTTTCAGCTTGGGACCTACTTTTAAAATGACCTCATAAACTGTGGCGCGCTTACACTAATTGCATAAGCGCATAATAGTAGGGCTGTACGATTATGGCAAAAATCATAATCTCGATTATTTGGATCAATAATTGATATCACGATTATTAAAAACGATTATCCATTTACTTTGAAAACATCGATTTATTGAAAATAAAAAAATGTGAACAGTATTTTTTTAACAGTTGATTACCCTGAACTTTAAAGAGCAACTTGCAGGTTTTTTTTTTTTACTACAATTATGCTTAACCTTGCCTGAAAATTACAATTAAAAATGTTAATGCAGGATTTGATATGTTTTACAAGACATAAGGGCAGGAATTCAGAGGAAAAGGAGCCGTTTTGAACTCTGCTACTAGAAACTGCTTTTTTTAAACGTCAAACGCGTCATATTATGTCACATGGGGGAGTTAACTTTCTCGGACTCGTTCTCTGCCCAATCCGTATGGAGCTATTTCAGGGTCATAAGTTTTGATCATTCAAAAAAAATAAAATGTATTTGAAAGTTCAAGTTTTTATCCTGAACTTTGAAAAATACAATGATGTATTCAAAATTAAAAAAAGGATTTGAAAAACATTTTTCAGGTTGAATATTATTTTTGATTCAGTTCAGCAATTTTTTTTGAATAATATATTTATTTTCAGATTTCACTTTTATACATATTTTGATATTTGAATCCTTATTTTTTTCAGCAAATATTTTTTGTTTTCAGATTCAAAAGAATAATTTTTTCAGTTTCAAATCTTGTTTTTTCAGGTTTCACATTGCTTTTCACCTTCAGATCGTTTTTCACTTTCAGATCTTTTTTTTTCGTTTTCAGATCTTTTTTTTCGCTTTCAAACTTTTGGCCCTGATATTGCTTGGGGGGGCGGGGCTTACCAAAGAGTAGTTTGCCATCCTGAGTGACAGGCCTCCCTCTGTCATGTCGCCTTCATGGATGTTAGAAAACTGAGACCAGCGTCAAAGTTCCGTTAAGCGAGCTGTTGAGCATCGTAGTTGGCAACAATCAAGTACAAATAAACTGTGTTAGAATGTGAAATTACGTATCCGCAACGAGCCAGCAGGTTGTTCTGGTGGACCTGACGCCATCCCCGGCTGTCTCACGGAGAGATACCGCAGGTCCTTCCTTCCTGCAGCGGTCAGACTATACAACCAGCACAGCCCCTAGTAGACCCCGCACAAAACAACACAGACTATAACACCTCTTGTTGATAAATACCAACTATGTGCAATATTTGCAGTATGTGCAATATATATATGCCGTTAAAAACTGTGCAATATATACCTGGCTGCTAAATCCGCAGAACTGTCACAGGGTGTGTATTATGTAAAATGTGTAACTTTAAAAATATACGCTATATAATTTCTTTTTTTAATCTTTAATACTTTTTGTATGCATGCTTAGGTAACATTAAGCTGTCTCTGGCTCTTCTGCTGTAACAATGTAAATGTATCCCCTGTGGAACCTTTATATATATACAGTCTATGTGTGGGACTAATAAAGGTATTCTGATCGCAAAAACCAAGCCAATACTGTGCTGCGTTCATGGAGCTACGTGGAAGTGGGGAAGGACAACGCTTGATTGCGGATACGTGATTTCAGAGCTAGCACAGTTTATTGCTCTTATACCTTGATTGTTCCCAACTACGATGCTCAACAGCTCGCTTAACGGAACTTTGATGCTGGTATCAGTTTTGTTTACCACCAATCACGGGAGTATTGTGTATAGAAAGTGTGTAGTTGTATTTCTTGCGCTACCTAACATCCATGAAGGCCTCATGACAGAGGGAGGGCTGTCACTCAGGGTGTCAAACTACTCTTTGGTAAGCCCCGCCCCCCGAAGCAATATCAGGGTCAAAAGTCTGAAAGCAAAAAAAAAAGATCGGAAAGTGAAAAACTGGGTGCGTTGTGCATCCACCTCCCTGCAGCACATACTCCGTCTCCACAGCTTTATCAAGAAAGCGTATTACATCTCTCTCCCCCCTTCGCTGCTCTCTCTCCCCTCCGGTGCACGGCACCGTAAGACGTAGTGTGGAGTTGCACTAGGTAACGCTGTGGTGGCTGTACTGCTCCAGCCGTCTCCTTTGTGTTTGTTTGTTTCCCCCTGTCTGTGTTGTTTGTGTGGGCGTGGTGGCTGTCACTCCTGGCTCCCGGCTCAACCTCCACTCACCTGCTGCAATCAGCTGTGCACCCTCCCCGACTACACACCTGCTTTCCATCAAGCCATTTACAACAACATATCAACGGAGGCTCCACAACCTTTCTCCGCCAGATCGTCAAGTATCAGCCGTATCTCGCGTCTCCCCTCCGGTCAGCACCGTAGTGTGGAGTTGCATTAGGTAACGCGAGATACGGCTGATACTTGCCCATTAGTTTCTGTTATGGTTCAGTATCAACAGTCCTGCAAGTAACGTTACTATATTATCAATACTACTTTAGTTATAGCCTGATATATGATTGCTAACTTTAAAATGTTGTGATGTGACTGACGTTAGCTAACATTCTAACGCCGGTCACTCACCAAGACAGCTGCTCTGTTCTCCACTGGTTCTCCAAACACCAAAGCTCCATTTCTCTCCGATGGCCGTTATTTTTTCTAATCCTTGGCTGCTCCTGGTCTCTTGGACGCCTAGTAGGCTCATAATTATAATCATATGCATTCGAATATATAATTTCAACCTCTTCTGTGTCAAAACTAGCATTGTGATCCATGTTTATTCATACGTTAGACCGGCCGCCCTCCCCCTTGTTTCCCCCTTGTTTCCCCCATGTTACGTCACACGCGGGAGGTCACGTGCGGAGGCTTTTTTATGCGGAACTGAAAATGTCTTACTAAAACGACGCCAGATGTCACTGTAGTGTATATTTCTGTATATTGTTTGGAAAATCTAGTGTATTCATCATTTTCCTACACATTTATGCACTGGTGTCTCTAACCTGCAAGTTGCTCTTTAAGTATGAGTGAAATTCAACTGAAAAACCAATAAAAAATAATAATAATCGTTTCATTTCGATTATGTTGTTTTCATAATCATTGCAAGCCAAAATTGTAATTACGATTAAAATACGATGAATTGAGCAGCCCTACATAATAGTGTGCTGCATTTGCGCTTCAGATGATGAGGTGAGGCCCCCTCATAACTGAACCCATGAAACATGAACCCGTATGGCACAGTACAACTCAGTACATTTTGGGCATATTTTTATATACATTGGAAGGATAAATAGGTAATCAGCTCGTCGTGATTTGCAGCCCATGCGTGGTGAACTGCGTGTTAGAAAATATGAGATCTCAGACTGGCTTACCTGTACGTCAATCAAGTGGAAAATGCCATAGTAAGGATGGATGATAGACTAACTTAAATATAAAAAAAGAAGATTCAATAAAGCTGCAAGGAAATCATGTTTTGGACTATTTGGGGCCAGCACGTGAAATGGAAATCAGTCTAACCATTTATCAGAATCAGAAACAGATTTATTGCCAAGTAGGTTAACACATAGGCGTAATTTTCCTTGGTCTACATGGTCATGGTGCATACATAAATACAGTTAAAGAAGATAAAAAGTACATTCAGCTGTAATGTAATTACGATTCTAATTCAAAGCCACTAACGTACACTTCTAAACCATAGACATGCCTACGGGTGCAATTTGGGGTTAAACGGTCCCATTTATGGTCATTTTCAGGTCTCATAATTGTAATGTGTGGTGTGCCTCTAATGTGACATGTTTATATTATTTAATGTTCAAAAAGTATTTTTTTTCTTATACTGCCTGTGCTGCAGCACCTCTTTTCACCCTCTGTCTGAAACCAGAGCCCAGTCTGCTCTGATTGGTTAGCTGGCCGGCGCTTTTGGGGGCGGTGGGAGATCAACTTTGGGATTTCAGCCTTTGCAGACCATTTACATGCACAAAAACCTATAATAAATTACAGGAAAAGGAAAACCTAAAAAAAGCATAATACTGTATGGCCCCTTACGTTTCTCCAGGACACTTTGACTGCAGGTTCTGGGGATCAAATCACTGACCTTCTGATTGGTAGAAACCCCAAAGCTAAAGTCGCCCCTTTCATAAAACCATTCACATAAGAGTACAAATGAATGCACCTTAAAGCAATATGGAAAAAGTACATTTAAGATATATCTCTAAATTCTGGAAGATATTGCGACGATAAAATATTGATTTACTATCCATCTCTACTTTTGTCAAGCCATCATTACAGCAGAGATGCACATCACCAACGTCAAGCGGGACAAAGGAGATCGCAGACAGACAATAGGGGTTGTGGAGCGGTACAGCGCCATTCGTCGGCTGTCTCTGTTATCATAACACATCAAAGTTTGTGTCAGCAAGGGGCCGAGGCACAGAGAAAGCAGGAATGGGGGAAAGAATGTGTACATATGAGAGAAATTGTTTTACTCCCAGTCCTGTCATGTACTGAGTGACGTTGGGCGTGCTGCGACTGTTAGCTTCCCATCTGTCTGTGGAGTCCAGCACCTACATGTGTCCAACTCAACAATCCATCTTCCTCTCTCGCTACCTTTCCATCTCAGACTGCTGTGAAGTTTTGAATGAGCAGAGGTAGTTAATAAAAAAAAAAGGTTACGGAGAGGATATATGTGGTTGCATGCCTGCCATAAAACGATAGCAGAGAAAGAGGCAGAGGGATGGAAAATGGCAGATTCATAGAGAATATCCATCCTGCAGAACACACACTCTGTCTGCACGTGTGTGTCTCTCTTTTGCCGCTGGCCAAGCACTCCATCTTCACCTGTCAGGCTGATAACTGCAGGTATCGACAGGTGGCCGGCTCGCAGCACAGTTTATGTCTTTCATGCTGCATTTTAGATGCTTCTCTGTTCTTCCACTGAGGGAAGAGATATGTTGTAGATTAAAGCAACCATGCAGAAAACTGGGCTCCAGCTGCCACATGGGCAGAGCTAGACTCAGGCACACAGGCTGAATTTTCTGGCTGTGATACAAGGGAAAGTGCTCAACATCCAGTTTTGTTTAAACAGACACTTGATCCCGCATTCTAGCTCCCGCTGAAAAGTTCATTTCAGCATTCAATCTCAGAGGAGAGACTCTGTTGGATCAAACATTCAATTCATGGGATTGTATTTCATTTTAATCCATCCATAGTCACATTAAACACAACTCTGCTTGAGGCCTTTGCCCGTGTTTACCTTGAGGCCAAAGAAATATTATCTAACCGGTCAGGACTTAATGCTGATGAAAAGATTATGTTAATCTTTAAGAACTGATCTACTGGCACAAGATCAAAATGACAAGAGGAAGTGAGCAGTCGAGCCAGGAATAATCGAGGATGGAGGCTGGGGGACAGAAAGAGAATGAGGAAGGTACAATTTTCTGAGGCTTTTTAATAGGCGGATTCACAGATTGTTGTAGGTGGATTGTTCTGGATTATGACAGCTCAGGTGCCAATTTCGGAGTAATTTTGACAATGATACTGGTTTTGTCCCAGTCAAGTCTGTCAAACGCAGATGTGGAAGAAGAAGAGAGTGGAAGGAAAATGCGAGGGTGGGATAGAGGGGGGAAACGGAGGGCGCAACGAGAGAGACGGTCTGTGAATTGAACTTTTTACAGGCGAGAGTCTGCTGGCACAACAACCCCTCCGAGATCCTCTGCCTGGGTTAAGTCACTACTATACACCAGCCTGTATTCATGCTGCACGTTCACTAATTTCACCGCCAATTAATTGTGTATACTGTAAGTGTGGAGCTAAAGCGCTTTTGCTTTTCCTCACTTATTGATAATAACACAGCGTCCTCACCTGGTCAAAAGTTTCCCTCTAATATATGTCTCCTTCGTGGGCTTGACGTGTATCTGGTGCTTCGTTAATGAGACCACACTGTGTTGAAACACACTTTATTGACACTTTTTCAAATACTTTATATACGTTTTCCATAATATAGTCACATATTGTGTCAATGAGACTTATTTGTCAGTGTTTACAGCGATGACACTCACCACAGCGCAATGCGGTCCTTCGGGTAGTTGAGGCGCTCCAGAGCTCCGAGGAACAGCGGCAGTGAGTGCGCCGAGTTGCGGCAGGCCAGCGCGACGACGACCCGGGGGGCAAGGAGCGGAGACTCGGGGCTCCAGCGCTCCTCGGGGAAATACCCCAGGCTCGGGCCAGGTAGGAGAACGCACAGCAGGGCGGGTAGCAGTGAGGTGGCCCGGGGCATGGCAGGTGACATAAACTCGCGAGAGACGCAGCGGACAGAGAAGGGCACCGATGATGTGGAAGCTGAGGCTGCCGCTGTTGTGTTGCGCCGACACTGGATACATGGCGGAGGAGCTGGCTGAATTAAAGGTCAGGTCTGGACTCGTTCAAGGGGAACTCGGTGTTCTCAAAATAAACTCGTAGGCCCACTTTTCTGAGACTTGTGTAGCAAATCAGTGAGATTCTGGCAGGTTTTTGAGTTATACTTTACACAAATATCCCCCTGTGGGCCAAAAAAAGGCTTCCCTCTGTGATAGGACGTCCTCCCCTTTAAGAATAAATCCAGCTGTAGGAAATAGATAGGAAGCAGCATGGGCGTGTCCATGTGTATACTGTACATACAGTCTATGATACTGTACTGCAGGCCTAACAAGCATCAAACTACAAACTAATTTTCAATAAAATAAACTCAAACGGGACTTCGTGCAGGACATCTTACATTGTTCTCTGTTTGCAGTCGTAGGAGAGACGAGTGCCGAGGGACTTTCTACAAAGTACAAATCCGAAATCAAAGTCAAAGTCAACTTAACCTACTACAAACATTTGAAATAACTTCCCTGATATACAGTCAAGTGCTAACAAAATCAATTCATAGATTAAAAGTCTCATGTCAGTTATTCTTTGGATATTTTTGGTGATCTTTTTCTTACTTAAATTCAATTAGGCCTCATTATTATAAATTGTAGTGCTACCAAAATCCCTTCACAGATTAATGATCTCCTGTTTGTAATAATACACAACCAAGTTAGGAAATGTTTCCCATTGCATAATTGTGATGAATATTGATTGTGGACAATATTAAGTATTGAGAAGACACTTTTTTTTAATGTCACATTCAGAAACTTGGCTCGAGGGACATTGGCCTTAAGTCCTTGTTTTTTGTGGACCCAACAATTCTTCAACAAGTTTCATGAAGAGTACTGTTGTCTTGAACAATCTCTTTGCTTTGCAATTGTATTTTCTTTCACTTCCTCTGACAATTTTCACTTCTTCTTTGGAAGCTTGCTGTCAAGTGTGCCAAACGCAGTAAGGCAGAGATTCAGTGACTCTCCTTAGACATTTAACTACAAATTGAAGGGAAAGCGCATGCTAAATGAATAAAGCAGATTGTAGATTGTACTCTAGATTTAATGTGGGTTTAAATCTCACTACAAAGCTGTTGATTTGTTTCCTTTCCATTAAAGTTGTATATTTGTCATGGTTCAGTCAGTCAGTGAGACAGATATATTCTCCGGCATCGAGCAGTGAAGACGTGTGATTTACAACATTTCTGAGTTAATGCTTGGTGTGAGTGTTTCAGATCCGGAGGTGGACCCTTCAGAGGTGTGGCAGAAGTTCTGCATACAGTCAGTAGGAGGCAGCAGCTTGTTGTGTGCTGTTTCAGATAAACTAGAGCTGGAGCTGACAGGGAGAGGCATGAGCTGCTGTGGCAGGGAGCACCTCATCACTGTAGGGGGGACAAAGTGTTGCAATCAAAGATGGCAATAGTTACAGTTTCAAAGGGGGGTGGATATTCAGTTTTAATCCTGTCATCGACATCTCAACTGTTTTTATCCAGTATATAAAAAGCTCCTCATCACTGATTGGATGTACTGTAAGCGGTCAGGTTTTCTCTCAGGGTGGAGTGGAAGACAGTGTCAGGGTGGATGTAAAAGGCATGCTCTGAGTTCACCATGGCATAGTCACGAGAAAGGTCCTAAAGTCAAAAAAAAAAGGAGACCAAAAGATTATCATACACATCTGAAGATATAAAAACATGCTCACCTGCTCACCCACACCATGTGTAAACACGTGCAGTGTAATCTGCAGGATCGCCTCTAGAATCAACTGAGATCGAAGAGCCAACAGTTCTGTTTCCAGGTGCTGAGACAGGGACAGACAGAGACGTGAATTTGGTTTTAATGACGTAAAAAAGCAGTGTGTGTTTCCCTGCTGCTACACACCTTTATTACTCTCTCTGATCTTACACAACACTGCCGTGATCTGGGAAGATTCTAGAGAGAAGCATTGATATTGAGCGCAACCGATGACCATCACAGCACACATGTCAACCACCTGCAAGAGAAAAAAGAGAGGAGGGATGTGAAAGACAGAAGGGTACATTTTTTTTTTATAAATGCCACTCCTTTTTAATTGGATACACAAAAATGTTTGATTTACTTTGTAGACAGCCCTCTGAGCTTTAAGTAGAAAAGCCCTCCAGACCCCACTGTGGACACCCCATGTCTCCTGGAGCCACACAAGCCCCTCTGAGCTCAACTCCAGCCCGTTAAGGCATTTCCACATCCGGGCATCGTCTGGGCCATGGCCACACAGAGGCATCAGGATCTGTGATACAGAAAAAACCTTATTAGCAATGCCATCAGAAATAATTAAATCCTCCATGAACTTTAAAGGGTAATGTATTTCTAAAGAGCTGCCAGTTTAGTTGTAAGAGTTCACATTAAAGTGTAGCTCTGCGTACAAGCCTTGGAGTTGTGCGCAATTTTTGTTTTATTTCAAACTAGGATTATGTAGGTTGTTTGATAATGTTTCCACATGTATTTTCACACATCAGTCTTGATTATAATTATTAATGTTTAAAAAGCAACATGACGGAATCGTCCATTAAAATTCTTTACACCCTGGGCCTCATAAAACGCTTCACATTCCAGCACATAATTACTCAATTGCATAGCTGCCAGTCAAATAAAGACATGAAACTATGAAAACACTTCTCCTGTCCCTTGAGGGAGATTTTGATCAACGATCCTTCTTCTGCTTTTACTTTATTCGAAAAATACTTAATCTTCAGCTACCAACTTTATGTCCAGAACTATGAAGCCCAGGAAGGGACATGGAGGGGTAGAAAAAAATCAAAGGTTAAAAGTGACTTGTCTGTGATCTTGCCTTTCAAATGTGGGTCCCTATGACTACAGTAGCTTGGAAGATAGCACTGAACTTGATGAATGTAATCCTCAGTACACAAAAAAAAAATGTTCTTACATTTTTTTTGACAATAATTGTTTTGCCTGATGCACCTTTTTCACTGATGTGCCTTTTGATCCCAGGTCTATGATGCCCTGTTACGTGCCGTGTTGTGTTCGTCTCTCTCCCCCTCTCCCCCTGATTGTCTCCCTCCAGGTGCAGCCTCTCCCTCAGGTGCTCCCACTCCCCAATACCCGATAAAGGACCTGAGAAAGGCTGCAGTCTCTCTCTCCTTCTCCTCTGGGCTGTATGTGTGCAGCATGTGTACAGTAGTGTGGTGTCTCTATCTCTATCTCTGTGTGAGGCCTGCTAGTAAACTGTGTTTTGTTCATTAATAGGAGATGTGCTCCAGTGTATCTGTGTGTATTGTTTTACTTTAGTCACTTTTGGCTGGTGAGCCCTCTTTACTTTTTGCTTATTAAACATCAGCTTGTGGCTTCACCAATCAGTTTTCTCCTTTTTTCTCTCGCCCGGTTATTTTATATGTTGTTACTTCCCTTCGGTTCCCCTAGTCCAGGAGGGAACGTAACATGTCCTCACATGTCTCCAGGAAGTATTGCCAGGTTGAAGCAAATCCATCCCAGGTGGGTGCGGCCACTTCCTGCAGAGTACGGTCGAGCTTTGGGATGACCATGTGTTGGAGAGACTTTAACATCGGCTCACACATGTCCTCTAAGAGAAGTAGTAAAAGGTTTAAGATGCTTAAGTCTCCTTTTCCATCCTCTGACTTAGCCAAAAACACTGACCTGTGATCATGTGAGCGATGTAGTCCTGCAGCAGCTTTTACCTGTTGCTTTTGTCATCCTGTAGACCTCCGACAGCAACTACAAGGCATGTATAAATACATAAACATATACTGGAGCTTCAAAGAAAATCATGCAGGGTATTATTTGTCCTTTTCACTCACAGTAATCCAGGCTTTCCTCCTCCTGCTGTGATGCATAATAATACGGGGAAATACTTGCTGCTTGAAGTGGCGGATCACTTCTTCCATTACAATGCTTACCAACAATCTGAAGGGCAAAGAGAGGCGGAAAGATGGCATATAAAACAGGCTCAGATAATAGTCAAATATCGCAGAAAACAACAAAAGACTAATACAGGACATCATACAACATAAACAGGAGAAAATACCAAACCTTTTGTGAAACAACAGCGACATGGATGGCTTAAAATGTACAACAAATGAGAGAAGGAGTATTTATGGGTGGCAACAAGGTTTAGAATATTACTTTTTCTCGATGGATGGTTGCTCACCTCTTCCCCATCACCCACTGGATGTACCTCGGTCTGACAGTTTCCTCTAAGCCTCTTCAAAGATGACACAGCATCTAAGAAGGCCCGGGTGTCAGGTGAAGCTTCACACCAAAGTGCTGACAAGACAATACATTATTAAAAGAAAAGATTGACTTCAAAAACGGCATTGAAGGCATTTGTCTTGTGATTGGGAACGGCAATTAGAGAAGTCTACCGGGACTCTAATGTTGTGCTGCAGCTCGTAGCATGTTGGCCCAGCGTGTCTGTTCCTGGTGGGAAGCAGTGGCCAGGCACACTGGGGCTCTGTAAGGGTGCTGCATGAAAACAGGAAATGCTGTGGGACAATCCCAACATGCCAGCTCTTTGCCTGAAGCTTTCAAAAGTGCAGACAGGGAGACACATTAACATTTTTGTTTGAGTCAAGTAGAAGAAATACAACAATTATACGGATTGCCTATAGGCAGTTTAACACAAAATATGACGTTTTCTGCCCCTATCAAATTAAAACAACAACAAAAGATGGAGTATAGTGGCGTTGCGAGGGAGCGTTGGATCAGGGGGATTGTTGTCTTCATCACATTGCAATCTATGGGGACAGTTTTGGAAAACGTCAGTGTTTATTGTTCTGGAGGATTTTACAGGGAGTTGTATTAACCACTGAGTCTCCTCTTTTCCAAAACAAACTGACCCACTGCTTATAAACGGTAGAAACACTGAATAAAGCAGTTTTAGTATCAGTGTTGTCGTACTCCAGCCAATTGCTGCATGTTAATCCCTCTTTCTACCCCTTTCTCGGTACAGCTGCTTTATCAATTAAAGGCAAAATACCCGAAAAATAATGCTGTTCTGCAGATAGGATGTGGGAACTGAGGGCTAACTGCTGTCGTTATTCTCAGCTTGTTTCTCTAACATCCTAAGATCCAGTAATTCCAAGCCTAAACTTCTTCATCAATTTCAAATATAACGTTAAAGACAAGCAACATCGAAAGTGTATCATATTATTTTTTTCCCTAAGACTAGACATAAATATAAAAATATGAAAAACTTCTGGCTGCATATTTTAGCATGTGCATGCCAAGCAACCAGATGAAACAAGCCGTTTAAATATATTTTAATACATTGAATTTCTCTCGCTTTCAAAAGTCTGGTTGGTTTTAATGTGTTAATGTTACTTATACATTTAATAGCAGCGTACCTTTGATGTGTCGGCACATGTCATCCACTAACTCACGATGCTTGTATGGAGGTGCAGATGTGATAGTCAGAAAGCACCATCTCAGTCTTACACCCCCTCCTTCAAATACCTTGCGGCATTCAAATTCACAACCAACCATACACAGACACAAAGACACAAAGACACACACAAAGACGCAGAGAGACACAGACACAAATACACTCAATGTGCAGATCAGGCTACAGTAGAAAGGCAGATTTAGGTCAAGGAGCAGCTGGCTCCTGGGTTTCTGCCTGTACCTGTTTTGAATCACGACTTTCAACTGTGAAACTGTTGTTGAGCCGGAGGTGGCAATGTATCCAGATCCCATCGACGCAAAGAGGCCAAGTCCCCTCCAACACAATCCCAGCATGTGCAACAACATCCGGAAGTACACATTTGTAAAAAATATATAAAGAAGTTACTTTTTATCTAGCAAAATGTGCAGATTTAAATATTCCAAATTCAATATTTTTGCTTTTCTCACAGGATGTTGAATCAGAGGGCGGGGTTCGCTGGTGGGCTCCATGTGTGTGTTCCTCATGTGGATCAGTAGATTTGAGCTGAGGTGACGTTGATAAAGAGGAGTAAACATTGATGTCAGCAATGTGCACTGTTTATCCACAAAAATAAATGATTTCAGCAATGTATTACCAGCATGCAGGAAATATGCATTCACACAGTCACCCGATCTACACCAAATTGAACCCATTTTGGAGATTTAAGACAGCACTCTCCGAACAATCACAAAAAAAAAATGAGCATGAGCGCTCAGTGCCCAGGGGCCCCTGGAGGTACTAATCCGGCCTTGGTTTCAGGGCTTCTTAATATTTAATAACCCATTAATGTGTCATACCCACTTAACGGGAAGAAACTCAGCTAACTGACGATACGGACCATTTTTACCGAGAAAAAACACAAGTCTCACAAGAAGCGTCTCACAAGAAGCGTCTAAATGAGCCCTGAGCGAAAAAAATGCTAACACACTTAGCACAGAACTCATTGTAGAAATACTTTATTACTTATCGGATCTGCACAAACAATACATCAGCTAGCAAGCTGAGATTCCACAGATTCTAGGGGTATAAGTATCACCACTGAGCGATCAAACCTCGCGGCAGGGGAAGCAAACCCAGATATCACACAACGTAGCTTTATCGAGCAAAAATGGAAAATAAGTCTTAGCGTTGCTGTTTTTCAGATCAAAAGTTGTGTTCAATGGCATTAAAACGATAAAAACGCTGCTGAAGGTTAATCAATAGGTTAATCCAATGTGTCTGTGTCACTTTGAAATGATTACTGATAATCCATCATTCCATTTTTGTCAAAAACTGAGATTTCATATTAGCTGTTATTAGCACTATTAGAGCAACAACCCATCTTCCGGTTTGGGTATTCTGGCTGCGCATCAAATGTTTAGATGGATTTTAGGAACTTCCCTCTCGATTCTATTGGCTCTAACGGTTAAAAAGAGGTGTCAATCATCAAAATCGACCGAGATTTTCAGAATTTTGCCCAGAAGTGTTTTTTTATTCTTCTAAATCTCACAAAAAAAGTCAAATGTCACTTGTTTTGCATCACTCTTGATACAGGGTACTTATTATATAGTTTGGATTCCTAAAGCTTTTAGTCTACTATCCCATCATTCAAGGGTGGTTTTCACTATACAGGACTGTCTCAGAAAATTAGAATATTGTGATAAAGTTCTTTATTTTCTGTAATGCAATTAAAAAAACAAAAATGTCATACATTCTGGATTCATTACAAATCAACTGAAATATTGCAAGCCTTTTATTATTTTAATATTGCTGATTATGGCATACAGCTTAAGAAAACTCAAATATCCTATCTCTAAATATTAGAATATCATGAAAAAGTATACTAGTAGGGTGTTCAACGAATCACTTGAATCGTCTAATTAACTCGAAACACCTGCAAGGGTTTCCTGAGCCTTGAAAAACACTCAGCTTGGTTCAGTAAACTAAATCACAAGTATGGGGAAGACTGCTGATCTGACTGCTGTCCAGAGGACCGTCATTGACACCCTCCATCAGGAGGGTAAGACACAAAAAGAAATTTCTCAAAGAGCAAGCTGTTCACAGAGTGCAGTTTCAAAGCACATCCACAAAAAGTCTGTTGGAAGGGGGAAATGTGGCAGGAAACGCTGCACAACCAAGAGAGATGACCGCAGCCTTAACAGCATTGTGAAGAAGAGTCGCTTCCAGAATTTGGGGGAGCTTCAAAGACAGTGGACTGAAGCTGGAGTCCAGGTATCAAAAGTCACTGTTCACAGACGTGTCCGGGAAATGGGCTACAATAGCCGTATTCCCATGGTCAAGCCACTTCTGAACTCAAGACAACGGAAGAGGCGTCTGACTTGGGCTAAGGAAAAGAAGCACTGGACAGTTGCACAGTGGTCCAAAGTCCTCTTTTCAGACGAAAGCAAGTTTTGTATTTCATTTGGAAGTCAAGGCGCCAGAGTCTGGAGAAAGGCTGGAGAGGAGCAAAATCCAAGTTGCTTGAAATCCAGTGTGAAGTTCCCACAGTCAGCGATGGTTTGGGGAGCCATGTCAGCTGCTGGTGTTGGTCCACTGTGTTTCATCAAGCCCAGAGTAAATGCAGCTGTGTACCAAGAGATTTTAGAGCACTACATGCTTCCGTCTGCTGAAAAGCTCTATGGAGATGAGGAATTCATTTTCCAGCATGATCTGGCACCTGCCCACAGTGCCAAAACCACCAGTAACTGATGTACTGACCATGGCATTACTGTCCTCGATTGGCCTGCAAATTCCCCTGACCTGAACCCCATAGAGAATATGTGGGGTATTGTGAAGAAGAAGCTGAAAGACACCAGACCCAACAATGCTAATGAGCTAAAGGCCGCTATTGAAGCATCCTGGGCATCCATAACACCTCAGCAATGCCACAGGCTGATTGCCTCCATGCCACGCCGCATTGATGCAGTAATCCGTGCAAAAGGATTCCCAACCAAGTACTGAGTGCATTAATGGACATTTTCAAATGTTTGATTGTGTTTTGCTGTTATAAATCTTTTTTTTTTACTTGGTCTGAGGAACTATTCTAATTTTTTGAGATAGGATTTTTGAGTTTTCTTAAGCTGTATGCCATAATCAGCAATATTAAAATAATAAAAGGCTTGCAATATTTCAGTTGATTTGTAATGAATCCAGAATGTATGACATTTTTGTTTTTTTAATTGCATTACAGAAAATAAAGAACTTTATCACAATATTCTAATTTTCTGAGACAGTCCTGTAAGTAATGGTTTTGTTTTGGACGGAATCTATCATTTAAATGTTATTCCTATTTTACTATGTTCAATCTGAATTTGCTTTAAAATTAAAAATATCTATATTGATTCTGAGTTTTCTACATCCAACTCACAGGTTTATCATTGCTTTGAGAAAAAAGATTATTAATTTACCTCTTTTAGAAGGGAAGATATCAATTGTTCTGGGCATGTCATTTTCGAGCCTGAGACCTGGAAAACAGGCTCAGGGCTTAACAGTTGTGCAAGATGAAGAAGAACTATATTTTTGTTTTTGAAATAAACCATAAACATAACATAAAGGTTCAGAAACACTGACAAACTATTCCAAAACCAATGGCAGTTTCTTCACATCTCAACATCATCAATTGGGAGGCTTATGATTCTTATGATTAAGATTCTGATAGTCATAAAACAAAGACAGGGTTGCATGAAAAATAAACATGTGAATGGTCGATAAACTATTCCCTGCTTTACAGACTAATTCTAACATTTCTTTTACATTTTCCCCAGGCTTACCTGAGAAGTGCCTTCTTTCTTTGGAGTTTAGGTGACAGATGAGCTTCCCTCCCATTCCCTTCATCAGTCTCTTTCCTCTAACATTTCACTGTCCTGTTATCATTTGTCCTACAATTTGTTTGTCCTACCCCTTTTGATAACTTTTCCTCAACCTTCTCTTTCACTCACACACGTTATTTCATTGTGGTCGAGTCAATAAAATAGATTTATGTTGACAGTCCAAACAGACAAACGTGGCCAACCCTACTGACGCCCTCCTGTTCCAGTGTATGTGCCTCAATGTTAAACAGTGGAATCAGACTGAAAGATAGAAAGGAAGTGAGGGCTTTCTTGGTATTAAACAGGAATGATGATTATAATATATTGTGAATTGACACAAGGGATATTTTTCTTTACAGCCAGTACACATAAACACGTAGATACAGTACAGCAACATATAGATGCAGGCTACTGACATGGAGGATTGGTGAAAGAAGAGACAGGGGAATGCAGGTGCAACCAGAGAAACCCTTTCAGTGAAGCTTTTAACAGTCGGAACTACTGTCTTCACCTTCCCTGTCTCTAAGCACTTCAAGCCAGAGGAGAGAGGTTACACTTATTTGTGAGGTTTATCTGAGACAGAAAGGGTCATGGAACAAAAACTCTGGAAAACCGTTACAGAAAATACATGCGAACACATGCAGAGTAGGGTGATGTGTTTCATCTTGTCTCAGCCGGTGTGTGAGTGCCTGCTGCTCAGGTGTGTGACCAAATCTGTCGCAGAAAACTTGTCTGAGGATGGAGGTTTGTGTAAAGTGGCACCCGTATAAACAGTGTAGACACGGATATGTCTATACATGATAGTCGAACCTGCATAAGATGGTGAAGCTATGTTCACAGATCTCAGTAAACATGTGGGTACAATCCTTAACCGACTAATGGACCCAACAAAAGAAAATTGGCTTTGTTTTGGATTTTGTTTGTTACTTTAGCTTTTATCAACTTTTGTGTCAACTTTTTGAGATTATGAGAGAGTGTATCAAACATTACAAATAAAAAATTAAGGATTGTTTCTGGAAATATTGTTAGCAATACCACGTTTTCCATGTGTTGTTGCATTGTTTGCAAATCTATGGGGCTTAGAAACTGAACTACGTCAATTTCTCAAGGCATTGGAGCTCTCAGTGAATTACAAACCAACATGTAGGGGACTCACTCTTATTCAGGAAATGTATTTGCAAGAGTATCCTTATCCAACTAAACTCCACTAGCTTATCCTTCACAAACAACCATATTGAGTTCAGTGGTTAGCAAGCTAAACTAAACTCGCCTTTGTTCAGTGAAAGTAGACGGAGCTCTGTTTAGCACTGCAAAGTGAACAGTGATTCTTGAACTGAACGTACCATAAAATAAACATGAACCTGAGTTACAGTTGCTGATTCAATCACCCTACCTCTCTCCCTTCCTCTCAAGTATAGAAAAAGTTGTACCAGAAATCTTTAACATATTTCGGTGTTAAAGGTCTCATATTATACTATTTTTAGGCATATATTATAGGTCTCAGATATATAAGAATATATAAAAAACATGTTTATGCTCAAAATACCAAACAGATCACCCATCCTAGCCATGCCTCTATTTCAGCCCTCTTGAAGCTGATTCTGTTTTCTGACACTTTGTGAGTTCCCTGACACACAGGGGAAACATATTTATGTATAAAAGATATACAAAATTGCATTTTGCATGATAGGACACCCTAAATTCTCAATATAGAAGTTAACAAACAGAACATTCGGTCAAGTTTCAGTGAAGTGTCTTGAGTTAAGTGCAGCCGTGGTTCCAACATTAAACAAATCATTTGAACTTCACCACAAACAGGACACAGGGTAATTGTGAGCTTCCTGGGAGGAAGCCATCCAAAAAAGGCCTGGTTCTAAAACACACAATGTCCCCATGGGAGGCCAGCATACGTCTACAGAGTGCGAGCAAACTTGTCAACACCATATCAATGGTGCATATGTTGACATACGTTGGGTCATATGCGTCTAACCATGTACTGTACCCGCTGAACATTAGGAATAAACATATTATATGTCATACAGTTCAAAAGAGAGCATGTGATATCATGTGATATCACTGAAATATGACTGACCTGTCAAATACATGCTCTCTGGATCTGAGCAGCTCAAATTGTCAAAGGCCAGTGAAACTGTATCCATGTGACATAACTCAGGCCTGGCATACAGTACATAATAAAGTACAAAATAAAAAGAGGGAACTCTCACATTACAAGAATATTATAAAATGTATTTAGTGCAAAATCAAACTTTATTTTTGCTTCTTCTTAATATGCCATGAAATAAAGAAGTGCTACACCCTTGTCTCATGGAATATAGTAATCAAAGTATCATGCGATGGCACAGGAATGAATTCTGCCTTGGGATGTGAGAATGCATAAATCAGTGCAGGTCATGAAAGTCAGAATGACATGCAGAGAGATGTATGACTGCATCTGGTGAAGACACGCTGGCCAAGCTTCAAGTTTGAGAAGCGGCGTGTCAGCAGATCTACTGTATGTAACCTAAGAATGAATTAGGACTCATGTATGGATGCACATGCTACACAGAGGCCAAAACAAGAACACACCACTCCTCCCTCTTTTTTTGTCCGCTCTCTTAAAGTCTGAGTCAATTTGACTGGCCTCAAAGATGGAGACCACCAGCGGCCCCACCATGAGCTGCCAATCCTTCCTCCCTGTCTCCCTTCACCGAGCCGAGGCAGAAGACCTCGCCTCACCGCTCTACTCGTTTGACTCTCAAGAGCTGTGTGAGGAACACGAAGAGAGCCTGACCATGTTCTGTTTGGATGACCTGGAGCCTTTATGTGAACACGGTGCAGCTGTGAGCCACGCAGGACACAGAGTTTACCTCCTGACTGAGGCTGCTACTGACTGCAAGGTAGGAGTCAGGTGTCAGGCCAGCAACTCATTTTAACTGCCTTGAAGACATACATTTTATAGCTGTAGTGGGTATTTCACCTCTTGTAAAAAGTATTTCTAGCGTAAAAGGCCTCTTACCCCTCAAAACAAAGCAGATTCTTCATGTGACACAATCTCTCGCTTATTTGTCGTGAGCTGCTTAACAAAAACATATATCCCTCCTCAAATTGTTTCATTTATACCTGTGTAGAGGGCTAGTTTCAGTATTCATTATTTTTACAAGAAAAGATAAATTGAAATAAGCAAATAAGAATATTTATTTGTAGGGAAATATGTTTTTGAATCCCTCCTATCAATCTAATCATCTTTTGATTCTGAGGTTGGTATTGCAATTGCCATGAGGTAATCACCGAAGTGAAAGGCCTGAAATAGTTCTCTTTATTCCTCCACTGAAAGCAATAAAGTATCATGCTGAAGGATTGGATACACAGCAGCTGGCAGGAAATCGCTGGGGTCCTCGAGGACACTTCAGCAGGGCAGATGATTGCCGTTAAGAGCGCTTGAATTCTGGACTTCCAGTTAAGATCGTCCTGCTGCCACAAAGCCAGACAACACAGTGGTGCAAAGACATCAAATAACAGCAGAGCTCTTGAAGGCTCAGGCTCTTCTTAGATTGGAAATGTATTTTTTCCAAGATGAAGGGTGCCCCCTCATGACTGTCTCATACTTTTTCATTAACATGCTTCCTGTGACCTCTCAGCAAATGGATAGCAAGGAGGCAGTCAAGCATTTTTCCTTCTCTGTAAATATTTATTTTCCTGCCCAAACAGATGCCGCATGTTAATCCAAGATTAGTTTACACAGGCAGAATTTAGAGTGAGGTTTAGAGAGGCAACCAGCTGAAAGTGAAGCCGGTAATTACTGTTGCTATCATCGTGTCTGAAATGAATGTTTGGGTCTCATTAGACAGGCAATTTGAACCACATAGACAAACATACTCAACCTAAATCCCGGAGAGTGGATGTATTCTGTGAAATTCCTGTGAAGTCAGTGGTGTATTCAGAAATGGCTGATTTATTCATACTGATGCCCCAAAGGATAAGCAGCAATTTAACTAATCTTAACTACCTATTAGACAATTGGCAGTTTCAAACATAGAACAATAGTGTGAATAGTTTGATCACATCCTTCACATCCAGATGAATGCAGCCTGATTACTTACCATGATTTATTGAGATATCTCACACAGTAAAATGTTTTATAATTCAAGGTAAAAATGTGTGCCGAAAACCTCAATCTGCAAACTGAAGCTGTCATATGAGCAGTGTTGGGACTAACACATTACAAACTAATGTACTAATGTACTGTAACGCAACTACCCTTTGTGGTAACTAATAGCGTTTCTAGTTACCTATTCCCATTCAGTAACGCCGTTATAGTTACTGTGATTTAAATGGGTGCGTTACTGCGTTAAATTATCTGATCCAACTGAACCGAATCTCCCTGTGCTTAGGCCCCACCTCGTCTTCAAAGGCACTGGGAGACATGCACAGACACACCCATTTAGTAAAGCATGACACACACACACACACACACACACACACACACACACACACACACACACACACACACACACACACACACACACACACACACACACACACACACACACAAAGCTGAAAATAGTTTGTTTGTCTTCAGTGTCAGTCTGACAGTTTATTATTTATTTAATTGTTACACTGCCAAAATAGTGTAGTTGCTGTTAATGTGTACACTGCCAAAATAGTTGTTTTTATTCATATTGCACTACAAGTGCACTTAGAACTTGATTGTTGAGGCTAAAATAAAGATGCCTGTCAAAATGTCTAAACATATCTTTTGTGTTTTATTGTTCCACTACATTTCATAATGATAATTGCTACAATGATGGGGAGTTGTCTTTTCTCTTACTGTGCCACAGAACAACACAAAAACTTGTATTTGTATTGTTATTTTTTTTTAAGTAAAGTAACTTGTTACAAGTTACTTCTATAATTTAGTAACTAATAAAGTAACTAGTTGACTATAGTAACTATTACTAGTTACTTTTTAAAAGTAACTTGCCCAACACTGCATATAAGTGAACTTTACTCAAAAAAATAAGTCATTGCGCTTAAACATGTTTCTCCTTTCGACCACTAGGAGGAGTTGAAAACATCACTAAATGGACTGAAGAAGAGGAGGGTGCAATTTGAGAAACTCACACAGAACTGTGAACATGCATCCAGACATAACCAGGTAGAGGCCGAACTCACAGAGGAGCACATGAAGAAGGAGTTTGAGAGCCTTCACCAGTTTTTGAGAGAGCAGGAAGCAGCCAGGCTGCTCTTCCTCAGGGAGGAACAGAAGGAGAAAAGGAGAGAGGCAGAAAAACAGGTAGACGAAATGAATCAGCTGATAACATCTCTGGACTAGAAGGTACAACTGGTGGAAGAGGAGCTAGATGCAGGAGGAGAAGGGGCTGGATTTTTAAAGGTAACACAAATCATATGTTTCACAAAAAGTATATAAATGTCAGGTGTCTGTATTTTAAACAGCAACCTTGAAACTTTCTTTTCTACAGCAATACCAAGACACAATGAATAGGTATGTGACATTTCAGGGTATTCTTCACACACAATCACATACAAATGAAACGGTACAACTGTATTTTAATGTTTATGTGTATGTACTGCAGTACCTGTACAGGTGACAGGGAACCACAGAAGGTTTGCAGACCTCTGATCGATGTGGCCAAACACCTGGGAAACCTCCAGTATAATGAATGGGAGAAGATGAAACACATTGCCCCCTACAGTCAGTTTAATTATATTTACAGTGTGTGTATGTGATTACTTCCTGCTCCCTTCTTCAGTACCCTCTGACCCCCCTCTGTGTCTTCCAGCTCCTGTGACCCTTGACCCCAGGACAGCAGGCCAGTCTCTGAGGGTGTCTCCCGGGTTAAACAGTGTCCATTTCACCCCTGGACCCTCACAGTGTCTGGATGTCCCAGCTGACCCAGAAAGTTTCCACCCTCATTCCTGCATCATGGCAAGAGAGGGCTTTGACTCAGGAGTGCACTGTTGGGATATTGAGGTATTCAAATCCTGAGTCTGATAATTATACCTCAACTATGAGTAATAATTATTGGGCAATAAGACCTCAGAAAATAGTATCAATCTCCACTGTGTCCCCACCCTCTGGAACTCACTCCCACAAAATAATCATAGACAGTACTACCCTCCCCACCTTCAAAACACCTTTATAGACTCACCTTTATAGACTCGTTTTTTAAATCTGTGATTGATGCTGTGTCCTTGTGATAAATATGTATTTATTGCTTGATTTGAATTAGACTTTTTATTTTATCTTTTTTTTTTTTTTTTAACTCTGTAGACGTCTTTGAGCACCTGATAAAGCGTTTGATAAATTAAAAATGAATTATTATTAAGATACATTTATCTCTGATCTGCCAGGCTATGATATCCATCATGGTATTTAATCTTGTTCCTCATCGTTTTCAACAGGTTGGTGACACCAACAGTTGGGCAGTCGGTGTGGCTGCTCACTCAGTGTCCAGAGGTATGATGGCCTGTCCCGAGGCAGGACTCTGGTGCATCAGCCTGCGAGAAGGAGAGTACCTGGCTCTGACCGCTCCCACTCAGAAACTCAACCCACAACACCTCTCTAAGCTCTGTGTGAGGCTGGACTGGGATGAAGGGACGCTTGCATTCTTGAACACTGATACTGAAACACATATTTTCACGTTTAAACATTGCTTTACTGAAAAGGTGTACCCATACTTTGAGAGTACATCGTTGTATGGGGGCTTTTCAGTGTTGGCTCAGAGAGTGAAGGTCAGCCTGGGGTCAGATGATGTCCCTGAAGAGGACACTGCTATCCTTGAGGAGGATCAGGTGATAACAAATGACTCCTGGAAACAGGGAGACATTAACGCTCTTTCAACAAAAAACAACGGCAAGAAGTGTGAACGTCTGAATGAAGACAAGAAATCCAAACCTCAGGGAGGCACCTTGAAGAACCATATCATTAAAACAAAACCCGCTGTGCAAAAGTCAAAAGATAAAACCAAAAAACAGAGCACCAAACCCAGGCCGAAACTCCAAATAAACCGTCAGAGTTTGACATCAAAGCTCCAACTCTCCTCGTGCCTCTCTGAGTCCTGACTCTCCATTGCTACAGAAGTTTCCCTTACAGCCGTATTTTCAGAGAGTCATGTTCCCTAGAGGGTGAATCCTGATGATGTTGGTGATCCCTTGACTTTTCATTAGAGCCGACAAGAGGTTGACATTTGTATTGTCATTAAAATTTCCCAACTAGTGGATATATTGTCATGCCATTTGGTACGTACAATCGTGTATTTGTCAGACGGAAATGTTATTCATTTGATGATTCCTGGATTCAGCATTTAGCCTCGCGTGGCCGATATTTCAATTTGTCCAGTATTTTGGTTTATTAACAAATACCTGCAAAATGAATACCTCTATGGTTCTCATCACTTGGACTCTGTGTTTGGTGCTTATAGCAAATGTTACTTCACTGTCAGCTGCTAGCATAGGTGTACTCTTAGTCTAGTTTTAAATACATTATGAGTTGATTATATTTAATGCTGTTTTATATTATGATGAACATATATATTTGCTGTGAGCTCATCAGTATTTTACCTTCTGGAATTGATCTACATCCCAACAACCGAAGATAAAAAAAGAAGTTATACAAATCTGAAAGTTGAATTTTTCCAGTCTTGTCACAGTTTTTTGGATGATATGTTTAAAACTCTTCATAATGTCTTCTGTTCAAATGCGATCCAAAAAACTGTATTAAAAGTGTTGTTTTTCAAAATATGTGTTTTTATTTAATTGCAGAAAATAAAAAGCATCACAATCAGATATTTACATCAGTATTTACCATCAATATTTACAGACGTGTTTGTGCCTGTAAATAGGTCCCTATGTTTCCCTTCTCTCTATTTACACTTTAAAATATGAACATTATCTTCTTTAACAGCCTCTTCTGTCTCATAGACACACCGTCCCCTCCATGATGGAGTTATATAGTTCCTCAGTAACAGCCTCGTAGCACCCAGCCCGACTGTTCAGAAAATACATCTTCTCACTCTCGTCTTGTGGCTTGTAACCTTCCTTCTGCAGCCGGGTTTTCTGGATTTTAAAGGTACCTGATGATAAAAATGAAAACGTAACTTCAGGTGTGACTTTGTGAATGTGTGTGTTTGCGTGTCCTTGCATCTATGAATCACCTGTAGTGTCAACAGATGGCATAAGTCGCAGGAAGACGGGGCGTGCGTAGGGCGGCAGGGCTTTCTGTACAGCGATGAAGAACGCATCGAGGTCAAACTGGCCTCCTGTGTGTGCTATTGCTGCCATACCAGCCTTCCCCTCCACTCCTGCATGCAGACAGACAAGTGAGGTCATAAACAGGCGACTATAGGATGTAACACCAGCATTAAGCCCCTAATCTTTTGTCTTGCATTCATGTGTGAATGTTTCTTCCCATCCTGATACTGTCTGGCCTCACCTGGTACAGTAGCTCCATAGACGGCTACAGCAGTGTGTCCCAGCAGGCGGCTGAGGACCCCCTCCACCTCTGTGGTGGAAACGTTCTCCCCTCGCCAACGAAATGTGTCGCCGCTGCGGTCCCTGAAATATATGTAGCCGTATTCATCCATCACCAGCATGTCACCTAAAGATAAGAGACAGAGAGACAGAAAACAAGGACAGCCAGAGAGAGGAAAACAGACAAGAGACAAACATAAAAATAGTCATCATCCCTGTAGGGCATCACAGAGTATCAGACAAAGACAAGGTAAAGTCTGTATTGATGATGACTCATCAGTACAGGTTTGACTTTGATCTGATCGGATGATGATTCATTTGGCTCCACTGTGTTGTTTGCAAATGTGTCAGTTTTCTCATGATTACTTGTCGCATGCTTTCTAATGTCTCCTTAGGCCACAGTATGTAACACCCTGAGTGTGTCTGTGGGTGTATGTAGTTCAGTTGTGTTTCTCTGGGGAAGAATCGTCATTTAAAGGGTTAAATAAAGTGTAGTGTATCTATTGATCATCATTTGTTGTGGCTTTGTGCAATGGGTTTCCAGTCCTCAATCACAGACAGTGAATCACTAACAATTACATTTATATTTAAAGTCTCCAATCCAGCTGTGTAATACTGTAAGTTTTCAGACTGTGGGAGGAAACATGTATGAACCCAGACAGTCCATCATCATTACAGCCCAGTCAAGCTTTCCGAACAGACATGGGCTGATACGGAACAATGACCAGTAAACGTTTGGGCTTTTTAAACTGGGTGCAGGTTTTTCTTGCTGCACACCAATATTCTCCCAAACTGTAGGTGGGCAAAATATCGAGAACTCATGTTTGGTTTTGTTGAAGAGTTTAATTTAGAAAATGATAATCTAAGAAGAGGAGCGACTGTGTTTCGATTTGACCTGCTGTGACAGAACAGAAAGAGGACATGAAACGAGGGCTATATTTGTGTAAATAGGTGTTCGTATAGCCTCACTTCCTGCCACACGGAGCTTCTTATATTTCTCAATTTTCTTCCATCTGCATTCACTTAGTTAGAAAATGTCAAATGTGCACAGACGTGCAAAAACCCGCCGCACAGGACCCCCATAAAGGGTTGCGCATGATGGTTTTACATCACCTTGTGACCACTTGGGACCCTGGCAGATGTGTAAAGCATAAGACAAGCTTTGATCTGACTGTGTTCTAAAGAGACACAACGAAACATACCTGAGACATAAGCAGAATCCCCCATCTTGAAGACATTGTGAGCTATTTTCTTATTGGTGGACTCCTCATCCACATAGCCGTCAAACCTCCGTAGAGGATCAGTGTCGGTGATCCGTCCCACTAACATGCCCAGCTCACCTGCAGAAAACAGAGACATGGGAGAGGAAATAAAACATTTTGAAACATGGCTACTAAGCTGTGTGTAAGTGTGTGTGTTCTCACCAGGCAGACATGGAATACAGAGTCCTTGTGAATCCCTGAGCAGCTCTCCGTTCACCTCCTGCATCCTGATCAGCCTGATGGGGTAAAAGCTCGGGAGGATGCGACTGTTGAAGCCGCACGCCCCCACCTGAACATGAAGGACATGACGTGAGACAGGATGCAGTTTGGAAAATCCTACACTCTACCTTTAAGACATCCAAAACACACACCTGTCCGTCTATGTTCAGGAGGCTGCAGTTGCACTCTGTGGCGCCGTAAAATTCCCCAACTCGCCTGATTCTGAATCTCTTGACAAACTCCTCCCACACAGTAGGACGGAGGCCATTACCGATGGCAACACGCACCCGGTGATGTGCCTCTGATGAACGGACCTTTTGGGCCAACAGGTAACGACAAATCTCGCCTATGTATTGAATTACCTTGACAAAAAATTGATTTTTTTAATAAGTTGGACAGTCTTTGTTGATCATTTATCTTGGTGGCAGTGTGTACTCACAGTGCAGTTGTGTTTGACACAGTCCTCCCAGAAGCGACTGGCTGAGAACTTTCTTCTGATTACAACGGTCAAACCAAAAAGCAAACACTGGCCGACACCCATGATGGTACCTGTATTTCCCATAAACACATTAAGTGAAATGCACACAAAAAGTAGGAAAATATGATGATTATGGTCAACTATGGCCCAAATCAGACAGAACGCATTTGAAAGATGGGGTCAAATCTTATTTAATTGATTTTGATGAGAGAGAAACGCCTTGCTCGGTTATTTTATACGAGCGTTTAGCATTTGCAGTAGCACCCTGGACGCCTCGAGTTAAAAAACTTTCACTGAGCGGGTAAAAACGCACAATGTTGTTGGCGTCCCATTGTCCAACCAGGATCATGGGAAGTGGGCATTCTGTTGTGGCGATGACAACAAGTGTTTTTTGTTAATCCAACATTAGCACGTTTTCAATGTAGCCACTGTAAGCTGCAAGACATATTGAACAAGTTGTAGCCTCACCTAATTTCTAACATACAGGCTATTTGTTTAGCTAAACGACTAACTAACATTCTTTTCACCCCGTGTTGGTGAAAGAGGATTTTGCAGAGACTAAAAACGAACAGCTGATTCAGTGGTTGCCATCAAAACGCGCTCTGTCTAATCGACACCTACACTTGATCAATATGTTACAATGGATCTTAGTCAATAAAAAGCAAAATAAATTACAATAGGATTTTTATTTTTTTGTTATATGATTATATGCAACAGGGAAATAAGGATACAGTACAATAACTTGAATACCAGCTAGTGTTAGGGTTTATTCAAACAAGAAGAATGATAGCAGAACAGATGATGTGTTATTTGTGACGGGTGTGGTAATGTTTCACTAATGAGAGTATAACATATTCTGAACTGTAATTAAACATGATTATCACCAGCAGAGAAGCATTATGGTACAAATGGGTTGATGTTATACTTTGACAGTGAAATACATCAGGGATGATGACAGGCTTTTTTTTGTAAGGGTTCATCTAAAACACTTCTTTTTTTTATAACGCATTTTAAAAGAGACACAATGTGTATAATATGGGGAGCATACTGGGTGAGAGGGCGAGGCCTACCTGCAGAGTGATACAGGGGAAGGCAGTTGTAGATGACATCATCATGACGTAAGCCAAATGAGTGGAAACCAAAGGCAGCGATGCGAAAATACCTGAAGAGAATGATGGAATAAACTGACTGACGAACATCTTCACCAAACCGATCCTTATGGTCCTGATTTTAATTCAAACACTTAAATATTGTATATTTGAATGTATTATTACATTAAGCTTTCCTATAGTTTCCAAATAGACAATAATAAATGAGATTCTTGGTTGTAAAACCATTCATAAGATGCTTTATTTTCTTTGGTGAATATATGATAGATTAGATACATTAAAAATATAATGATATCATATCAAATTCAAAATAATAAGAATAAAAGAAAAATAGTGCAATCATGAGTTGAAGCAATTTGGAAAGTTGTCCTGTAGGGTTTCCTAAAGCTTGCTAATGCAAGTGTTATTAAAAAATGTGCTTTAGAGATTTGTTTCATTTTCTTTCCCTTCCTAAACATAAATGCATCATCCGTTGAGATGAGATCACAGATAAACTCACCGACTGTGCACCACCACAGCAGCCTTAGGCATTCCTGTTGTACCAGAAGTGTAGATGTAAAAAAGTTTGTCTGTATGGAGAGTTAGAAAACATAGGGGGAAAAAAATAAGTTTCGCAAAGCTGAATTGTTTTAGGGAATGTTCCAAAGAAACAGTCTTTTATCTATTTGCCAATGTTTGACATGTGTGGAATGCATCCCGGAATCCCCCATCATTCCTTAACATGTTGATGTCTCTCCTTCCAGATCCTGTGTATGTCTGACAAGCAAAGACTTGAAGAGTATGCACCTAGGAATGTCATGTGATGGCAAAGGTAATAACAGTACAGATCATCAAATTAATAAAAGGTGAATACCCAGATATATCACATAATATTCCAAATTAAGTGAGGAAGGAAGTTTACATATAGTATACCATATAAACCTATATACCTTTAAATGCATTTTTTGCTGAAGACAAGTAGGTGTTGCGATAAAATCTTTTGTAACATAAGTAAATGATATGGCAACAGTCATAGAAACCCCCATGCACAAACACTCGGCAGAGCCTCACCGTTGAAGTCCTTCCTGAGTGTGTAGCGGGGCGGGTGTTTGGGAAAACCCTCCAGCAGGGCGTCCAGGCTCTGAGCGCCGCACAGCTCCTCTTCATCGACCTGCTCACCACTGCTGAACAAAACCATGTGGGGCTGCAGAGACCCCCGCACCTCCAACACCGCTAGGAGACAATACAAAGTCACATGTTACAAAATGTGTCTGAAGAGGATCAGCCGGTCAATATCTATCCAGCTGAAAACTATGTTAAGAAAGGATTTAAGAGAGGCATTCTAGTATCTGTTATGGCATGTCCATAAACAGTTTTTGTTGTGTGCATTTATTTTGGATTTGGTCAAGTGTTGAGATTTTCCGGCAACACTGAAGATATTGATCTTGAGCTTTTTTTTGCTTTGGATGAATGTGTTGTTTTGTCTCCTGGAAAATAATACACAGAAAAAAAACTCAACAAGTGTAATCTTGTTATAACGGACAAGTTCCTTATCCATTAGATAAGGGTACATTCACAGGAAGACCATGATGTATTGCCTTTAGCAACGATTTGAAATAATACTTAATTTCAATCAAACGTTGAAAATGCTCAGAGTATTTTCAAATTAGTGCAATAAACAACATTTCTTTTTTTTTTAAAATATAGAACTTATATATTTATATTGTATTCATGTGGCCTGATGTCTTTTAGAGAAATATATATCAAGGTCACTTGGACTGGATTTGTTTGTAAATGCACTTTATTATAGGAAATAAAACACCATAAAAAGCTTCCTACCTTCTCTCATCTCAGTCCCGAATACTATTGCCCGAGCACCAGACACGCCAACACAGTGCAGCAGCGAGTGCAGTCGGAGGTTGTGGTTTATGAGAGCGGCCTCTACGCCGACCATAGCCAGACCCAACCATAGAGCCACCACTGAAGGCTGGCTCTCCATGTACAGAGCTACCACGTCTCCCTCGGCCCACCCTTGAGCCACGGCCCAGTGAGCCACAGCATGGCACCGCTCCTGCAGGTCCCTGAAACTCCAAACCTGGAGTAAAGAAATATGGAAATGCAGTAACAGTCTGTGATTCTATTTGATGATTGATGATTCTCAGTGAAAATGCTGATGCTGTTAAAACTGAATTTATACGTAATCTGCGTTTATTCCTCACCTCTCCTGTAGCCTCATAGATCAAAGCAGGTTTGTCTGGGTGCTGTGTAACCATCCGTGCAAAAAGGGCAGGGATGGTGCTTCTATTTCGCAGATTACGGTACATGGAAAACCTCACTCGCAGTATCACAACCAGACACCTTTTAAATAATGAAGAGAAGAAAAGGGAGGAATAAAAGTAAGTTAGAAATAGGAATGAAGTTGGGGAAGATAAGTAACACGTGCATTTTCACTCAAACTCCTTACATTAGGTCTCTTTTGATGGTGCACATAGCTATATATATGAACTTCCAGGAGCCCCTCCAGACCAAGCACAGCCCCAGCCCTGCCAAAAGGCTGCACAGCCAGGGGAGGGAGAGCAGTCTGACATCCCAAAACACACTGAGACACGCTGTTACACCACTCAGCAGATGCATGGTGCTACCTGTGGGCATGTAAACAGTGACATCATTCACACAAACAATCACGATAGAATTCTAGTTTGAGAGAGCAAGGTTTACCTGTTTAATCCTGCTGCACTAAGAAATCAGTAGCAAAACGCTCCTTCATATGTCCAAATGTGTCAGTAAACTTAACTTTTTCCCCACAAGAGTTGTCAGAAGTCAGAAGTAGTCTGCAATAGTCGAGGTGACGAGACGCACTGGAGCTGACAGCAGAGAGCAGGTTACAACTCATAAACCGCTGCGTCACTGCTCGCCTCGTTGCTCCCTGCGGTGTGAATCCTCCCCCGAAGAGAACAACATGTCACATAGACTTGATTTATTCTATTGTAAATGTCTCATTTAATAGGAAAAACATCAAGTGATCGCTTTATGGTAGATTGACACATATCGAAAATATCTGTGGTGAACGCATTGACCGAATACAAGTAAATTAACTGTACAAGTGTATCTTAAGTCGAAGCCCGGAAAAATGGCAGCAGTTAATTGTTGGATAATAAACGGCACAAGCTGAATTTTAAGGCAGTTTGTTTGCTAATTGAAACTTGTTAATCAGCTAGCTAGTAAAGGAGGCTAACGTTTTTACATATTTCCTCTTGAACTTTATTTCTTATAACATAGCATACAATGTTGGATGAATACAAAAAGCACAAATAGGGCTACCTCAGATTTGTTGGAAGAAAATTACACACTTTCCCAATGAAAGGTAATAATAACAATCAGCTAATGCTAGCTAATTATCAAGGGATGGTCGGTCCTGTGTGTAATTCGTCAGTTTGCTCACGTTATGACTTGTGCTACATTTATCATAACGCAATGTAAGCAATTGTACAAACTATTGGCAAATTTGAAGTTTTTATTCTGAAGTATGACTCTTAAAATGAGGGCAAGATTTTTGATTAAAATGTCAAATATCAAGAAACATATATCCATTAATCTATCTATCTCTATCAATCAATCAATCAATCAATATCTGCTTGGGAATGTCATCAAATCATTACGAAACCACACTACATATTTTTCAGATGAAATAGAAGCTTTAATAAAAATGTGTGCATATTCTAAAAAACACTACCAAAATACATACACAATTACAAAATAGAAAAATAAGTTCTTATAGGCCACCTTTAAAAAAGAACATCTATTCTTACAATAAGCTTCTTACATTCACAAAATAATGTTGCATAACGCACATAGCTTTTTCACACACAAATACATTTTGCAATGAATGAATTAAAGGTAATGATGGTCACAAAAAATTGCAGCCATACCAGAACAGTTTAGTTGTTAAAACCAACATAAGAGAATCAGGCTCATGGCGATTTTTTAAGACACACCAATCACATACAAAGAATTACCATTTTGTCTTTTTTTTTTCTGCAGATCAATGTCTCTGATACATTTCTATAAATTAGAAGATATATAATTAGTTGCTTTATACAGCAAGTAAACCGTTTTATTTAACACGTAAACTGTTCCGGTAGATGAAGCTGCTTCTCAAGTCTTTTGATTATCACATGCACCAATTAAGTGAAGATGTGCTTGACTATCATTTTGAAAACAGAAAAGTGCAATAACAAAGAAACACAGGTCTGTACATCTCCCATCAATATACCTTATTTAAATAGTCAAAGTTCTCATTTCAGGGATGTGATTCTTACAGTCACTAACAATGTGTGGACACATACTCTATCAGCTATAATAAGAAAACATGATAACAAAATGGAATTTAACTCCATTTAAACACTTTGATTGCAGGAAGTTGCTGGCTTATGGGAATGGGTGGGTCTGTTTTCACGTATTTCCAGAGTGACTATTTTTCGCTGTATTTGTTTTTCTTGCTTGCTAATTGAAACATATTTCTATATCTTCATATAAACTAGTGAGAAAGACACAGCTTTATGGCAAATCAATAAAGATTATTTTTTAAAAGCCACAAGTGAATAAAAATCACTTATTTTGTATAAGAAAGAACAAACTACAAACATAAAATCCTTGCAGAAGCCCACGTAGGATTTGTAGGAACATGACGGGACCATCATAGGCACGCCTTGGGACATGTGCATCATAAATCAGTTGTTTCTCTGCCAATACTTTACATGGAAACAAATGGAACATTTCCTTGAACAAAAGGCACACCCATCCTTCTTTTACCAAAAACATTTATACAATTCTGCGCAAACTGATTGCTCATGCTTTGAACATAAAGAGCTTAACTCATATTTTCTTGTTGCCTACATATTGTAGACGTATTTCTCTGTGCTTGAAAATAAATACTCTGTCAATGTACAGTTTTTATGTTTTACTTTGAATCCTTCCAAAGGCAACACAGCTTATAGTATGATTGTGATATGTTTTGGATAAACATATAGGATACTTGAACATCTTTTAGTTAAACAGTTCCCAAATAAACATTTTTGCCTGCTGTGACAACAATGGGATACAACTTTGGCCCATAACGCAGTTGACTGGCAAAGTCTGCTAATCATGTTTTTGGATCCAGGTTTATGGTTTTTGAGATGTAAGATATGTGGTCCCTTTAACTTCCTTAGGGTCTAAAAGGCCTGAGATTTAACTCAGATTCCACCCAGATGTATCATGCAACTAGTGGGAGGGCCCCTGATTAGTTATATCTATAAAAGTAATTGGTGCCATTTGACCTTATAGTAATTAAATAATGACTGGATTTTTGTTTGAATTGATACAAACCTAAAATCAGAGCTAGCTCATATAGGGTAAAGGTAGATTCAAAGATAGAGCACTTCATATTTGGGATTCTCCGGTGTGCTGCCCACTTCGCAAAGCCTATAAGAACACAAATGGCAAAAGTTTAGAAACAATTGCAGTGCAATACCACAATGTAAACATACTCCATAACAAGTTAATGTTACAAATAAATGAAAAATAAATACTCCAAATTGCACTCTAAAGCAGTAGTGTACTTAACTTAGAAGGCGTTAAGAAGTGAGGTCGCTTAATACTTACTTGTGACTGACTACTGGAGGGATTGGTACTGGTGAAGTCTGAGTATCTCTTCTCCTGTGGTGTGCAGATACAGGAAAGGAAATGGGCGTACTCCTCTCTCACCTGCAGAGGGCAGCAGAACATCAAAAAAAAAAAAAAATTCAAAGCTCAAAATGATTCCATCTTCATTTTAACACTTTCTCTTGTAGTTCATTTATTTATAGTGTTACTATTTATGTTATTTCCCAGGCACACACTCACAAACCCACAGTTGCTGTTTCCTACCTGTTTAGACAGTAGGCAGTGCATGAAGAACACCAGCACTCCCTGCAGGCTGTTGAGGATAGTGAAGATGTATGCCACCACTGTGTTGTCCTCTTGAAACAGGAAGGCCCCAAACACCCACATAAGACCCAGAATGCACATCTGGGCGATAGCTGTCACTGTGAAAGCTCTGTAGGGAGATCAGAGATAGAGATAGAGAATGAGAGGAAAGATTAACAGATTAACACAGCGATGACTCAGAGGCTACTGCAGTGTCTGGAAAACCCCCTTACAGTACAAGTATTAGGAAAGGGAAGATGGAGGGAAGATGGAGTTGAGCAAAGCAGCTGTCTACTAAGAGCAGATTGAATAATAGAAACTAAAGGCCACTGATGAACATGTTTTTTGGTGATTATCTTATTAAAAGAAAAGGAAGGAAAGAATGAAGGAATAAAAGAAGAAAGGATGGAATAGAAAAAGAGAGTAAGAAAGGAAGGTAAGGAGAAAAAAAGGAAGGAAATAGGCAGGAGGGGGGGAGTAGGGAAAGAAGGTAAGGAGGAAGGAAGGGAAATAAAAAGGTTTAGACAAGAAAGGAATTATTAATAAGTAGCAAGTCTAATTTACACCAGGATATTACTATTTTAAAAGATCCCATGACATGGCCATTTCTACTGATCATAATTCCATTGTTGAGGAGGTGTACTACAATAGATTTACATTGTTCAATGTTCCAAACTCACATTGGTTTCTCATACAGCATCTCTGTATAGTATGTGTATTCACTCTCTGTCCTAAACGGCTTGTTGGAGCTCCCCACCTCCTTATGAGCCCAGTGTGCTCTGATTGGTCAGCTCGCCCACTCTGTTATCATGAGTCCACCACCGTTACAGCGGAACATCAGTGATTATGTGTTAAAATGGCGTTAGCAACCAGAAAATGACACCAGTAATGACAAACAGGTGAGAATGCTGCGTGGGGTCTGGGTGCCGTGTTGGTGGGGCGTTGTGCGGCTCGCTGCTGCGAGGAGTGGACAGTGTGAGCTGTGTTCATTTCCTGCTTGCTGCGTGGGGTCTGCGAGACATCGCGAATGGACGCGGAAGGGGGGGGTGCTGAGGGGGCTGCAGCACCCCCCTTCCCCCCAAACGCGCGCACCTACAGTGTACAGTTTCACCGCCACGAGGCTCCAAGAGCACCCCCCCCCTTCTGAAATGTGGATGAGATCATTTTCCACCAACAGAAACCTTATCACTGTAATTGAATGCTATTTCTTTAATTAAAAACATTTAACTGGGTTTTAGCACAAAAAGTTCACATTCTCAATACCCTGGACTAAATTGAGCATCACTAATTGATGAAGCAGTCTATGTTTATACAGTGTGTTGTCCATGTGCAGTAGAGTGAAAAATGGGCATTCAGTAGATGGAGTGGGGGGGGGGGGGGGAGGAGCCCCTCAGTAGCACGTCATTAGGGAGCAGAGTTGGTACTAGAAAAACATTGGCTACATTTTTTCCTGGCAACACACACACACACACACACACACACACACACACACACACACACACACACACACACACACACACACACACACACACACACACACACACACACACACACACACACACACACACACACACACACACACACACACACACACACACACACACACACACACACACACACACACACACACACACACACACACACACACACACACACACACACACACACACACACACACACACACACACACCTAATTTTGTGCAGTTGGGTGAGGTCTGGGTTGAGGGTGGCAAACTTCTGGGCGAGCTTCCAGACGGTGACTAAGAAGAAGAAGACGTTGAGGATGATGATGAAGCACACAGGGCCAAAGAAGCTCCAGATGAGGCCGTCTTTCAGGGATAGCCAGCAGCTGGTTGAGAGGAAGGAGAACACATGTGCAGGAAAGAGTTTTGCTGACATCACTGACATAGATAGCAGCAGGTTGGTGTAATGCAATGATGTCATTAGTTTCACACATCAGGCGCATGCTAACAGATGTAACACTTACTGCTGGTCAGTGCCGTATCCGCTTGGTCTAATGATGGCAGAAATAACAACGATAACAAGGGGTGTCCCATAACCAGTGAGGTATAAGTAGAGGGGGCGCATGGTGGCGTTGAACACCAGGACCACCATACGGTACAGCTGCACCCCTTCTAACAGCATCCAGGTGAACACGGCCAAGAACAAATAATGGAGCATCGCTGCAATGAAGCTGCACCCACCCTGTTATAGTATGACATGACAACATAGACAAATATAAGGTCAGAGAGGAAGGAGTACAGGAATGAAATGTCTCACAGCAGTAATCTGATCGAGACAATTCTTTGAAAACTAAATGACCACGCTGTTTTACATCATCATGATGACCTCAATTAGAGTTGGATTCATCAAAACAAGACTAGTAAGAAGTAGTAGTATAACAATTGTTTTACAATGTTGTAAAATCCTTGCATTAAAAATAGTTGTACAAAAAAGTCCTTAAATCATTACAACCAACTTAAAGTAACAATGTTGGAGATCTTCATTTATTCATCTTATGACTATAAGGGGCAATTTTTTGTGTGTTTTAGGTTCTCTTCACTTCCGCAAGAACGCTTGTGTTTTTCCAGGGAATGTCGCCAAAGACACCCAGTTTGTACTCTAAATACAAGTGCTTTTATCAGTAGGCTCAATCACTATTCTTTAACCTTATTCGGCAATAGATAATGACGTACCAGACATTTATTTAAATGAAAGATTGAAAATGTATTAATTGAAGTAAAAGTACTAATGTTAGCCATTTTAAAACTTAACATGAATAACAGTTTAGTAACAGTTTAAAAAATACTGAACCAGGTCACTGCTAAGTTTAAATACTTTTATAAGAACTGCACAACCATTTTAGTAAAATCCGAAAAAAGTGGTTTAATATGTGCTTCTGAAATTACAATTTACAGTTGCATAAATGAAAAGTACAGGTTCCTAAAAACTGCAAATAATTCACAGGTAATTTCCACCATTGCTTAAGACACAGGACATTAAGAAGTACAAACAAACTTCCTTTTTAGTTTTTTTCCACTCCACTGTCAGCCACAGTTTCTACCACCACCTCTTTTTGTTTCTCAGGGTAACCACAGGGGTTTAAACTGTTATGTGGCAGGAAGAGGGGTTTAAGGTTTAACGTTGAGGCAGCGCTCGAAAGTGAATGTGTCTCTTGAGTTTTACACAGGCTTCACTGCGTGTCAACACGAATGAAATGTTCTACCCAATGTAAACATTTAAATAAAATTAATGTATTTGTATAGACTATGTTTATAGTGAAGTTATTGCGGTTCTTGAAACTGAATACACAATTTTGTTGCACACATACCACAGGTTTAGTTTGTGAGATGCCGGCCAGAAAGAAGAGGTCAGCTACGAAGAGGCAGATACAGAGGTGAAGGTGGATGGTGGTGCGGGTTCCCTTTATGGAGCGGCAGAACTTGAACGTCAGGATGCACAGCACGAGGCACAGCAGGGAGATGGTCAGCCCAATCTTGGTCATCACCTGGAGCCCAAATGAGTGCTAACAAAGGAGAAACATTAGATCCTGAGTGTATTATTTGCAACATCATGTATGTGTGGGTAAGGAAGATTTCGGAAATAGAGAAGCAAGTTTATTGTCCCTCAGAATAACTCATAATTTGGCCACTTGGAGGCAGCATAAACAAGTTGTAATCACAACATTCGAGTATTATCACTTCATAAACGTGATTCTTACAAGCAAACAGCTGCTTATTTACACACTAAGAATTTACGAGGAAACATCGGAAAGTATTTAGAGTTGTGTTTCCGGCCAACTAGCAGCGGGTAGGCAAAAATGTAATCTCTTCTTTGGTCTCCAACAACTCCTGAGAGAAATATCTACCTCTTCAGTAGCTAAATGCTCGACTATGTTTTAATTTACTAACTTAAAACAGCTGCCTGCTTAGGCCAAACATTGCATAAGACTGAACATGAATTCATCAATACAAATAATAAATCCTACATTTGTAGGAATTAAATATATGAAAAGTGAATGTTTTATAGGACTTTTATTGCCTTTTAAAGTTGGCCTTTTCCCAATAACATTTAAATGTTATGGCTTTTTTATTTGCCTTGTCTGCTTAATACCTTCATGGGGTAGACAGCCATGAGCACAGCGAAACTGCTCAGATGTTCACATGTACACACAGTTTGTGTGGCATTGGACTCCTGTTGATAACAACCATCTGTGGACCAGGTCCCGTTCTCTTTCCAGTACGCACAGATGTAGCTCAGCTCATCCGACTCCTCTGTATGCTATGCACAAACAATACCATCATGTCAAAAGCAGGCTCAATATATACAAAGCATTTGAACATTTCTAAAATGTTTGAGCAAACACGAAATGCCACACTGAGAAGACAGAAGAGACTACCTGTAGATGTCTGAGGGTGATCGTCACGTTGCGATTCAGTTGCTGAGTATTGGGATTAGAAACCACAACAGACACAACTTTGGAGGAGATCTGAAAGGAAGGAGTCACTCCGTCTTTTTCATGTCCTTTGAGCCCCTCAAACGACCGGTTAACCGATTTCTCAAGCTTCTTGTAGCTCAACAATGCAGCCAGAGCAAAACCTGTTTTAGAAATATAATAGTAATCATAGATAAAACTTAAAATTTGGACAAATTTGTCCGAAGAGATGAGGAAAGTGGTTTACCAGGGTATGGTCCCATCCCAGCTGCTGTTGTCCAGTCAGTGTCGAGTGTAGCAACCTCATTGGTCAGCTGAATTAGTCCTGTGGGCCGAGTCTTTCCCCTCTGCACTGCAATCTCAACTTCTATTCGAGTAAATAACTCAATTTAAAGTACAAAGTTTACATCACAGTTTTCTCACCTTCATTTATTACAGGAATACTTCACCCACAAAATGACCATTTGTAAATCTATTACTCAACCAGTGTTAACATTATTTTGTGAAAAAACCTTTGTTTTTCTCCGCGTTGAACAAGAAATAAAATTAGTGCTTTAAATAGTGGTTGTAGCAAAAATGCATGTGTTTGGGAAGAAGTGACCATAACGAAACTCTTTTTTGAGAGTTAAAACAGAGTGAGTAATGGATCTGCAACTGTTAATTCTTTAGGAGGAGTATTCCATTGAACTCAGCATGCATCCTCATCCATAGAAATGGCCTGTAAGCTTATGAATTCTCAAATACAGTATGTTAATCACTAGCTGTCACCACCCTAACCTGTCTCAGTGGTCTCCATCCTGGTGTGTTTATCTTTCAGTTGTGGTCCAATGAGCATAATAGCATTCTCCACCGTGCTGAGCAGTCCGCTCACATCTTCACTGCTGTTCAGTTGCCCGGGGGATAGGATGGACTCGGCCGCAGTGAATAGTTTCTGTTCAAGTTGCAGAATGTGAGAGCAGATTTTGAGAATACTGTTTGTATTTTTGTATGTGTAAGAATGTTTGTGTTTTGTCTACCTCAAGTAGCGCCTCTCCATCAGTCTTCACTTCACTCACAGCACTTGGGTTAGAAAGAGCCAAACAGCTGTTTCTCATCATGAACAAAATGTCTGCCAGGCCTCCAAGCGACTAAGAGACGGAGACAGAATAATAAGGGTATTCAGTTTGCCCTATACTAAAGAGAGGGCTGCAGGGAGGTCTGGAAATAGAGGAAATTGGCTTAAATGTTTCTTAGAAAGACCCACAGCGCTGGACTATATCTTACACTGCACTATCAGCTGCAGGGACAAATGTAAGAATAAAGTTGATACGATAAAAAAAAAAAAAAATGGTATATCTAAACATGCAGCTTACCGAGGCGGGTCCACCGTTTCCATTGAAGCTGTCACACTTGAGTGCTAGATGGAACAGAGCGAAACAGATAATCATCTCACTGGTTGAACTCGTAATTTCACAACAGCATGCATTGATAGCAGAGGAGTGCAATACAAATCTACACAAAGCAGCAGCTCTGAACAGAAAGGCATGCATATTATCCTGTGAGAGTTACGCAACAGATTATCTGTAATCAGATGAGCCAATACATCAAAAATAAAAATCTACTACAATGGTATCTTTGATGGGAAGGGTGTGAACAAATCGAGGCTTCATACAAAGACATGACCGTAAGTAACGGTGATGGAGAGGGACTCTGTAAACTCACGTGAGCACTTTGTGCTGTTGTTGCCATAGTTGGTGTATCCTTTTGAACAGATGCACCAGTAACTCCCATTCCTGTTCATGCAAGTCCCTTCACTTCCACAGAGGTCTTCTTGTTTCCTTTGAGCTTCATAGCATTCATTTATGTCTGTGTAAGGAGAGGAAACAGAGACATAAGCAATCACTGACATTACACAAGGGTAATTATTTCCGTGGGGTAAGTCTGACAAAAATCTGGATATAGCTAGTAAACTATTGCAAGTGGACAAATCATCTCTGCAATGGAGGGGTGTACGTTTTTCTTTGTAGTCAGAAGGATTTTAGAAACACCTCTGAACGTTACAGGCAGCCCGTGTCGTGAGATGTTTTTAAGAGCTACAATTTATTCAAGCGGGAGGAAGGGGAAGGCTTTGGGGTTTAGGTCAGAGTACAGAGAGAACAGGGGAGGTGAATCATGATGAATCAAAAGCAGGTTTGACCTTTTCAAGATCTACCCACGACTGGCAGTTTTTTAAATATAGAAATCTTTCTTAGGAGCAGCAAAGCTTTAAAAAGACCAGGGCTACAGTCAGAAGAGTTGTTTTTGTTCATCATTAAAAAGCTCCAGGACTCCCAAAAAGACAAGATTATCACCGCTCAAAAATGAATAGGATTTGCAGTCAAATGTACGTCTACTCCAAGAGGTTTTGATACTACTGAGCTGTATGAGTAGTCGCTTATGTGGCTAATGTTAGCTAACAATATAGAGGTCTAACCTCTAATACATTATTTTAGTTTTTTTTAATGTCTCTATGTGTATAGTTATTTCATATAGTATAGAACATACATTAGTGTAACAATTTACAGGGGAAGTTGTGTAAATCACTTAAAGGTCCCATGTCATGCTATTCTGGTTATTACCCGTCCCCTTGTGTGTTATGTAGCTTTTTCTGCATGTAAACGGTCTGCAGAGACACAAACCCTCAAAGTACACCTTGTAGCGAGTAAAACTCTAACACAGACAAGACCTGCCTATGCTGCCCCCATGAACGCCTCGTTGGAGATTTCTCTTTTTCCATTGTTTACTTCTTGGGTATAGTGACGTAACGTAACGGCTCCGCAGATTGTTCCAAATGGACCAATCCCAGAGTCGCGTAAGTGATGTCATAACTGATGTCACAATTGTTTTCCTCCGCTAAATATGAGAGATAACTAAGATAAGATAACTTTAATAAGATGCCTGTGTGCTTAGTACCAGGTTGTTATCATACCAGCAATGGGTCTTGCTAGTTCTTTCGCTTCCCGTCTGATCAAAGGACCAGGAGTGGCTGGATCAAGTTAGCTACCTAGCTAGTAGCAAGCACGTTAGTTAGCATTACAGTCTTAGCCTTGTCATTTTTATTAGCCTTAACATGAAGTAACATTAAGTAACCCAAAATGTTAAACTCTAAGAGTAGTAGTGATATGAAGAGTACTGTCACACCGGTGTGATCATTCTATAATACACAATTTAAGCCTGGGGGAGAAATGCTAATGCTACATTAGCATTGGCGATCTTTTCTACTTCATGCTATCTGCACAAATGGTTGACATTAAACATTACAAATATCAGGCAGTTCAGAGAGAATCAAAGCAAGGCAGGCAGGCAGCTTTGCATGACATTCTTCTGGACGTGTTTCATTGTGTTGATAGTGAGGGTAGTTAATCCCTTTTTTGACAAGACAGTAGTGACGGCCATCTTGGTGAAGCGTTTCACACAAAACAATAGAGGTTTCTCAATACTCAAATTTCCCCTCCTCGACTCCTCGGTCCTCCAGTAGTGACCCGGAAATGAATTTCAGCGCGCCATTTTGAAGGACATCTCATTTCTCTAAATGCAAATCGAGGATCGAGCGTCGAGGAGGCTCTCTGGAGGAGCTATAACCGAGGATACACTGATGGTTCCTCCACGGATGCATTTCCGGGAACGGCGGAGGCGTGACGCACGGCCGGACTTATCTCAGCCAATGACAGCTCTGCATGCATTCCCTGGATATTATTTTAGAAACTGCTTTCATCGCGTCGCGATGTTTCCAGAGAGAACAGCTGCGAGGTCCGTGCAGAAAGCAGAGGAGTGTGTATAATATATATCACTCAGTATAACAGGCCTACTCTCTTTATTTGCTAGAATAGATATCTACAAACAAAGAGTCGATATTTTTCTAAGACCATTTAGTACTTCACATAATAAAATACACAACGGCTGTAGCCTGATTATGCTGTAGGAGCTGTAGGTGTGTGTGGTACAGTGTGTAGGTGCGTGTTGTACAGCGTGTAGGTGTGTGTGGTACAGTCAGTGTGTAGGTGTGTGTGTTGTACAGTGCGTAGATGCGGTGGACGGACGGGTCTCAGTTGGTTCGGTGTCCTCTGCTTACTTTTAATACTTGTAAATACAACTTTTGGCCCGTAATTTCAATTAAATTGCAGTTTTGTTGTCAATCTAAATTAAATTAAAGTAAATAAATATAAGTGGTCATGAACACATCTGTCCATCAGACAGAGTGCTGCTGTGCCTCCTGTCATCATTAATGGACGTCTCTTTAAAATGACCGCTCAGAGGAGAGGAGTTCTCGTTTCTCTAACCGCCTGCTGCTTCCCCTCCTCTCTCCTCGGTTCCCCTCTTCGGCTCCTCCGCTCGCATCTCCTGTGGGCGGGACTAAGTCTGGAGGAGGGGAGTCGAGGTGGGGACATTTAAGAATTGAGAAGCCACTATAGTGTTACTTCACGGTTTTACGACACATTTTTATTTTTTTGACTTGCAAAATTATCTTTTAAATTGACAAACATCATATGTGTAATTCGTTGCACAATTCAAACGGGATCGAAAGATAATCTTTCTCCCTCCATTGACTTCAATACATAATTTTACCGTAATAAGGTCCCATGGAGCTCCCCGGAAGGGGAGGGACTTCGCCACTTGGGCCGGGTGACGTCACGGACTGATACGGAAGTTGCAGTACCGCCGTTTGGACACAACGGATGTTGGGCACAGAGTCCGGCACTTCCTGGGTGCGCCGGACTCAGATGAAAATATTCGTGGTGGCCAAACGGCGGTACTACACTTCTGTTTGGTTGCCAGGCCCGGAAACACTTTTTCTCATTGACTTACATGGGGAAAGAGTGGTTTGTAAATCGTTGGATATTTTTTTTTTTAACTAAATAAACTACACAGTATGAACACTTGTATAGACCTTATTAAAAACATGCGTTCCTCAAGTTGTAAAAACGTGCTAATAACGTTATTCTGAGTTATTTCCCTCTGCATTATGAACGCGCATCTAACCCACGGGACCGCGACTCCCGGCACGTTCATTTCACGTGTTCAGCACTACATGCATTTATCTTTACCCATGGATGCACAATAACAACGGACCCGTATCTTCCATCCCACGGAGCTGTAATAATGGATATATTGCATGTTTGCTGTAATTCATCATTCGTAAAATATCATACTACATGGGCTGTATGATTAAATCTTGTACCGTAAATGTTGTATTAAATAAAGTTAATATTACAGACATTAGATTAACGTCCCTGTAGCTTCTTATTGTACTTAGAAGCTTATTGCACTGTGTGCAATAATTCTTTCATGCTAAATGAAGCTCTGTTGCTTGGATATCACTAGATCCTGTTACAGCGTAATATAAGTACATAACGATTGATGTGTACATTAGCACAATTACTAGCTAGCCGCTAGATGCTAACTGCCTGCTTGTTAATATCAAATCCATCATACTACATGGGCTGTATGATTAAATCTTGTACCGTAAATGTTGTATTAAATAAAGTTAATATTACAGACATTAGATTAACGTCCCTGTAGCTTCTTATTGTACTTAGAAGCTTATTGCACTGTGTGCAATAATTCTTTCATGCTAAATGAAGCTCTGTTGCTTGGATATCACTAGATCCTGTTACAGCGTAATATAAGTACATAACGATTGATGTGTACATTAGCACAATTACTAGCTAGCCGCTAGATGCCGCCTTGTTAATATCAAATCCATCATAATAACAACTAGTGATGTCTTTTTGTCTAGCTTGATTTTGTTCCCCAAACGTATGCTGTGAAGACCCGCCCCTACTCTGATTAGTAGGTTTCAGCAGGAGGAGTGAGGTGGGTCTTAACGGAATAGGCGCGAGAGAGAAGTCATAACAAGTGGTACAGGACAGGTAGACGACGTGTTTTTCGGATGGAAAAATAAGCCAAACGCGAAAACGCAGCAGCATTTGGATGCACTTCAACCAAAACCCAGGCAGTGATAAAGCGCACCATTTGTAAAGGCAAAATACCCTTTGAAGCAGGGTCAACAAATAATCTCCATCGCCACTTAAAAACACAGTATCTAATATTAAGAGTTGCATGAATTTCATTCAAGGCAAGGCAACTTTATCTACTTAACACATACGGAGGGTAAATTCAAAGTAGTACATTCACGGACATGAATGACATGGATATGGCGCCACCTTGTGTCGTGTTTACAATGCAGATTATTGACATTAGGTCTGGCAATACAGTCAATCATTATCCTGGTGATTATTTCAAAGATAAACTTAGTAACCCCGCAAAAAAAACGGCTCTTTTGAACGGCTCTTTGAGAGGAACGGAGCCATAAGATCCGGCTCCCTTCAAAGATCCATAATTCCCATCACTAATAACAATCCATTACCATGCTGTCATGAACGCATCAACTCCTGAACAACAACAAAAAGCCGGCGTTTATCCAGTTTGTACACAACGATGGAGAAACTTAACAAGCAGCAGTGGTCCACTGAAGAGACCAGCTACCTACTGGGAATTTGGTCTTCCAAAGAGGTACAGAGGAAGCTGGAGCATAATCGGCCATTGTTGTTGTTGTTGTCGGTGTCAGCTGTGAGGGGTTTCCGCGCGGTTTGGCTTTATGAAGCAGGCACGCAAACGGTTACGTTATGACTTAAGAGATGACGCAATGACGCAGCACCAGTCGGACTCTGGGCAGTGCGAAAAGAGCCGGAGCTAAACCAAAGAACCGGTTCTGAACCTGAAAAGCTCTAGCACGGAGCTTGAACCGGAGTTGCGTTGGTGTGAATGAGATCCTAACTCAGACTCTCTTTGCTTTAGGTCAAGAAGTTAAGTTCCTGAGTCACTGATTGGTTGGAACAAACAGGCGGACACACAAGCTTTTCATAGCCGTTTATTATCGACCGCATATAGGTGTGAGGGCCGAGAAAAATTTTCTCCAGAAATTAGCTTCAATACCAAAGTGGCGAAACAGTGTATTGCAGTCACTGTTTTTAAAAATTAAAAGCAGTGTTTCTAAGGAATTTCAGGGTGAACTTTCGACTAACAGCCGCGCCACCGCTAACTCAGCTAGGGGAGGACTTCATTAGCTGTGGTGCTAATTAGCTGTGATGCTAGTGAAGCTAGCGGCTAAACATATATCATCAGCGAGGACAACGGTCGAAAAGAAAACAAAATAACTCTGTGAACAAAGCCCAGCTGCAAACCTGCCGACGAGAAATGCCAAGAAACTGGTGTGTGGAGCCGCTGTTCCCGGTGATAGTGAGGACTGTGGGTAAGTCATCTTGTTTCAGGTGTTTTTACCGTAGATTGAAGCCCTGTTCGCGGGGACGCGCAAAGGTGACGTCATCGCGTGTATTGAGCATTCGCCTAGTTTTCCAAGCTTTTTTCTCTCTTTTGAATGATATATTTCCCATCAGATTAAACAGCAAACGGCTGAATAAATAATGTGCATACAATTGCGAGGTGGCTCGTTTTAAGGACATCATCTTCGTATTGGAACAAACTTCCGTTTTTAAGTGTAGTCCCACTCTGTTATGTTCCTCCTTCCTACAGAACAGACAATGATAAGAATGAGGTATGAGATCCTAACTCAGACTCTCATGATAAGATGTCATTTCTTTGTCAGTATAGTCCTATTTCTTAAAACCTTCTCTGTTGTTTAAGTGTCTGATAGCCTACTTGATAACCACGAATAATAATGATATAACAGTAAAGATATAACATATATGATAATGTCAGACACTGTGTTATTTTCATTCAAGCCTAAAAGATCATTTGTTCAAATTAGCTTCACTCCCTTTAATTGGTCCTTTGAATGTATTGATCTTATATCTGTGCCTATATCACACTATTAATGTTCCTTATTTTAGACTAGGTTTTTCCTGGTGTCAATAGGGAATATCTGCACTGTTCTCTACATAACATGTTCAGCAGAGCAAGTATTTCTCCTGCCAGATATGGCACCCCCCCTACAACTTTGTCCAGGACAGTCACACCGTCACCAAAATCACAATGGTGTTGCCTGTTCCCCTCTAGTTTATGCTCACCAAAGCATTTTACTCTGGGCCCAGCAGGTAAAAAACTAAAGAGGGGCTTCCATATCCGGCAGAGCAGGTGGACCTAACATAGGGGGGTCCGGGGGCATGCCCCCAGGAATATTGTCTTTTAAATATTAAAGTTAAAAGCATCAATCTGGTGCACTTTGAGAGCAAAATGAAGAGATCTATGGATACATCTCTCAACACCCATTTGAAACAGAACTGGAAACAGATTTCCTTTTTTCTTTATGGATATTTTACAAATTACCCTTTTAAATTTTGTTCTTTTTTTACTGTCATATAGTCTTTCATACCTGTTTTTCATTTATTCTCTTATTTTTGTATAACTATAATGATCATATAAACGTGTGCCTCGGAAATAATGGTTTACATTAATCGTGACCAAAACGTTTGAGACCCGGCCACAAGAAGCTAACAACAACGATCTCCGGTACCGGTGCGCTCTCTCTCTCGTTCCACACACACACAGAGTTGAGCTTGAATCAAACACAGAGACACAGACGTACTTGTACTGTATCATATTATATTCAAATCAATAATTAAAAAAAAAAAACATTCCCCCCCCCCTGTCATGGCTCTGCGCCCCCCACTTTGAGAAACACTGCTGACTCATTTAAAGGGAGAGAGTGAAACCTTCAACTGTTAACATTATGTGTTAGTTCTGTAATGTGGGATTGGACTTTAAAGGTCATTTATATTTTTTAATGTTATTGAAGAAGAAGAAGAAGATTCAACTTATTGTCGTTGCGTAGTGCAGGTACTATGTAACGAAACGGTTTCTCTGCATTTGACCCATCCTAGTGTTAGGAGCAGTGGGCTGCCATTATGTAAGGCGCCCGGGGAGCAGTACCTTGCTCAGGGACACCTCGGTAGCACTTGATCTTTCCTGGACTTGAACTGGTGACCTTCCAGTTGCCAAGCCAAGCCAAGTCCCTATGGCCTAATGCTGGTTAAATAAAACAGCTAATTTAAAGACAAAATATACACCACAAAGGTGACCAGTTTAGGAGTCCTTACTCTTTCATAAAGTAAACAAACACCCATTCATTACGCCTCAGAAGCATATGGTGCAGGCAATACTATTATTGAATTGTCTAGCAAATGAGAAAGAATGAAATGAATCAAAATAACTTTTCAAAAGGGCATAACTCCTTAAATGTCTCAATCTGGAACCATATAAAGTATATGTTTTCATGATACATCACTTACTCACATAGTTAACAATTCATTTCCTGAGAATCAACCAAGAGATTGACAGAGACATCGTTTTACTTGTACTTGTAAACACTGTTTGGTACTGTTATTTATTAGAAACATCACGTCTCTTTTTTTTCTCAGACAAGCTTGTATATAACCGACAATATCATAATAACTCACCCGTGCAGTTGCTAAAGCCACTCTTGGAATAGCCTAAGTTGCAGGTGCAGTTGTAACTCCCCATCAGGTTAGTACACTGAGCAGCGGGACCACAGATATTGGTAAAACCGATGCACTCGTTTACCTCTGACAGAAGAAGTGAAAAGATATGTTAAACAGTTAAAAACAAAGAGACACAGATCAAACATAATGTCATGGACAGACTTACCTTGACATTGTCCATCTTGTGTGAAGTTCACCAACCCTTTACTGTGTGCGTAGCCTTGATGACAACGACACAAGAAGCTACCATTCGTGTTGAAGCATTCTGCATTTCCCAGACAAATGCCTGGAGTTTCTTCGCACTCATTCCTATCTGGATTTGGTTACAAACACATAAAGCAATGAGATTACAATTTAAAGCAATGAATCTCACAGGTCAATACAAAATATAACATGCTTCATTTGTAGATGGAAAACATTTCATTTTGATTTGAAGCAGCCTCTTTTTCTGTAGCTCCTCTTTACATTGTATTTCTTTTTGTTAGCTGATTAAAACTAAAAGGATCCAAGAATCTTTTAACATCTATTACTGACAATGTTTTCTTTGCAATCCACTCTGAATGAGAGCACTGAGCAGTGCCTAAAATGGAAAAACAAGATGAATGTCATACAAAAAAACAACTTTTCCTGTTCAACTCCAGTAAGAGGTATTGCATTGGAACACCATTTATCTCTGAGAGCTGTTGTATTAACTACAACAATAATGGCAATAGTAGACAAAGGCAAGACAATGAGAAGGGATGCTTAACATTTGAGGTAATGGCAGATTATTACCAACACATTGTCCTTTTGCCGTGTTGAAACCATGGGAACATTCAGTCAAACATTCCCTCACCATAACCAATACACCTGGAGGGAAAGAGAGAAAGGTCATTTAGTTCCATTGACAAGTAAGACGTGTATAAAGCAGAGCAACCATACTTGTGCACTAATGCCCACTTCAGGTGTTCTTATTAATTATTATTATAAAAGTTGGCTGCAGAAGCCACTGGTAATGATGCTATATTTGAGCAACGATTGTAGCCCTGTGCAGTAGTGGTGTTCCATTTTAAATGTTGCCAATGCCTTTTAGAGCCCTTTGCTGCTGATCAAATTGCAACATATTACATAACTTCCCCAAACTAAAAGTTGTGAATCACTTGCAGTTTTGTTGTTGAGCTATTACCGGATTTCCAGTGATGATGCTTTTTACAGCTCACTCAGCCTTCATTACAACTCTTGGTCTTGTTGATACATGGGTCTCCATTGCAGCCCATTGTAGTGGCTGAGTATGTTTATTAATTCACGGGACAACAATATGAACTACATATGTGCGCAACTTATTTGAGTGTGATTGTTTTATTCCTCCTGTTTATCTACACCCATGGTTCTACCCCAGCTTGTCAGATTAAACGCACACCACAGTAGACACGTGTCAATCACATTTCCTGACTCATGATTCAGTGGTATGGCAGAAAACAGCACCCCCATTCCCTCACATTGTGTAAGCAAAAATGGACCCTCCCTTATGTTCCCTCCCCCGATCACAATGAGGCCTCTGTTGTTGGTGGATTTCTCACAGTAATGTCTCTTTAGGAGAAGCAGGCAGCGTTTGACAGTGAGTCTGTGACTGAGCCTTACTTTATGACTTAATAACTGCGGACATATACAAAGAGTGACTCTGTGCTCAGCTAGCAGCTGACATTTATTCACCAGTAGGCACAGTGGTGAATTTGAATAGACGTCTGTAACATAAACTATCCTCTCAGTGGGTCTTTCTTCATTCTTTATAAGCTGTATGTAGCTAGATTTAGTTTATTATGTTGCTCTTCCTGTTGCATTATCTTATAGGCTGCTAGAAAGTGGAGGCTATAAATTCAGGCAACACCAGGGTTTCTCTCTAACTCTTTCTCTGTCTATTTATCTGTGTATTGAGTCGCATGCATATGAAAGTAACTGCAATTTCCTATAGCCCAAAGGCCTCATTTTACACTCGTCAAAAGTCATGCTGAGTCATTTAAACTGTGTAGTCACATGTTTACAAATCATTATGTGAAAATGAAGGGGATTTCTGCTTCTGCCCACCTTTTGTAAAGACACTACTGGGTTAAAATACTTCTAATAACTTGCTGCTCTGTTACTATAATTGTTCATGCAATACCAATAAAACAAACCGGTATCATGTAGTATCATGTGAATGTAGACATACATGATGATTGCCGCTGCTGTTTTTAAGGGGATTAATAATGAAATAGTCAACAGTAGTGTTTAGTAATTGAGTCGTATATTGTCTTCAAACATGATTGACATTGTAAACGATGTCTGATTGTAAAACTCCACAATGTAAATGACTATATTAAATAATATTGGAAAAACCTGCATTTTTAATTTTGTAGGAAATAAACAGCAAGTTGTAAACACATTTGAAATGACCGCCTTATGAACTTGTTATGGTTAACTTGTTTTTTATCTCGCAGACGCAGAGCAACCTTAACTTGATAACGTAAAAAATAAACTATCCTAATAGCTCTATTTTTGGTCTTCTGGTAAGGTAATTGCTGCTTGCTTCTGCATGACACAGAGTGGATGAGAATGGTTAAAAAACTAAAGCCACACATTAGTGGGACAGAAAACCAAAACACTACGTTTTTTAAGAAGCGAAACTACTCTGGGAAGCTAAGGGTGCACGCAGTGTTGGGTCACTACACACAGCCCTTTTAATGTTACAACTTTGTTTATTTCGTCTCTTTTTTCATTGATAAGTTATTTAAATTCAAAATATGATTTGAGAGAGTTTGTAACAAAAAATAAACAAATAGCACAAGAGGGTACAAACAGAACACGTTGGCTATTGGATCGTGCAAAGGCAAATAGATCAACTAATAAACAATGAGGTAACGGTTTAATATCTGTTTATTATCAACAGTATATATTATGTATCATTTCTTAATTTTTACAGTTATTGTTGGTATATTGCAACACCCCTACTGTATATAGCACATGTTTGTTAAAAATAACACGGTCAACATATAGAATGATTTATGACGTCTCCTGAAAGACAGAATTAAATAAAACTCTTACGGTGTAGTATTTTTTAATTGGTAGGCCTACTGTGTAACCTGTACGTAAAAAATGTGCTGTTTGGTGGTAAGCCTCTAAAAAATCTGTCTGACACAGATGTACTCCAGAAATGTCCCCATCCTGTCAGGGTTTGTGGCGTACTCAAACAGGCTTATATCCTGCTGTAATTCATGTGCCTTCAGACCTCTGCATGCTGCCACAACTCTGGGTTGGTTTTACTCTGTCTGTGGAGCAGACGTCCAGAGACCGTTTCTTACCACACAGCAGCTACTGTGACCCCCATCCATACATGACATCTGCACACAGCTGGAGGGCTGCGCTCTGCTTCCTGTCTTAAAGGGTTAACGTTACTGATGCTGCTCATGTGGCCTTAAAATCATTTTTTTTCAACTTCACACCTTCTGCTATCATATTCACATGTTGTGACCGCTGTTACAGGATAAAAGTCACCGTATAAGTTGTTGGACCTCATTCAAAGTGAGAAGCAAGGTTAATATACTAATAATGAAATACATGTATTTACACATGTTTCCATAGCCACCACATAGTAATGACCATATTTGTGTATGACTGACACAACAAGTTGACACACATCAACTGAAGTGTTACAACATTTCCAAACATCCCCATACTTTTGGTTTCTTCTTTCCTTCTATCACACACCCACACAGTCACACACCGACACACACATTGTGATCTCATTTATAGACTTACCGAGAATAAGGAGCTCCTTCCCAGACCCCATGTCCAAGGCAAACCAGCAGATTACTGTATCAGAACTGTGAATTAGTTGTAAATCATTTAGGTCCAGTTAAAATCCTGAAAATAAAAGTTTAGATCCTGACAAAGTCCAAGGTCCGGAAAATCCAGCAGGAATGAAAAACAAAAAGTGAAATCCTTTCGGTAGAGGATAATTGTATGGCAGGAAAGTAACAGTGAACCTTCACCAGCTTTCTTCCTCAGAGTCAGACTCTCAGTCTCTGAGCACGCCTCTCTCTCTCTCTCTCTCTCTCTCTCTCTCTCTCTCTCTCTCTCTCTCTCTCTCTCTCACTTGTCTGTGTGGCCTTGTCTCTGTCACTTCAGTCTTTCTAACTCTTTCCTTTCTCTTTGCATATCTTTCCATGTGAACACATTTCTTACACTGGCAGCGTATCACATTGCTTGTACAAACCCCCCCTCTGTCTACGCCGTCTTTCACATTTCAATTTACGCTCCACCGGCTCTATTTCAGGAGCTATTCACAACACTCTCATGAGGGACGGAGAAAGAGAGGAGGGGGGAAAAGAGGCAAAAGAGAGGCCGATGACTAACGCTCAATCTAAACAGCTGCTGCTGTACTTGAGTTTTGCCAGTAAGTAATCTTATATCTGTTTCCATTCTCCCCGACTCCTACTCTCAATCTCCTCCTACTTTTCCTTCTTCCCCCCCAAAATGTGCAGCCCTTCACCCAAATCTAGTGAAAAAAGTCCTTCTTTCTGTTCTCAACCCCCCAGACAGAGAGCAAACAGGCTGATGACGGATGCAGAATGACCTCTATTAAAGGAGACCCTACAAAGGACCACAATGTTCAAAGAAAACGGAGGGGGGTATCAGTCCAATATTGTATCACTCAGTTATCTAATGACATAAAGCTCTAAGCTAAAGGATAAAACACAATGAATTATATTTTATTACGACATAAAGATAAAGCTTCACAATGATTCAACAAGAAAAGAAAAGAAAGTAATAATTCAAAATATTTGAGGAGACCTTGATTTTAGTGTTTGGTTACTGTTTGGCGAGATCTATGTGAGTGTAACTTCATGGAAAGAAAAACTCTCAGAAGCTTTAACTGTTACGCAACCATCCCCCTTGGTTACTTCTGCTGCATCTGATAAGCACCATGCAGTTTACAGTGAGAACTCTGACGTTGATGTCTTAGTAATTGCAAACAATGATACAAAACGTTTTTCTTATTTCTTGTATGCCATTTAGTTGGCTAAAAATGGTCTAACTTTTTTATCCGCCATAGCTAGCTAGCTAATAGCGCTAATTAAGCTACATTTTAAAAAAGGTCTCCAGCAGACTTGCTCTGAACTTCAAATGTTGTATAACAATGCAAAGATGACCACATACAGAAAATTAAGGCAAAACTCACATATATTTTGTTATTTGTTACGTACATATCTACGATGAGTTTGTTCATCCCCTAGCGCTGCCAACATTACGGGTGACTTATATAACCCACTGTGCCTGAAGACACACTATGTTGACTTCTTCTCTGACTGGGGTTGAGTGTAAACTTCCCAAAATGTAATAAAGAGTTGGACAGAAGCAGAGTTGTTGCTGATAGCATCCTTGGGTTCATATGAAGTTAACCCTAAACTAACAGTTAGTAAAAGCAGCTGTTTACAAACATGTTATGCCTTAGGCAGCAGAAGCAACACGTGTTATCACTCTGTAAATGTTTATTTTCATTTCATACCAAGCCATGGTCTTTGTGCAGCAAACAACATCTAACACATGCATTTATGTCAAACTCATAAGCGAGTGGCACTCATGATAATTAAAGATAAGTTATCAGTGCATGTGTACCAGTGATGGTGGATTAGAAGAAAGTGGTCAAACACTCTTTCGTTTCTGTGAGTAATTTCCACATCAAGGAAATGACGTAGTCTCAGTTCGTTCACAGGGAGAGAGAAGTTAGTTATGAGCTCTTTTCCTCCCTTCAGTCATTGTTGCTCTATCTTGGTTTTTCCTAAGCATGCTCTTGACTTTCTGTCATCGTTTCTCATCATTTTCGTTCAGACAGCGTAGCAGACATTGGGAGACAAATGAGCAGACACATGGAGACAGACAAATCATCTGCATATGTAGGCAGGAAGAGGATGAGAGAATGCAAGTTCAAGTCCCCTCAGCATCTTCAGTAAACAAAAGGCTTACTAAAAGCAGATGCATCTGGTTAACACAGCGTTAGTGTGTGTGTATATCGATCTGCCGCTTGTTTACGTCTGTCTCAGCAACTGCCAGGCTGTTAAAAGTAACTGCAACTTCATATCTAACTCTACGACTATATGCTTTGGTGTTTCCATATGGAAAGATCGAGAGTGTGTGTGTGGGTGTGTGTTTGTGTAGTATGCGTTCATGCCGCCAGCCAATGAGCCTTAATCCCACATGCATAAAATAGACGTCAGCCCATTGTGACTATCTGTCACCCAAATTGAGAAAGAGTATGGGGAAAAATGTAATCTGTCAGAGGGAGAATGTTATTTATAAGACTCACAAGTAGCAGCGATCATTAGACTGATGTGAGAACATGTGGTTAAGCCCCGCTGGAGTGGTTGTGAACTTCATGAGTGTATGTCACTGTATGACATTATTGAACTTGATGAAAATAGCTGAACTAAACTTCTTCCGTGGCCCCCTTTCCATTCTGACATTAGTATGTACGTAAGAAGACAAAATGGCAGTGGGTTCATTTAATAATATGCCTTTAGGCAACTATCTGCAACACCACAGACATGTTTCAGAAACCTGACGTAACTGAAGGCCTTACCCCACTTCCTTCCTCCTGACCTCAACTTTAAAATCAACTTTATATAAAACTTTAAGAACTACATCATTAAATATCCTTTCATGAATTTGTCCTTGTATGGTTTTGTGTGAATCATTGAGATGACAATAGGTCACACTGTAATGCTTCGTGTTAGATCACAAGATAAAGGAAGAGGGGAGTGCGAATTTACACCGCGGAAGACACAATTTGACAATCTCAACTCTACTTCTCATTATTAAAAGAGGAACTTTGTAATAAAATAATATCCAAGTGCTTTATTCTGCTGTCTTGCATAGCCTGTGAAAACAGTTGTATAATATCTAATGTAGCTTTGTTACGTTTGGACTTGACACTTAAAATGTTTAACAAAGTGATGGTGGTCTGAAAGAAGTGGCCATATAGGAGGCAGGGTGGGATGGTCTAATAAAAGCCTCTAGTGCTATCATGGGAATTGGGCTTTGTTTAAAACCATGGGCTTAAATTCAGTTTGAGTTCCCCAAATAAAAAAAATATTGTTTTGTTGAAGAACTGCAATACAAAATCCCTGTATTACCTGTTTTAAAGGAATGCTCCTTCCCCTAAATGAATTACTTACCACGTGTTCTGCTCATTGGAGAAAACGGACAAAATGGAAAACACACTTCATCGCCTCTTTTATAAACTTTACATACCATCACGGGTCCACATTTCTAGCTATGAAAAATAAAGCTTTCAGGAACATGTTTCTTGTAACCCACAAAACCAAAGTCATGGTTGAAGGGAAGTTATCGTGTATTTACATTGCAACAGTGACTTTTAGCTAATCTGTAAACACACGCAGGATATAGACAGTGTTGCATTGAAATAACTTTGTTTGTTAGTAACATACCCATATTACTTGTGGGGGAAACTTCTGTAGCAATGGAGAGTCAGGACTCAAAGAGACACGAGGAGAGCTGGAGCTTTGATGGCAAACACTGATGGTTTATTTGGAATTACGGCCGGAGAACTGACAAGACAGGTGGTGTGTCACGAGTTGACACAGCGGTTGCCGAACCAATTCTGAAGAACTCTTCTGTAGCTCGAGGTTTTAACTAGTTGGGAGTTTAATAATCAACATTCTTTATCCGTGAGACTAAACAATTATGGACCCTGAATCTAACTAGAGCTCTCGTCCATAGAAAATAATGTGCGTCAGGGAAAACAGTAAACTACCTCATGGCGGCTCTGTCATAGACTGGCAACAACAATGCGCCCAAGCTGCCCCTCCTTAAGAGAGATAGCAGCAATACCCAAGGCCGTAGAACTATGCCATGAGAAAAGAGACAGTAAAGAGAGAAATCGATGAACTGGGTCGAAGGTTGAATGCCTAAGCAAATTATTCCCTAACATTACTGACATATAATTCTTCAGATATGCTGATCTGCGTGGATTGTGAAACAGGCGATTTGGCTGAGACCAAACTCATAAGCATAAACATTCCTAAGCTAAATGAATTATAATTTAGAGGTGCTGATAAAGTTGAATCTAGAAGCTGTGCTCTGTTACAGCCAGGTCTGTTTTCCTCTGTCAAATCTGAAGGAATACAGACACAAGTTTGAAAGATACTTCTGGACCATCAAAGAGAGCAGTATTTTATATCATCCCTCTTGAAAGACTTTGCCTGGGGTCCTGGGAAAGTTTGAATGGATCCTCAAGGGGTCTTCATTACATGAAATATGTATTTATCGTTGATAAGTACCAATATTTGCCCAGTCAAATAAAAGTCTTGTAATACCCCAGCTGCTCACAAATGTAGTTTGTCTTTGAAGTGATGGCATGGTATTTCAAAGATGCTTCATGTTACATATTGTGCTGGAAAGTTTCTGTATAATATTACAAATGTGGAATAAGACTTTATAATTCTGTCAGATGTCTAAATGTCAGTGCCCGGAGCCGCTGGCAAACACTGTTAAAAAGGATCTTTCCATATGGAACCAGAGTCAATGGATCATAAACACACAGTTGCTGTTTACATCCCGAGCCTCTGTCGGCACAGACAAAAACGAGCTTTGGAAAAGAGCTTTTGGCTGGATTTCTCCAAACCTGGCATCAAAATGTTTTCCACCAGTCCATAAGGACACTTAAAACTGTAGATCAGATGACTGGAGATGTCACGTTCTCTGTTGCCCTTTATTAATCTGCCACATCCTCCATCCTACTTCTCTCGCCTCCTTTTTAAACATCTCTCTTTTCTTTGTCTTTTCACGTCACATAGTCGGTCTCGTGTGTTCAACCTATTTGTATTTATACAAACTCTTAACTAACAGTAATACGTTTTCATAAAGCAAAAACCAACATCATGAAATTAGAGGAAGGTAACCAAAAACAGTAGATTCAAAGTTATGGGTAGCAGATATCAAGTAATAGCTGACAGGAAAGCAGTACGGAAAGGACTCAGCATCACTCATTTTTCTTTATCTGATTCAATTACTGTAAATAGTCAGCTTTAAGAATGTTTTTATATGTCATTATTATAAATGGTTGGTCGCTGCAAAAACCTTATTGTAATTAATCATATCCCAAAAATAGCAAGGACAGAAATTGTAAAGAAAACAACAAATTACTTCAACTCTCATTTTATTTTTGTATCTACTGTTGTTTTATCAAAATAAAACATAAATAAGAAAATTGACCGTCCAGCTTACTTTTGATGGAAGTCTGTGATATTGGTTGTTATTCTGAAACTTGCCCTCTCCTTGAACAGAACCTGATTTGGAGTTTTTTTTTTCTTTATATCATTCATCACCAACACCAAGTTTATTTTCCTATTGCAGCACACACTTCTTTATTTAGAACAAATGTATGTTGTTGCTTTGAGCAAATACAAGTACTAAACCAATTGATGTACTGTACAGTTGTACCAAAGCCGCTGTGTCTGTGGCTTCAGATCAGTCTGCGGGCCTCCACAGCTCTGCTCTGCTTTTATAGTGCATATTTTTAACCAGAAGTGCCGCTTACACTTTTTTCATTGCTCGAGTGGTCTCATTCTGACGCTACAAACACCAGTGATCATGAGGCAAGGTACACCCAATAGTGGTGTCGAGGTAAAGAAACATATTATGCATCTCATGGTGTCATAAGACTTCGAGGTGACAGATTGCAATGCACGAAGAACAGCGCGGTAGTGAAAGCGTTGGTGCACTACATGTGTGATAAAGACGGCCTTTTATGTGGTTTGAGTTTCCTGTGAAGAGGAGAGAGACGTGATCACAAGACTTACCCGACACTGGTTTGTATTTATGGTGCTCGGCAACAAGCAACAGCATCTCTACAGAAAGATTCATCTGGCTGTGTTTTAATTTCAACAACCGCTAGATGCTACTGACAACAGGGCTGTTATTATGTGTTATCCCAAACTACAGCCACCCTATTATTAAATATGTTAAACAAATATGATCATATCAAATGGCTTCGAGAGGATCAAAATCCGGACCACAGATTGAAATTAGCTATAATCTGGCATATTGCATCTCTTCTCTTTGCTGAAATTAATGTGTTTGTATGCATGGTCCTTCTATAAATAAATAAAAAAAATAATAATTTAATTTACAAAATGCATCAAACTTAGAAAAACATCTGTTTCATTGTGCGCTGTCGGCTGAAGTCCATCTGTGGTGTATGCTGGGAAAGAGGAAGTGTTGGTCCCCTTCTCGTGAATACGATGTCTCAGGAAATTACTTAAATACGGCACAAATCTCTAAGACTCAAGGGTGAACAGATTTAGACTTTGGTGGTCAGAGGTCAATGTTACAGATATATTTCTAATAGGATTAAATGAGGATTAACATTTCAGGGGAGATCGATATGAACTTCAACTGCCTGGTTGGCACAAGCATACAACCTCAAGCTGTCATTTTGGTTTGAAGCCAGTAGTGACCATTGGACGAGATTATGAAGTGACCAGGGAAGAGCAAGGCCAGTAGGGTCAGATACCTTTAGCAAAGAGAGTTTTAAATGATAAGCTAACGCTAGCTAGCTTGGTCAGCAAGATGTACTGTATTTATAATTCATGTCAACTGTCTTAACAATAATGATGCACATTTTTGTGAGCATTTTTATCTTAGCTGGTTCATAAATTAACAAAATGTACATCCTGCCATAGGAACATTTTTAATGAGCTAACACTCAGCTCTTTCTGCAACCAGTGAAGTCGCCTCCTGCCGGCCATTAGTATACATGCAGGTTGAGGGCATTGGCTTTATTTTAAAGACCCTTGGTTTGTGCTGAGCACTTTATGTACTTTACTGTACTCATTTTATTTGCAGATGACTGAATTATAAAGTAAGTGATTTATTCTTCAGTTGTTTTGAATACCTTACCTGTTATTCCACAAACATGTGCTTCACTGTTAAAACTATTAGAACACGACTCAGAAGCCAGTACCTCTTGCCAGAACTATGTCAAGCCAGGTTGCATGTCTAGGATGAAAATATTGCATAATATGCACTTTATTAATATGGAGAGCAGAAAGGACAGTCCCAACTAAGTGTCGTTGCTGTCAGTTTATTTTCATCTTCTGATGCAAACTATCAAACCGACGTTTTACAACACTCGCTTGTATCAGCCTTCATCAAGGTCAGGGTGTCTATTAGTCAGTCTTCAGATGTATGACACAAGTACAAATACACAAACCCTAATACATACAAACTCCTAAAGGAAATATCTGCTTCCACTATTTTAACTGGCTAGTAAATAATTTTGTTTTCTTTTTGCTCCTGTTTTTCTTAGAACAGCTGCCTCCCAAGTAAAAGTGAACCAAAACAGTACAGCTGCGGGCTTTTAAAACCAAAACACTCTGAGGGGATAAGCAAACGGATGATAATCATTTGTGGTTTGGTTACTTCTAGCAACTCTTAGGACTACACAATGTTGTCATTTATATTGTAAATATAAAAGTATTGATTTGAGCAGCTTTCAAGAACTGTAGAGGCACAAAGACGTGAACATATCCAATATTTTGTGAGAGAAACTTGGCATAGAAGCCCTTTCTGTCAACACTTAAGATATTAGTGGGGGTGTGATATTAGCCACTCTGTAAAGTCAGCTCTACAACCACGACAATCCTGCTCCCTATCACCCCATAAGCTTAACCTCCTACATCCTGAAAACACTGTTGTTACTACAAACCACAGCTTATCCCAGTCCACCAGGTGGAAACCATAGCAACAGACTTGACAGGCGCCACCCTTCCACCTATAACTTCCTGAGGAAGCTCTCACCTCATTTGTTCCTTCCTTCCTAATCTCACATTATTACTGCTGGGGAATTACGCTGGTCGTTATTCAAACATTCCCTTTTAGTTATTATTTTGTAAAACTGAACTAATTAGTTTGTGATATTTAAAGCTAATAAAGGATTTCTGATCCTGATTTGAATATATATGGCCTAGAGAAAAATAGTAATAGGGAGTATTTGAGTCTCCTTGTGTGGTGATAGAGCTACATGACGGATTGCCTGTTTGTTGGTTTTCTTTCCTCGCCTCTTAATGCTAATGTAAGCAGTGTGTGTTCCAGAGTAAATGTAACACTGTTGTGTATCCTAGTGTAACATAAACCACTGCAATGCTTCTGAAACTGACAAACTGTCTTTGCGAGTGTGTGCGCACATCCCTTTTCTTGGATGTCATCTGGACTCCTATGAACTTCACTGTTTATATCAGACTCCATTAGAGACCATATGTCCATGTCTAGTTAAAATATATACGAAGTTATACAAAGGGAGAGAGGGGGGGATCAGATTTAATGAATCAGTTTCCCCTCTGTCTTTTCCAGCTCGATAGCTCTTTATTATTGTGAATTAAAACTGTTTGTAGATTTCCCTCCTCTAATATCCTATGTTTGCATTTATTTAGTGCCCTTCAGCCTCCCTCCCTCAGTCTGTGTGTGAAGTGAGGGGGTGGAGTGAGGTGACAGAGGGCAGATGTTTCCTCACCAGCTTTGAAGATGCTTGTTAAGATGGAAGAGAGGAATATAGTGGAGGCTGGGCGTTTCACGAGGGAGGCCACAATCACAAACAGCAGATACAGGCTCCGGCCTGGCAGCAGCTTTGGAAATGGTAGCTCTCTTTCCAACCTTTGGCTAAAGCCACAAACCTTAAAGTTGAGCTAACACCTAATTTAGTCAGAACTGCTTACTTTAGTCTCTTACAACATGGCCCTCAGGGAGTCATTTTGCAATAGGTTTGTCTGATCAAACTGAACTTTGCCTGTTCCAGAGGAGTCCACACTACAGTCCATATTTACTCAAAGCTGTAATGATCAGCCAAGTGTTTTGCTTATTTTTAAACTTAGGGAACACACTTAGTGATTTAGGAAACAATAGCGTATCTGTTGTCGAGTCCATCTGTCCCTGCAGTTGTTGAGGGTGTGAAAGCTCACATTGCTCTTGGTCTGAAGGCAATGGGTGTGTGCCTTTTTTTATAAGGCTACATATTGCCACCATGTGGTTGAACATATTACTTTGTGAAGCACTTCTTAGATTCCCGTTGTACAATCTATCAAATATAAAAGCATTAACATGGTAAATTAGCAATATATTTTAAACATAATGGAACCGTACGAAAATAACCGCAGTGGGGAGGTGGGCTGCTTGACTTTGGAAAAAATGGCAACCATCTCCTCTCTAATGCTTTGAAATACATAACAGGGTTACACTTGTACAAAAAAAGTGAAATATCTTAATGGAAAATAATGACCAATGTGCACATTCAATGATCACTCAGGAGGATTTAAAAGTATTAAACTGACTTGGCCGTCTCAGTAGCCCAGAGGTTCGAGTGGAACTCCACATCAAAGCTTACCGGCCTTGGGGAGAACTACTACATGTGAGACAGCCGTTGTATAAATCCCTTTTGTGGCTCCAGGGGGAGCTTTGTGAAGTCAGCGTCGGCTGGGTCTGAAGACAAGTCTGAAAAAGAAAGAGATCTGGGATCTGCACTTAGAATAAAGGGAGCTTACCAGACCTCTGCCTGAGGCTATATACCTCTAGTAGCATAACATACCACAAATCTCCCACCAAACAGCCAGGGATCGGGTTGCATTGTGGGTGATGCAAGCGCCAGGTTTAGACAAAGAAAAAAGTGTGGAATGAAAAAGAGAATCTCTTTTCTGCTGCATACATTTTTATCCTTTTTAAAAAACGAATTATAGGAAGATTATTCATTGGCATACTGCTGTCTTCTGCACATAGTAAAGTGCACCTTAATGAACCATGGCGCACAAAACAGCTGTATTTTGAAGATTTATCATTCAATTTAATCATTTACTGTCTCATTGTTAACCCTTTTGAAATAAAACACACATTTGGCATTAAAAAAAGACCCTGCCCGGCTCTATCAGTCCTGTAGGCAAGAGGAAAAGTACAATACTCCCACTTCTCTGACTCACCTTCTCTTCTAAAAGATTTTTGCAAATTCTCTCATCTAGATACACTTCAATACTTCATTTTCATGACAACCTTATTTTTCATTGAAATGAATTGGTCTTTATTGTTTTGATATTTAACAGCATAATAAGGACTTTAGATCCGGTGCTTCATTGTGACCTTCTTTCCATTTTGGAAGTGCAACAGTGTCGACTTATCCGATGACATAAAGGGAGGCAGAGGGGGTGCAGAGGCATTCCAGCCGAAGAAACTCCCACACACATTCTGGAGGACGTCAGAGAAAAGCTTTCGCAAGGGAGAAATGAGACAGGAGCAACAATGGCAACAGTATGAGTTTTCTATAAAAGTACAAACCTAACCCCATATGCACAATTAAACCTAGAGGTTAAACAGCATTGATATATTTCAAGTGAAAATATATAAATCTATTACATGTAATTTTCCCAGTTTTTGCAGTATTGACCATCTTGAAGTCAATAATCCCGGTTTGCAAAGATTGTGAGCGCTGCATAGTTTCTCAATCAGATGGAACCACAATGGATTAAGCTGTTAAAAAGAAAGAACAAAAGGTTAACGAAACAAGATTAGAGTGTTAGGTAAAGAGGTGAAGGTCAACTCAGTTTTTTTTAAATCCTCAACCCAAACCCTAGCTCACCTCTTATGATGACTCTGGCCAGCGCCTCACTGGAGCCGATGTGGTTGGTGGCCACGCATTTGTACGTTCCGGCATCGCTCAGTTTAACATGGGCTATCTGCAGACTCCCATCCTTGGTGGACTCTGATCCCGGAGGCAGACTCACCCTGCCCCCCCGGCTCCACTCAATCTGAATGGGATGCGTGCCGAGGGCGAGACACTGCAGGCTCAGGGCGTCTCCGGGCTGCAGCCTCACCTGATCGGGCAGGCTGGTGGCGTACGGAGGACCTGCACGAAGGAGAAGACTTTCACTGTAACCATAAGCAGCGACAACCTGCATGTGTTGATCATCTACGCTGGCCACTCACTCTCCACCTCCATCTGCATGTACGCCTCGCTGTAGCCATGTATGTTGGTGGCATTGCAGATGTATTGCCCTGAATCCTGGCGCCCCACGCCGTTGAGTGTCAAAACTCCACCAGACACTGTGTGTTTCCAGGGCAACGGTGCTCGCAGCTTGGACCAGGTGATGACAGGAAGCGGGGAACCTGAAAAGAGGAAGAGGAAGAGAGGATAAAGGGGAAAAAGGAAGTGAGAGCAGCACTGAAAGATATTGAAACACAAGTACTGTATGAACATCTTACCGCTGGCCTGGCACAACATTGTGATCGTGCGTCCATCCACCACCGTCATCTCTGTGGTGCCCACTGAAGCCACTGGAGCCCCCGGCTGCCCCTGAACTACGATATTGATTTTTACCTCCGCCACCCCCTCACTGTTTTCAGCCTGGCAAATATAAACTCCTGAGTCTTCTGGGTGCACTGCAGGCCACTGAGAAAAAACACATTATTATAGTCGATTTGTAATGTTAAAATGTGGAAATAAATGAAAGTGTAACTTTATATTTGACCTGTATGGTGTTGACATCATTTGTCTCCTTGTTAACCAGCTGCAGGGTGGAGCCCTGGCGTTTCCAGGTGGTGGTGGGGCGGGGCCTGCCGGTGGCACGACAATCCACTGATACAGGTTCACCCATCCTGACCTGCAGGGGCCCGGCCTGGGTCAGCTGCACTTTAGGAGCATCTGCCAGAGAGAGATGTGTCCAGTATTGACATTAAGCTTTGATTTTGGTCTCATATATTCACTCTTGAGCTAAAAACAGCTATATTCAATAACAGTGTCTGCATGTCGTTTGGTGCTCAGCACCATGATTGATTACTAATTGGGCCTACCAAGCACAGGCCCAGGGTCCCAAAGTGTCAGGAGCCCACCTGGCCTTTTTATCTTCAATATATCACCTATAGGAACTGGTACTGACCGGGGACAGATGCAAAAGGAGAAAAAAGAGACTATAACTATTAAAGAAAGACACAAAATGACTACAAAGAGGCACAAATACAACAAAAAGCTAAATCTGTTTGTCTTGCTCCTATGCAAGAGTCAGCACCTTCTGTATATCCATTGTCTCATAATTGGCAAAAACAGCTACCTGTTGAAGAACACTGTGAGAGTGAACCTGAACATTAGAGTTGCATGATGAACTTAACAGTTAAAAAAGCTCACATTTGACGTTGAGCACAGCCATGGCGGTGCTGCGGCCCGCAGAATTTGATGCCATGCAGTGGTACTGGCCCTGGTTCTCAGGCCGGGCCTTAGCAATCGTCAACACAGAGCCATCAGGACCAATCTTAGTGTTGCCTGAAAGAAAAACGTAGAATTCAGTGGAACTCCACAGATTGTAAATTTGGTTTGCACAACACGTACATGTTATTTCTCCTGACCTGGTAACGCTTGGTTATTGGCTCTCTTCCACTGCAGTTGGACTGGAGGGGCCCCGCTCCCCACCTGGCATCTGAAGCTGGCAGACTCCCCTTGGCGCACCGTAGCAGCGCGTGGCTCCACGGAGACCACGGGAGCCTGAGCAGACACTGCACAGAGATATACTGTCACAGGTGAACACACACACACACACACACACACACACACACACACACACACACACACACACACACACACACACACACACACACACACACACACACACACACACAGTAGTTCTGTGAACCTTTAGACTAGTCTGTCTGGTTGAATACAGTGTAAACACAAACCACCCAAAAGCAAACATGCTGAGCAAATACACAGTCTGACAGGAGTCCTTTTGATAACAAAGCAAAAAACATAAGAGCTGCAGAATTAAAACTAAATTCTCTCAAAGACATTGTGTTGTCGAGGAAAATTTAGTTTCCCTTTGCTTTAAATTGTATATTAATATTTAAGTGTTAGTTTCTCATAATTAGAACAAAAATTGAATTTTGGTTTGGTTTGATTTGCTCAGTTGTTGAGATGTCAAACTGTTTCTGGCAGTGCTCACATTATTAACTAATACGATTTTTAAATAATCGCCAGCAATGCCTTTCCAGAAAGACCCCAAACTCTGGATAATCAACAAAAAACACTATTTCATCGGGCCTATTTCTTTAAGCAGGAAGGAGCTCAAATGAAAACAGCTATCAGTGAGGTCTGAGTATTATCTCTAGGATTCAAACTGCTTGTAAGAAGACAATAATGATGATTTTATACTTGTATTAGTTTGTGAGCAGCAGTTTTCGTGACACTCAATTACAGAAATAAAATGTACATCTCTACTGACGTCATGCAGATTAAAAAAAGGAAAAATTATAATTGTGTTCAATGTAAGTCTGATCAATTACCTGAAAATAAGAGAGCGCACAGGATCAGAACCCCGGGTGATGAATCCATGATGAACAGTCTCCAGTGACAAATCTATCTCTCTGTGCCTCTGTCTCTTTTTCATACAATCACTTTCAACCTTTAACCCCTAACTTACCATTCACCCCTTCTCCTATTCAAACATTGTCCACACGTGTTAGTCACGTAGGAAGAGTTTTAATGCGATATTGTTGTGTGCAGTTTTCATTTTGTTTGTTTTTTTCATTCAAAATTGCAACGTCGGTCTACATTTCGATTGATATGCTGTTACAGAGAGGTTTGCTAACAAATAGCTCCCTTGATAGAATAGGAACAGAAGTTGTAGGACATGTACTGGACAATAGTACCAAGCTTGAACCTTCAATACTTTCTAATTGTGTTCAACTAAAGTGCCTGGAGAGTCTTCAGATACTGCCCTGCTTTCCAAGAAGTGTATTCCATGTGTCTGCATGGTATTGACCGGTCAACATATACTTCAACCTTTAATACTTTCAAATGGCTGCTACATATTTCCAAACTGTTACTGGTACTGGATGTGTATTTTGTAATTTCTACTTTTATCTTTAATTATTTGTATGCACGTTTCTTAATTAATATGAAGCTATATGTGGCTCTTTACTTGCTAACAAAAGGTCAAAGTGGCTGGTGAATGAAGATTCAAAAGACTCCTAAAGTGTTGTTGTGATGTGTTTTTCAATTTGGTATGTTACTGAGTAACCTGGCGTATATTCATAAATAATGCTTTAAAACATAGTCAAATATGAAGTGAACTTAAACAAAAAAATACATCAAACATAACTGAAGAGAGCATGATCCCTGTAACAATAATCTCATACAAATGTGAAAAATAAGGATTTCAGAATAAATGGGTAAATGGGTCGCACGTGTAATGAAATCTGTTAATGTAATGATTTGTAGTGTAGTTTTAACTAAGTAAATAGGCTAGTAGAACATGTATCCTATCAAATAACTACAATTGATTGTAGTTATCAGATACTCCAACATGTTGTGTGCACCTCAGCAGCTCCTTCAGCTGATAAATGACCAATATATTTAGACAAAAAACCTATTTCTGTTTATTCACAATTAAAGATTAGCAAGTAAGAGAAAGAAATTGGCAGGAAAACTTGTCAAAATATCAAGAATTAGATTTGCAGTTCCACTATTCAACACTAGAGGGCACAAATGAACAAAAACCCACATGATCTCATTGTTACAGTATGATCTAAAACTGAACCGGGGTCAGTCCTCCTTAAAGCCTCTTTGGTTTAGGTTTCTTCAAAAGCATGGAAGATACAAAATATATATATATTGTATTAACATTTATATGAATTAAAACAAACTCAAACCAGTTTTTTGTCTGAAGCAAAGAAAAATTTAATAAGTGACAATGTTTTTATTTTTGGTCATTTCTGCCATCTAGATGTTTTTTGTTGTATTCTCTCAATGCATTTTTCTCAGTGACAACATTTTTCTTAAAAAACTTCAAAGAAAAAATACAAAATAAAATCGTAGTTTAACATCTAAAAATAACCACATGCTTTTTTTTATTCTTTTTTTTCTTTCCTATTTTAACTTTCTGAAATAAAATAACAAACCCACATCTGATCCAAGGCCTCATACAGGCCCTAAACCTTCATACAGTGAAGGTCTCACTGCAGGTGAAGCACTACATTTAAAAAAAAAAAAGATTATTTTCATTATTTACTTTTCTTTTTTGAAAAAAAACCAATGGAAACATTGTGTGAGTAATAGTAAAAAGAAAAATATAAAGGTGTTAACACATTTTTCAAGTGAAGGGGTTAAAATAAAAGATGTTAGAAAGACTCGGCATCACAAAGCAAAACAAAAGAGAAAAGTTGCAGAGTTTTGGTAAAGCTCTGTTTGTTGTGTGGCTGGAGGTTAGCCTACAGTCTAGGGTTGTATTAGTCTGAGGAGCAGGGTGGGGGGGAGGGTGGAGCATCAGCTGGAGGTGACGTAGTGCTCGCACTCTTGGTGGGGGAGAGATGGGAGGAAGATAACCGCCATCATCAGCCTGAAGGAACAGAATCACAGTGGGTTTACAGGATGTTAGCTGGAAGAGGAACGAACACAGCCTCAGATCCACTCACCCTGTGGATCTTTGTGAACTCCACACATGCGCTACATTTAGGAACATTTACATCTTGAGCTTTTTCATACAAGCTGTGGCAGTTCCTGCATAGATGGGCCACGGGACAGGTGAACATTTGGCAGTAATGCCACTCGTATGGATACAAACTGCCATGAAACGCATCATAAGAATATGGGGCAGCGCTGGGTGTACGACGTGTATCATGGATGTTCAAAGAGAACTGGGTACAGAGGCGTGTGAAGCCAAAAGCCTGACTCTCAAGAAAAAACAAGCCGATCTTCCAGCGTTACTCCACATCCATTGGGCCGTAGAGCAGGCGCACTTATGTTGTCCTTTTCCCCCGCCAACCAGACCCGAAGTCACATCCAGTTTCAGCTCAGTCACAAACTATAAACTGGCACGGATTCATTCAGTTCACTTCAGCGGGGTCTTGTGATTGGTTGGCTAGCTCTTCACAAAGGGTCTTTTGCCAAACTGACATTTTATGTGACTGTCCCTGAAAGTTAGTGCTTCCATTCACAACACAGCTACTGGAAATTCCCTGCAAAGTTAGGGGTCTTGAGGTGGGATTTTGGTAGTTTAGATTAATGAACACTTTGGTTCTTCACAAATTATGTTAACAACCCAGTAGCTGCTCTTAAACATTTGTGTTTTTGTTTTTTTACTTTTGCCAATTTCCAACTAAACTAAGGTAAAAGAGGAGCATAGTCAATGCTTTCCCTTTTAGCAGCATCACTTGTTAGTGTGAATGTTGCCCTTATTGCTCTGCAACCACTTAGTGTTGAGACTTAGTTAGTGATGCACTGCAGCATATGTAAGGGAACTACATCAATAGCATCTACAAAACCTGTCACACCAAACCGCATGCTAACACAGGGAAAGGCTGTTACCATGACTACTCAGTAGGAGAGTGTGTTACTATAGCAACAGTGTGTAACCATAGCTACTCACATGGAAACGGAGAAGAAGGAGGAGAGTATGACCAGGCAGGTCCTCATAACCTCCCGTCAGGAGTGTAACACGGGGCTGGGTATCCTCCTGTCGGCACACACAGGAGGAACTCCTTTCAGTCACCCAATTGACATTTAGAGGTCATGGCCAAGGACACATTTCATTGTTAAACCCAATGAGTGTACTACAATATTCACCTAGTTTGGAGAGGAGTCTGCAGACTGACTCCCGTGTCTGAAGTAGGGTTGTATGAAGTACTAATGTCAGTGTTTTACTACAGGGGATGGACACTTTCATTTGACACCGCAGAACAGACAAGGTGCTGGTTGTTATGCAAAGTGTGTTTTGCCCAGAATTTGTGTTTAAACTTTAGGAACTTTCTTAATTGTTTGTTTCACTGAGTTAGCGTTAGCCTTTAGCTCCATGTTGTGAATGTAGGCTACGGAAATACTGATCGCGGGAGTGTTTTTGCAAAGATTATGCAATACGTATAATGATACGTATTAGGTTTGAAAACATTTCAATCCTGGAAGAAATCAGATATATTAGGCGCTTTCACACCGCAGTACTTTTCCCACAAAGGTTCATGAGAACTCTTTAGTTCAGGCCGCAAACAACTCTACGCTGTATACTGCCACCCGAAGTCCCCGGCCGGAAGTCCCTGGAGTTGGGGACTGGCTTCAGTAGAAGCTGCTGGGACTCCCAGCAGCTTCTACTGAAGCCTTCCGAGTAAATCGCCAGAACGCCGACACCTCCTAGTCTCCACCGCTCCCATGTTTTCTTTTGTGTTGCCATAAGTTAGTCTCTCTGCGTTTGTGCGCTGGGCTAATGCTAATGCGAGGATAATAAAATGGCGGCTTCACAATTTTTTGGGGGAGTTTTACGGGGTGTGGTTTGCATTCCGCCCAGCCAATCAGACATAGGAACCTTTTTCTCCCACAAAAGTCCCTGCTCTCTAGCAGGGACGGAAAAGGGGGTAAAAAGGTTCTCATTAACTAATTTTAGTTCCGGATGTTTTGGGTGTGAACGCAACATTTCGGAACTATATCGGAACTAAAGTGGGAAAAGTACTGCGGTGTGAATGTGCCTCTTACTATTTGTTTTAAAAACAAATCATCACTGAGGAAATGTCTTAAACTTTCCGAAAAGTTATTTCATCACCATTTGTATGTGTAAGATTATAATGGATACATTAAGGTCAGAGTTATCTTTAAAGTTATCTTTGTTTTGGTCAAATTATGAAAAGAGGACTTATGTCGAAACAGGAGGGTCCTGTACCTGAGTTTGGTGTTCCCGGGGAGTTGGCTAGGCTTGCCTGTGAAGAAACACTGGTTGCGTCCACAGCTGTCTTCACAGCATACCGGTTAGCTTCCTCCTGCAGCTTTGCAACATTCCTCTTATACCGAATCCTCTTGTTTCCAAACCAGTTGGCCACCTGAAGAGGAAAATACAAAGTCAGAAGCAAGCCAGGAAATCCTGCTGGCTTATTTTAACTAAACCATTTCCAAGTTAGGGTTAGGCCTGTTGCCAAAATATTTTCATACCAAAATATACATTACGTTTCTAGTAAACACAAACAACATCTCTCTTTTGCAAACAATTTTGATCATCAATTTGAAATACATTTTGCTGGCTGGCTCAGCACTGAATTGAGCATGGCCTCTGGTCACTAGTGGCTCTGTGAGTTTGTTCAATCATTACTGTGTGTTAATAGCCTCATCATATTGCTGATTACTAAGGTTGCAAGTTGGATTTTGAGCCGCATTGCGATCAGCACAGGTTGCTGATGTAGGCTGCTCTTTAATTTGCAAGAAGCAAATCATTTGATTGGCTTAAATCCAAACCATGGACCATAAATCAACCCAACATTACTCGGAGTACTAAACAGTCAGTGTATGTGTCGTCCTGACCTGAGATACGGTGATGGAGCACTTCCTGGCCAGGTCCTCTTTGGCCTCCTCACTGGGGTACGGGTTTGCCAGATGGGAGTAAAAATATGTATTCAAAACCTCTGCCGCCTGCTTGCTGAAGTTTCTTCGTTTCCGTCTGGCAGAAAAGGGAGATTTCAAAAATGAACCTTCAGCGCAATAAGTAGGTACACTTTAACACTGAAAGACTGAAGTTAGGAAGAGGCGGGAAACTAAGTGTGCAAAACGGACCTGGCATCCAGGAACCTGGAGCGTAGAATCATGACGGCTTCACATGTGCTCTGCTTCAACTGCATCTGGATGGTGCTGAACTTGCGGTGAATTATTCCCACCATTCGCTCGATCTCTTTGGGTGAGATGGGCCGCGTGCGGGACTGCTCCCTCAGCAGGTTCATCACGTGGTCAGTGAATTCATTGCATGCCTGTGTGGGAGGAGGGGTGAGTAGGTCAGGTATTGAGGTGAGGGAGGGAAAAAGGAAGAACTCAAACATTGGATGTCAATTTCACTATCAGATCCAGTTAAGCTTAAACTTGAGTTTACTTTGGATAACACTGGTGGCCAGAAAAAGGTTCTTAAAGGCTCAGTTCTGTGTTTATCTGACATTAAAATTACAAATCTATGACATGAGTGAAGTTTCATATCTTGACATCTTTGACAGAAAATTTAAGCAATGTTTTATTATCATAATGTCTACCTGTTGGTATTTCTCCAGCTCGGCGTGGTACATCCGTCGTATCTGAGCGAGCTTCTCTTTGTACTCGCTGTGTTCTACGTTGCTTTCAGCGGGCGACCCTCCGGCTGCCGCGGCAACCACCGCCGCCGCTGCAGAGGCCCCGCCCCTCTCTGGACCCGCCACCCCCTCTGCCAGCAGCATGTTGTCCAGGCGCATGATCTGAGGGTCCGGACCGTCTTCGTCCTGCGCTCCTCGGATGCTCAGGGCTGTGAAGAAGAATAGGAACAGTTACAAAATATCTGATGGGATTTCTATCACAAACTTCTATTTAAAGTCATTCAGAGTTTAGTCTTTGTATGGTCAAAATGTGGACCAAATGTAAACATTAGCATTGAGAATAGATTGAACGTTGAAAAGAGATGGAAAAAAGAATAATAACTCGTATATCCTGCTTATGTTACACGGAAATGTTAAGAATTTCTGGCTCAGTTATGAGAACTTGAAAAACAGGGTGCACACTGCTCGAGCATATGTAAGAAACACTTCATGACATCAGTGGACGGGAGCACATAACCCGCCGAAAGTCAGGTAAACTTTTTAGCTGCTTACAAACAATTCAGTCCAATTAGTAGCTTGTTTCAGGGGGGCTCATTTAAATATCTTAGCAGATAGTCTACATAACATCTTCTTCCTTCATAGCATCTTCCTTGCTCAACAAACATGAGGTTTATTATTGTTTGGACTGCATTGTATTCTTTATGTCACAGCTAACATAATTCTTCTGTGTAACTCCCAATTCTTCACAACTTGTAGTTTTCTTTTTTTTTTCTACCAGCAAAGAGATATTTCGCACAAAATAAGACCCAGAACAAACATATTTCCACACTAAATACAGATTCTTCAATATCTATAAAACAAAACTCTATTTCCATAAAAATACAGCCGACCCAAAAACAAACAAAGGCCCTATTTTCTTTAATCTGAGGTCCGAGACGCTTTGTCTGGCCAAGTCTCTTCCTAGATATCGTGCAACAACAGCCGGCTAATGGTCTTAAGGTGGACATAGAAGTGAAACATTGCAATAACCTTCAAAAGGAATTAGATTTTCTTAGATAACAAGAATATACAGCACAAACAGAGCAGACACAAACAGAGAGCTTCAGAGAAACCACTGGCCCAGGAAGAGCTGACAGTAAAAATACTGTATGATAAAGAAATCACAGCCAGAGCTGTGTCGGTCGGGGGCTGCGAGGAGATCAAATCTTAAGTGGTGTCTGTATACTGGAGTAAGAAAAGAGACCAGGGTCAGAGACACAGACAACAAAAACCACTGCCAGGATGGAGGTTTATACATGAAGAAAAAACAGTAGCTGTTGCCATGGTAGTGATGCCAGCTTTCCTTGGCATCCCCGTGCCCAAAGAGAAAACAGCCACACATACACAAGCATTTTGGCATACACACACAGCTGTTAATTAACGCCAGCTCTTAAGGAGCGACTAAAGAGCCAGTGAAAAATTAAGGCTCATTTGAGAGGTCGTTAATTTGCACAGCTATGCAAATTAGGTGGCAATTACAAGGTAGTTCCAGAGATCACATTCATAATCCCGCAACGAGGGCGGTGACAGCCTCTGCATCTGGCTAACAGCATTTGACACACACACACACACACACACACACACACACACACACACACACACACACACACACACACACACACACACACACACACACACACACACACACACACACACACACACACACACACACCTACACACACACACACACCTATCAACATTAGCTATCAGTGATGGCCTTCACTTTTGCCAATCTATCAGACACACTAGTGATTTCCCAAACCATGTTACAGTAGTGTAATGTGGTTACAAGGTGAAATACAGCTGTAATATTGCATCCAAATGTATGTATACCACCCCTAACACACTCAAGTGCCAATTTAACCAGATAACAATATAAACCAACTACTCAAACACATGTTTGACTTGCATGTACACCTGTGACCTAAGATTTTCATCGTCATAACTACACAGTAGCTATGTTCGTATGACAAAATAAAAACCTTGAACCTTGAACCGTACGAGTGTTTTTCCATGGCTTTAGATCACAGACTGTAAATAAAATCCACCTTTTCCTTAGAAGTATGGACAAATAAATAATAACCAGACGAGAAGTGCTTCACATCTGCATCCCCCTTTTTCCTCCTTCCTTCCTTCCTTCCTTCATATGTCCATCATCCTAACTCCTCGTTTCCTGTCTCAAAAGTCCCTTATTTCTATTTTCTTCTTGAAAATCTTTGATAAGTCAATGTTTTTCCCTTCTACCTTTTTCTGAGATAAACTGTAAAACATGAAAAGATAAACGTTTTTGTAATTGGAAATAAGAAAGCTATATGTGAGAAACAACAAGGCCAATCATCAACATTTAATTTAACAATAAAGTAAACCATACAAACTAATCATAGCCAACAACATGAACATTTAGTCTCCAAGTCTCTAAAATGGCCTAAACTAAAACGGAATAAAAAAATAACTTTCATCAAGGACGGAATTGGATAAGACAGCATCAGTTGTAGGTATGTGTACCTAATAAATCAGCAACTAAGGATTTAAAGCGGGTAAGACACTAAAAAACCACTATACTCAAAAGGGGGCTGGGTCCCATTACTGTTAATTACTTCATAATTAGTCTAGAGTTTGGGCAAGCCTTCCAGATTAGCACCCAGTGACTCACACTCGGTGCACAGGATAAAGAGATGAGCTGCGGCCCATGACGCCTCGTGGAACAGAGCGAGTAAATCCAGCTTTTGAGAGCACAGTCGGGGCTGTGGGTGGCAAACTGTCCCCCCACTGAGAATCTGTTTGTAGTGACGGCTGACAGGACTCCGGGGTCTGGAGATTATCAAGTGTCTGCCAATCCATGAAACAAAACCATTACTGCCTCTGCCTCCAACTCATCCATCAATCTGTCCCTCTCTTGTTCTTGTCGTTTGTGTTCTTACTTTGCCTCTGTCTTATTTTGTTCCTCTGAAAAACATCCCAGAAAATAGGGATGTTAAAAATAGAGTTGAGTTTGGAAGGCATGTTGTGTTCCCAGTTTGTCTGTTTATAAAGAATATAGTATAAATCATCACCAAAATATGTGCTATTTTTAGCCAACTCAATTCCCACTTATTACCACAAGATGAACTGTCTGACTATTCCCTGTGTTTTTGTTTATTATATTTCTGTTGTAAATTATTGTCTTTTATTGTGATTGTAGTAATGTGTTTTTATTAGATGTACGGCACTTTGGCTCGACCGAAAATTGTTTTTAAATGTGCTATATAAACAAAACTTGATTTGATATTCACGCACATTTTTAAAATTATTTTACAAAATGTACATCGGAAGACCGCAGATGCTGTCCATTTCAATGTAACACCCGTAACTCAATGAAAGCATTATTGAGTCATTGTTTTGCAAAGAAAATGGAACAATCCTCATTATTTTGTCTCAATTTGCTAAAATACCACCTTTTTTCTGAAATAAAAGCATTTAGGGACAGGTCAAATTCGACCGCAGGACAACAGGAAGGTTAAGGAGGAAAGAGACATTTAAGATAACAGAGAAGTAGGAGGATATATCCAGAGGAGGATGGGAGCATTTCCCGATGAGAGAACAGGAGTGTTTTAAACTGTCGCCGTCATGTGAGGAGTTATTTTTAATGGTTCTAACTTGGGACAGAGAAGAAGAGAACAAGACACTGACAGCAGGAAAGGGAGGCAGCAAGAGGGGACTAGTTATGTCCTAAACTTCCACAATAATCAGGGTATGGAGACTGCTGGGAAGTCCAGACAACCACATACAGAGAAATGTGAATTTGAACGGTTATTGAGCATTTTGGATTTGGATAAAACAATGTGAAGGCTCAACAACAACAATGGAAACAAAGGGATATTATTAAGTATATATTCCCCTTTTGTTTCATTGTTTGTATTTGGTCAAAAAAAGCCAACACCAACAATCAATCCTTCCTAAATGAGTAGTTTCAGATGCTAGCGGCTGATACAGCTTTTGTGCAGCAGAGATCCAAAAACGACATCTGTATGGGCTATTTTTGGCAAAAACTAAAGTCGGGCTTTTTTTAATAAATGGCTGAGCCTTAAAAAATAGTAAACCTTGAATCTGTCGCCTGTTACTTTTATGAGTATCTATTAGACCGTATATTTTGTAGTGTATGAACTAAGAGACGGTGAGAGAATGATGAACGTAGAAATGATTATGAATATTATTCTGTTAAGGTCTCTGTATATATTGAATTGTCACAGTTAAGGAAGTCTGTGTTAAGGCGCGTTACATTTGATTTTCTTTATTGTTCCACATACATTTAATTTGGGGGGAAAACGTACTTTGGTCCCTGAATTTAGGCTTGTAGGCCTGTAGAACCTGTGCTTGTTTATAGTAGCATCTATCCCTGTAATAACACCAGCCTTGTCGTTTGATCATCTATGACTTACAGGGGAAGCAGTCATTGTTCTTTATTTCATAACAAAGCGAGGCACTGAATGAAATGCATAAACCCAGATCAGGTTGCCCTTGTTGGCCACACGGAAAGCCAAGAGCTGCGATGAGAGAAGTGATATAAACAAACAAGCAACTTTGTGACCAGATCTGTATATCTGGGCTGAGTGTGAAAGATCTGAATGACAGTGAGTAAGGGAGACACTAGTTGCCTTGGAAACTCTGCATCCCTCCTGCAGCCAACCTCAGGGTTCCCGTCTCTACCTAAGTGAATGAAATGAGGAAATAACGAGGGCTGCTGTGTAGCTCACACTCCTCTCTGCGTGCATGTGTGTGTGTGTGTGTTCTCCACTCCAAGTTAAGAAGATGTCCCCTTAATACAAATCTTCTGCTGCATCAGTAATCTGTTATTGAATGTCAAGATCTAATATTTAGGTATGAGATCTTTGTTACAACCATTCTGCTAATATTCAGTGTATGCGGCTGGAACACATCTCTAGTGTTAGTAAACCAGATCAGACAGTCCCGTTGCTCCCTTGCAGTCAAAGCAGTTGGTTATGCCTGTGACAGTGGTTTGGCAGGAGAGCATTCAGCAGAGGATTATTTTTTTTAGCATATTCCCTTTAGAAAATGGGGCACAAGAGAGGCAGAAAGTGTGGCAGTTCATAATAACTGGTAGCAGTAGATAAAGAAAGGCTGGGATATGCCAACACCTTTCTCTCTGTCGCAGACGTGTCATAATTGTTTCTCCTCAACGTGATGATTTATTTTATATACTTTTATTATTCCAAATGTTTCAAACCTAGAGAAGCACCTCATTTAACATGTTTTTTCTTTGTTTTTGCCAGTTTTTACATTGTGTCCACCAAACTCCTTTTATTCTCAATTTGACCTAAAATGGCAAAACTGCTATAAACCTGAAGATCAAAACAATGTATTTTATCCGTGGGGTTAACCTCGACTACCTTAATTAAAGAGTTCAAATCTTAATCAGTATGCAAGGTTTGCATTTATTGGCTGATATTCAAATAAAGAAAGCATTGGAACAACTTACCTGTCCTTTCTTTGATCTCACACAGGACACTGAAGAGGGCGGGCTTCATTCTGTGGCAGTTTAAAGCATGTTTCCTTTTATGGAAAATGACAGACAGAGAGACAGATATTGTGGATTACAAACCGTTCTTTGGTTATATGCTCTCTGTTACAGGCCCTGACATCCATCAACAATAGATCATGCAGACACATTGCCAGTCAGTGCTGAACAGACTGGATTCAGATGAGTGAGTGTGCAACCAGACCTGTTCAGGAGTCTGACTGAAAACAGGCCTGAGCACATAGTTGTCTAACTCACATAGACTTACTCACCTCAGTGAAGAAAGACAAGAAGATTGAAAGCACAATCATGCAGAAACTTAGAAAAAGTCAAACTACATAGAATAGGGATGGCACAAATAATGAAATTCAATGTTGATACTCTATCATCAAGACAGGACCCTTTCTGTCACTTTCTCGCCTGCACACATATCTTCTGAAATATACTGCTTCTTAGCCGTTTTCTGCCAGTTTAAGAACATTTGATTTTGCTGATTGTGTCGTGCGTTTGCCCCAACATGTTTTAAAACTCTGTATGTAATTATTATGGTATTGCATATTAGCAATCAAGGTTTCATTCCTGCTTCGTAAAAAAACGTTGGACAAAGTCATTCGTAGTAGTTTACTGCCGAAGCTTCAAAACAGATATTGGGGCAGGCTATAATACAACTAGTTTGAACTGTATTCCACTATTAAACTTTAATTTAAAACAATGTCCTAATATGTACAAGTTATATATTTGTAATTGATTGTTATGCATTCGATATTGAACAACCTTTTTTTTTTTTTACAAAGTCCCATTAGTTACTGTGTTATATCAAGCCCTATTATGGAGTAAAGTTGTCAAAAATATAATATTGACACATTGATACTGAATAGGGTTTAATACTCATTTTATGCAGAATTGATACAACAGGGACTGGATCCGTTTACTGCTCTTGATAAATGTGTTTCATCTATATATAAAAATCTAAAATGTTATGCGATCAATAACAATATTTCCCTGTGGTATCAAACATAGTACTTCATTTTGATAGTTTTTAACATGTCATATTGAAGTTATAACTCCAACACTGGTGCCATGGTGCCAGAGCTGGCTCAGCTTTGTGTTAAGTGTTGTTGATAAGGCCTGTGGGGTGAAAGGTGGTGATGCACAGCTGGAGAAGGGGGGCACAAAAATTCCAGCAGTACTGTGGATGTGGGGGTTGTTATTACAGTGTATAACAGTGAGTATTAAGTGTGTAAATCCATGCAGCTTGAGGGGGGTACAGTGATGATGATATCCCCCCCTGTGCAGACCCAAATCCCACTCTTAAACACAGTGTGCCTTCTATCAGGCCGTATGTTATTACCTGGCCTGGGCCTCATCGAGACTCTCATCTGTGATGACCATGATCTGCTGCAGGATCTCCCCAATGTCCTGCTGCTGCGGCTGACCCATGTTGTGATGTTTCCTTATGTTGTCAGGGTCACCCACATCCTCGTGAGACAGTCCACTTAGTCCAATATGACCCAACATCATGCGGGACTGGTCGTCCATACCTACAATGTGGCTCTTATTGTGGAGGGAGAGGTGGGAGGAGGAGGATCACTAGAAAAAGGGGTTTCCTTCTCCAACTTTCAGCACTTAGAAAAACGAGAAAAGTTTCCCATAAAAAAACATTCAGGGCTCAAAACTGAGTGAAGTGTTGCCTCAGCTGGAGCTGCCTGCTGGTCTTGGTCTGAGTAACAAAGGAAAAAAGACAGAAGTGCAGCTGCCCTAGCATTTGCTTATCGGAAGAAAGCAAGAAAACGCTACAAAACTAAGGCTATAAAAAATGTGGTTCTTCTTTGGCATGGGAGGGGTCGGTTCACAGAATATTAGCCTTTAGTAAGATACTGTTGTTTTTACGAGTAGCCTCGCGCGGGTACGTACGTCTTTTCTTCCCCTGAAAAGACGACCGGGAGGCTCGACACAATTACAAAAACTGGCTTGTTACAAAGCTCGTTGCTTTTCCGAGAGGCTGCTGGGCTCATGCGTGTTAAATACAGGTCTGCACGGTGCTATAGCTTTATCTAATGACCCGGGAGCCCCTTTGATGTCGTCGTCTCCGCCTGCTCTCCTTTTATCCATGAGTCCCGAATACTGCTCGGTAATTAAAAGTGAGCACCGACGCGGTGAGCTAAAAGACGGTCTAGGAAAGGTATTCCCGATTAACTCCAGCAATTCGGTTCCGTCCAAGTCCCACAGAGCCAGGTTTGAAGCCCTCGGTTGTTGCTTATTGCTGTTTTCTTTCCCTGTACGGCTGCTGTCCCACTCCTCCCAGAAAAACACCATGGAGCAATGCCGTCCTCTGTCAAATTACACAGGATGAGAAAACACTACTTCCGCCCAAACATTTCACACTAATGGGCTATACATTAATGCAGATAACTCGATTAGAAGCGTAATTGTATTACTACTAAGAAAAACAGTGAAACACCATGTCTTATGTTCATTTGAATGTTTTTTGCAACATATACGTCAATGCAAAATGCCAAAACAAGAAAAATGTTCAACCACTGATCGTGTTTTGGAACAGACGACAGAACCTGGGGGTTGCCTGTATTTTTAAAATGCACAGTGTTCTTCTGTAGGGGCTGAATTGCTATGTATGGCCATTGTTACGTTTGATCGTCTACCTTTCTGGCTTTTTTTTGCTATTAGTTAGGACCTTGCAAATGGTCAGATTCATTGAGACTGCATATCTTGAGCAGGGTAGTCTATTATGGGGACATTTATAATGCAACGCTGCTTTAATTCACTATATCATGTGTATAGTTAAGGTTATTTTACAAAAAATATTATGTTAAACATGTCTGAGATAGCAAATAAGGTATACGGAGTCTTCCATAGACTTCTCCTTTAGGTCATTGCCACATTGATTATGTGTAATATTGTGCCAGACCAAACAAAAATTGGCTATAATAGGCTTATACCTTCAATTAACTATTTAAAATGCGACCTTTACCTGCCACTGTTTACCTACACATAATTGTAACACATGGAAAGCAAAAAAGGTTACACTAAAAATAAAGCGTTAAAATGCTTTTATTTTGAAAGCGACGGCGATTAAATTCCGGCCTCTTTCTGGCTTTTTCTGGTTTTCTTGACGCAGCTCTCCATCAGTATGTCGCGGGCTCCTCCGGGGAGTGCTGCAGTTTGAGTTCAACACCGCGAGGAGGCCGTCCTTTCACCATGGAAACAATGTTGTTGTTGATGTTGATTATGATGCTGCCAATAATAGTGTGTGTGTGTGTGTGTGTGTGTGTGTGTGTGTGTGTGTGTGTGTGTGTGTGTGTGTGTGTGTGTGTGTGTGTGTGTGTGTGTGTGTGTGTGTGTGTGTGTGTGTGTGTGTGTGTGTGTGTGTGTGTGTGTGTGTGTGTGTGTGTGTTACAAAGGCAGCATCTTAAAGTGACCTCATCGTCTATGTAGCTTACAAGATTGATTACCATACTATACCATTTACATTATGTCTTTCTATTCCAGTTTCATGTATCTTTTCAATAAAAGCACGTTCTGCTGCATTTCTTGTATGAAATGTGCAATGCAGATAGTATTAGCATATATCATTATTATTTATAATGTAATGATGTTCCGAAAGGATGTTAAGTTAAATTATAAAAAATTTAAAAAAGGAATATCATCCACGAACCCCTTTTCAACAACCTCAGTATAAGCTGTGTGTGAGGGGGGGTGGGGTTTGGGGACATAATTTATGTATTTATTCCTAGTGTTATTCGATTGAGACTGCATTGTGTTTGTTTTCACAGGAGCTAAATCCATGTGTGTCTACTGCTGCCACTCCACACAGGAGTCTGACTGATGGAAAAAGATGAATGAATCCACCAGCATAGTAGGAAGTACCAGAGCTCTCTCTCAGTCTATCACTCTCATATTTACTACCACTCACACACCGGCTGCTGCGTGCACCCCCCACCAAGCAGACACACAGATGTGTGCAGGCATTCAGACACGCACAGACACACTCACTGGCAATTTGCCTCTTTTCCCTTTGGTTTCAGTCCCAGCAGATTACAGCTGGCTCATTCTCATTAATTGGCCAATCAGCCAATAAACCTAAATGCTCTGAATTAACACTGATTTCTATTTTCACTGAGATGGAACAGTCCACCAGCTCCTGCCCTCCCCCCTGCACAACCACCCCCTGTGGTCTGCTCTGCATGTTGCCATGCCAACAGGGACCTGAGCACCTCTGGATGCTCCGACCGAGTGTCTTTTTCTCAATTTCACACATGTACACACACAACATTAGGGTTGATTAAGAGGAGTGCCTGTGTCTGTTTGTACTGTCTAGCTCTCAAAGAGCCTCACACTGCCTGCATGGTGGAATTTATACAGAAAGGCTATAGGGTGATGGTTTTTTCTTGGTATTTGGGAATTGTTCTTTGTGCTCATTGATGACTCCAACCAGATAAAAACATCCCAGATAATTTCCCCTTTCAAGGATTTGAAGTGGATTTGACCCCACTGCTGAATATTTTGTGTGTGTGTGTTTACATGAAATCAGCACCTTTGAGGAAAAGGCTGGTGACACATTACTCTTATTGTCCCCACAAAAATATATAAACAAACAAAATGGTTGTTCTGTAGTGGTCTCAGGGTGTCTGAGGGACAGTGGCTGAAAAAAAAAATAGGGCACCACCTGCATGCAGCGGGGCACCATGCAGTGTGCATTTATGTAGGTCAGCTTATTTGGCACATCATCACGTTATCTCCAATGAAAGGTCATCCTAGGGCACTTTATAATGTTGTATCTATAAGGGATTCAATAGGGCCTTTTTTGCTGCGTTTTTTCGAACATGGGGGCACCCTTTTGTTTCACCAGTGGTCGCTATGGTGCGTCTCATTTAGCTTGGGAACTTGGAGCTGCGAAAGACACCACATCGGGTTGACTGTTCCTGTAACAAGGCGGAAGACTGTTAGCTCTGTTAGTTACTGGATTACGTCTATGATAAGAATGCATTAGACAGTATGTTGTGCATATAACACAGTAGAGACATGTTTACAGATGTAGCCTAACTAATAACGGTCATATATTACTTCAGCTTGTACTTAATTGATGTGCAGATTTTGAAGTTGAGATTGGTCAGGTTCTCTAGGCTCTCCTAGACAAAAACCTTACTTCAGAGTTGTTTCAATGGAAATATCCAACTGGGAACTCGGAAATTCTGACATCCCAATACAACTGGAATAAACCTATAATGCTTTCTTTCATCCCCTTTTTCTCTGTGGCCTTTAGCTCCATGCCAAGTGGGCAAAGTAGTTTCCTAAAGCAGCAAAAAACTATTTATTTGGAGATGAATAGTGCATTTGTTGGGTAGTTATTTTGAACACATTCACTTTGGTGCGTGTGTATTTATTGGTGCAGGATGGTGCATGCAGGATTGAATCAAAATACTCTAGAGTGCCCATGTTCATGTTAAAAAATAATATGTCAGCCAGTGCAATGTTGTGGCGCATTGATACGTCTATAAAAAACAATTAACCACATCAGGCTTCGGCTACACATCCAACACTGTATAGATATATTGTTAGTGAAATCAATTGTTGGTTTTGGTTTCCCAGTATCCTTTAAATATGCTGCATAGTTTTCATTACCAGTCTTGCCTCACATCTTGTCATTGGCCTTTTGAAACCCTACGGCTCCTTCTAATTCATCCCTTCTTTATCTCTCATTCCCTGTTACACGCCTCCTGTCACCCTGCTTCTCTAGCCCCCCCTTCTCTCCTCTCCTCCACCTCAGTCTGCCCTGCTCACCCTCATTTTCATGTAAATGAGAATCGATCCCTCTTGCAGCCCCCCTCTGCAGTTCTCTCCTCTTGGTTCCTTAGTGAAAACAAAATGTCGTGGACCAGCCGAACATCTGGTCTGCACTGGTCAGGCAACATAATTTAATGAATGCAGCTTTCATTGTAATTTGTCAATAAAACGACTAACTGTTTAACAACGTTTCATGATGTGTGGAGATGAGAAAGAGTAAGATTGAAATTGCTGTAAAGTAAAATTAATATATACAAAACATTATTCTTTATATACCAAAAAACATTTTGCATATTTGAGGTACAGAGCTTAGTGTTTAGAACCAGGAAAAATATGATTTTATTTTCTGAGACGTTCCAAAGCATTCAAATGAATTTTGAAATCCTGGTGAGTTTAGTTTACATATTTGCAATTTTCTGACATGGTGAAATCTAAAAGATGCAGAATTTTACATATAAATAAAACAAAAAACATAAAAATATATACATATACACATGTAACAAAGAGATGTAACCCTCTTATTTTGTTGTATTTCACCTGAAATGTACCTTGAAACATGATGCATGGTGTGAACAAGCGAAAAATAGGCTAAATGTTAAGCTATTTCTTTGTCATGTGGGTACACGAAAACCGAACTACAGCATATTAAATATATCGGTTTCACGCAAATAGCAATAACAACGTATGTGTAATTCCTGGTATATAATTGGACAACCCTGATGCAATAGTGCCCTCTTGCGTTCAGAATGGAGTATGCATGTAATGCTGATGTCACGCCCCGTGGTTTGATGGGAGTTGGAGTCATAATGGATTCGCTACTTCCTGCTTTCACGAAGAAGACCGAGAAATTCAGGCTCTTAACCCAAAAGTTGTTTTCCTGCTGAACCGTTTGACCTCGAAAAGGCAGAAGTGGACACAAAGACAGAGTAAGTTTGTATTTTCATGTTTTTATTAATAGACTCCCTAAACAAAAGGAGATAAGCTAATTTTGAACGAGAAGCAGTGAAGTTTTTGTCAATGGAACAGACGCTGCTATTTTAGGGTAAACTCGGTTTGTCATTTAAAGCTAAGCACTTGCAATATGCCTCAAAAAACGTCTTGTCTTTGTTTAACTCATGTCTTCCTATCCAAAACTCTATTACAATACACTTGAATTACTAAGAGCAAGATATAGGAGTGATAACGTCAATGTCCCAGTTGCTAGTAAAGCAATTAAACTGTCAAAGCAAATTTCCCACCCTGATACCAAAATAGAGTTCGCACAATAAGTATTACGTAAGAAATTATTGGTAAGTGAAGCATTATTTTTTTTTAAAACTAAACATTTCCACATCTGTCCTCGCTTACATTTTACACTTTAAAGATATAATTATTATTGGTATTTGTACATTTTGTTCATTTCAATTGGACATCTCTTACCTACTTATTTTAGGCTTTATCATGAGTTGTTTCTTGTGAAAACTAAAGAGAATTGTCAGTTAATAGGCATTTGATAATCAAGTCAAATATTATATTTTGTTTAGGTTCAATCTCTTTACTTCATAGTCACAAGCAATATGTACTCTAAGGGTATGCAACAAGATAATATTTATGCTACCATTAGACAAACTAGGCGAGATGTGTGTAGTAGACCATTAGATATTTTGACGTACCTGAAAGAGACTCCATCATTTACCAATACCACTGAATGTAGAAGAAAATTCAAATAATTGTTTTTATTTGCACGAAAAAAACACTTTTACCTGTTTCCTGATGTGTATCATCATTTTAATATAAATAACATATCACTTGGAAAAGGATTTCATCCATATGAACCCTTACTTTCTCCCAGCACCGGGGTGTTTGGCAAAACATTTTTTGTATCTAATATAATGTTATAAATAGAGAAATGCAGGGGATGAAGTGCCTCCTCCCTGCTGTAGTTGGGACACATTCTTGCAGTGAATAGCTTCTTTCTGTCCTTGCACATGGAGAGATAACACAACTATTCAGACTGAATAGGATCTTTCTGTTTTATAACAATGCAGTTTAGGGAATAACGTGAATTCTTAGCCTGACTGAGAGTCTGACGCCTTTCGTCACATGGACAGAGCTAAATATTTGGTTTCACAATAGCAATCACAAAGAAAGCAGACTATGACACACAGACAAGAAATACATATGTAATGTAGAAATGAAATGTTTATTGTCCCAGTCAAATAACAGGACTAACAGGATTTAAAAGTGCTAGTCTCCACCACTAAAGCACTCATATAGTTGTCATCTCTTTCCGAGCCTTCCTCGTTTTCTGTACTTATTTTCTTTCCCTCGTCCTCAGATGTCTCTTATGGAGCACGGTGCCGTCCGGCCGGTCGCAGCAGTGGCGTGGACCTCCAACAGCAGCACCTGCCCCAAAGATTTCAATCTGGTATATATACTTATTATAAGATCTGCAGCAAATGGTCAACTAGTAATTAGTCAACCAACATAAAAACAAGCTTTTTGATAATCAATGTTTTTGATGAAGTAATATGTAATTTGAAAATCGTAGTTTTTAGCCTCTCAAATATGGAGATTTTCATAGATTGATAGCTGATCACAAAAGGCACCATTTAAAATAACAACAGATGCAGTTTTCTACTGCCATCCTTTCCAACTTACCGAATGTTGTTAGAATACGGAAATATTGTTGACTTTAAGCTATGTGTGGATCGTGTTGACTTTACAAATACCGATTTTTTTCAACTGCCTGCTTAGTACAAAAATCATGAGAATGGTAAAGTCTCATTACTGAGTCAATCTTGGGTCAGATGTAGTATGAAAATCTAAATGTACCCATTTTCCTCCCAAATCTCTCTGTCCCTCTGCAGATCAGCATCACAGAAGACGGCGCTACAGCAAACTTTACACGCAGCTTTGCGATGAAATCTGGATATTACCTCTGTTACAGCAAGGTAACATAAAAAGATACACTTGCCCACTTAATAACCCATTGTGTGTTTTCATTACCACATTACATCATGCATGTTTGTTTCCAAACAACCCTAAGTTCTCCCTCCCCCCTCTCTTTCTTTAGGACTTGAAAGGTGGGATGGTAGTGTCGGACATTCGGCTTATTTCAGACAAGGACTCTATTCCTCACGGTTATTGCTTCATAGCAGAACACCTTGAAGCGAGTGAGTACATACACACTTACATTCTGTTCTGTTGTAAGGGACTTCTGACCCTTCATAATGAATTCATTTCATTTTCAGCCCTCGAAACAATGAAAATGTTTGTTTCACCAACTCTGGTTTTCCTTTTCTTCCCAACTGTTCTGATTTGTCTTAGACATGAAAAATAAATCACATATTCTGGCCGTTAGCAAGTTCAAATTTCTATTTGACGGAATAAACTCCAGAACAGTTTGCCTCTCTGTTCTCTATGTCTTATATATTCACTACTGATTTCCCTTACAGTCTGATGGACAGTCTCTGTATTTATTTGTGTGTGTGTTTCCAGAGGCCTCAGTTTGGAAGAAGAAGCGTGTGTGTGTACGCATGGTCCCGGTGGGCAGTGTGGACACAGCTGTGTTGGATATCAAAGTGACTGCCAAAAGCAAAATGATGTTGCAGCATTACACATATGTGGGGTTAGTAGTTTCACATACACACACATGGGATGTGTATTTGTTCAGTTAGAAATCCTCTATTAGGATTGTAGACCTGAGATGTGAGTCGGACGGTGGTCTGTAGTCAGAAATTAGTAATTTAAAGACAAATTGGACTCAATTTGTATTAACGCTTTTTCTGTGTCACATGTGCCTTTTCTCCAGAGATGTCCATGGCTACGTGCTGTGGTGCAGAAAGGGACATTTCTCCAACCCCATGCCCCAAGCTAAGCCCCGCAGTGTGAGCCTGGACCTCCGCCAACTCTCAATTGATCAGCCGGTCGCTCCCCTGCCCCTCAGACCCAGGTACTGTTCTTGATTTGATATCTAATATAGAGAAAATAATCAATATTTTGGTAATTTATTTTTATTTTTCATTATTTATTAGGGGAAATCTTGGCTTTTCTGGTGCACATGTTTTTTTAATACAGCCATTAAAATAACAATAATGACTGGAAAACGTTTTTTTTTTTTTACTTTGAAGACAATGAGATAAACATACACATTTTACTTCTCTTCATAAAAACATTTTGAAGTTCTTATGAAAATGCAAGTGCAGCCTGCATTTTCTGCAGGCTGCTCTACAGTTTGTATTCTGGAAATATTTTACTATTGACATGAACACCTATTTATCTTTCTGCACAGCAACCCTCCTCCTCCACTGCCGAATAACAAATTGAGCCAGAGACGCCACAGCCTCCACAACAAAGATACTGGGGACAAATCTGCTGACGGCAGCATCCCGGGTCTCACAGGTACTCAAGCTCTACTAAATCACAGTAAACTTCTTCCCATTCCTCACTGCAGGCAGCCTTACACCTAACTGTTCCCCATCTCCCCTCCATCTGCAGCTCTAGATGGAGTTCCCTTTAGCCTTCACCCAAAGTTTGATATCCAGGCAAACAGCACGGTATGTCTGACTTTTTCAACAACAAATGGATGTGATTTACAGCTGTTTTCTGCCTCACATTATCTCTTGTTTTTTCCTTTTGCCTCAAGCATTTGATTTAAACACATATCCTTAACTTTGAAATATATCTCTCTCAGGCACTTCAACTGAATTCCCAATTGAACAACATTCGTATAAAGTCTCTCCAAGACATTAAAAACGAGGTAGGGTCACATTGATGCTCTATTTCTGTAACGCTTACATTAACAACATGGCATTTTCCCCTCAAATATATACTCCCTTTTTCTTTTTTCCAGTATAACTACACTTTTGCAGTGGAGGAATCTGCTGCCAAGAGGATCTGACCATCAGTGCCAGCAGAAAGCGTCCCATCAGCTCAGTGATACTCAGTTTAAGCTTTGACAAATCAAAAATATCAGACAACATATTTTTGCTCTGTCCAAATGTGTCCAGTGAGACATGCAACATCTAGCTACATGATTTATCATAACGTTCAATTATCAGATTGTCTAAAGGGAGATGTATACATGAGACTGACAATCATGCTCCGGAGATCTTGTCTGACTTTGCATTCCTTTTTATTTCCTATCATGTAAAGTGTTTACCCCGTTGTTACCATCTTCAAGAATTCCAAGCTTTTCTGAATGGATTTATACTTGTACATATGTTTGTCTTGAAATGGCTTTACACTGTTAAAGTGTTAAAGATGTAATGTATAAATCTACTGTTTTGGGCCTACTAATCTGCAGTCTGACTTTATATGCTCAATTTCCAAATGAGTAGTTGTCAAAAACACGCACTTGCCGTTGCAGATGTATCTAATCTCCTTCAATGCTACTCATCCTTATCCATTTGGGCCATTAAGAGGTTTTTTTAAGCAGAGCTGTGTTGAGCAATGATGGAAGCATTTTGCTGGAGACGTTTAACTGAACTCACTAGACACTACAATATCTTAATGTAGGATTAAGTGTATGAAGAGTAGCCTTCAACTACACGTTTGTTTTATTCCCCCTGCAAAATAATATATCCTATTTTAGGGTTCATGGAGGAAGGTTGTATATTTAGCTTTGTGTTTGTCATATTTGAACAAGATAGGTTTGAAAATGTTTTTTGTTGTTGTATCTATTAGGTGGAACGAAGACCAAATATTTATCTTTTCATTGTACAATATATAAAGTTTTGTTTTGTTATGGTCTGTATAGCAAGATTGCATGGTAAATAATAAAAACTTAAGAAACATCAAAAAGTAACATGTTTGTATTTTTTAAATATACAGTTAACAACAAACCACTCTGCATTTAGGGGAATTTAAAACTTTAAACATTTGAATCGATTTGAAATGATAAGGTGGGTAAATACAGTAAAGTTACTGCTACCATATGCACATCAGTGTTTCCCCTAGGTTTAGGGGGGGGGGGGGCATTGGGATATTTTTTTTTATTAAATCCTCTGGAGCAGAGAGAGGAGCTGTGGAGTATTGTTATTGATTAGTGCATCAGTGTTTCTTAGGGTCAAAAACACTAAACTCACAACTTAAAATGAAAGCATTTAGTTTATTTAATAAAAGAGCGCATGTTCAATGTGAAAAGTGACAGTAGATAAAGATTAGTTGCAATTTGGTTCCAAAAAAAAAAAAAATTTGGAGTCATTCCTGGGGTTTTAAATCCGTGACAAATCTTGTCTTGCAGATTACAGACACACATTTGATTCATATTAAATTGGTTGAGTCTCTTCATTAAACATTTTTTTAATTTGGTTTGCTATTTTTAACTTGGCAATTAATCGTTAAAATCCGAACATTTCGATTTGTATTGTCAACTCCTGATTCATTTTCTTAATTGTTTTCATTATATCCAAAATGTACCATGTTATTATATCCTAGGGTTATTTTTGTATCTATTCAGAACGCAGTTTTACATGTTCACTGCTTTTTAGAGACTTTACATGTAAATGCTTCATTCTGCTTCCCATCCAGCAGCAGTTATAATGCATTACTGCCCCCTGCTGTACTATGCTGGATATGGTATGTATACATAACCTTTTACATCGGTCTCCCTGCACAGTGAACAGTTATGTAACCTGCCAGCTGGAATCTTTCATAGTTTTTTAGTAAATAATTAATCAATCAATTTAAACGTTTTCTTTAAAATTACACATGTATCACAAATTACCTCATTTTAAAGTGGTGCCTGCAATTATTGCTCTCAAATAATCAAAGGGATTAAATATGTAATAATAACATAAACAAGAAATTACTTACATGACATGTGCTATATCCATAAATTAGTTTTGCATAATATTTCTCTAATGTGTGTTTAAATCATAGACTGTGTAATATGTAGGCCTATGTGATGAGTAATTTAACAAGTTTTTTGACACTTGGTCGTGCCTAGGATTATATTATAAAACGGTATTATTATCTTTGTTGCAGAAAGTTGTTTAATTGGCTGATGTCTTGATGCTTTAAACATATTGTGTGTTTTACATTTTGTAAAACAACTGTAAAACGTCCTAGTTTCAATGACAAAGAAACATTAAAAATATAAAGATGGAATGTGACAGAAGGGCTCATTTCAAATCTCAATTCAGACCAAACTTAAACTATAGGAGCCAGGGGGGGGGGGAGATTACCATCGGCACAATCATTTCAGTTTCAGTTTCTTCTCAATAGTTTTCAGAATTACTGAACATATTTGCAAATAAATATAATAATAATGACATGGCAAGCCTGTTTTTCTAATTGTGTCCAGTCAGTAACCAACTTAAAAACAAATATATATGGATTTTTAATTAATTATTATTTGCTCATTTAAAAGCAAACAGTGTATTGCAGTACAGTACATTCTAAATAATCACATAATTAAAGTCAAACGTTTAGATAACTTTCTGTAGCAAACTATTTAAACAATAGGTTGTCTAACAGACTATCTTGTTAACTGATGTTTGTTAGTTCTAATCTAGTTCTACATTTGCTATTACACAGATGTTATTATTAGTATATTTGATCACTGCCAGCTTTCCTTCTCTGTCTGATGTTTTTGAAGCACTGCAGCCACACAGTGCCTCTCTTTGTACATCCACGCTGTCTTTCTGCTCTGTTTGTTCTGCTTTCCGGAAAACGGGCTCTGATTCCAACCAGCTGTTTCCCGCCTCACACAGATCAGCTGCACACACACACACACACACACACGTAGTAGGCGGAGGCATCAGACTAACACACAGACACACGTAGTAGGCGGAGGCAAGAAGCCGCACACACACACATTGGAGGGAACCCCATCAGCTGTGGGAAGCAACACAGCTTGAACTTACTTTTTATTTTTCTAAGAGTATTCTTCAGATTGGAAGATTTTGAAGCGGTATTTTAGATATGCGCCACTGAGGAGTTCAGAGAGAGCTTTGTGCCAAGAACGTACATCCTAATATTTTAACCAGGACAGCAGTGGAGGAAGAAAAAGAAACAGAAAACACGGAGTACAGAAGGAGAATTTGAAAGCATGGAATACTTCATGATGCCGACCGACAAGATCCCGTCCTTACAGCACTTCAAGAAGACGGAGAAGGATGTAATTGGCGGTCTCTGCAGGTGTGTAGATAAAAAAAATGTTGTTGATACGGCGCTGCTTGCACAAATCCTCCCTCGTGTCGCTGTGGTGTATGCGTGCGTGATGCAGCCTGACTCCAGTTAGCATGCTAGCTGTTAGCCTTGCTGCGATGTCTTGCCAGCAGGAGCATGGTTATAGAAACTAGCAGCTCGCTGGCCAGCTGCTGTTGTTGTTGGAGAGGATATTTCGGATTTTTTAAACTGATGTTATTACATTGGCCGGAATAATAACATGTCATAACATAAAGGATATGTTTCTGATCGTTCAACTCAGAAATATGTAAATCAAAGACATGAAATCTACATTTGCTTCCAGTTGAACACGAACCACGTGGTAGTTTACGTGTTCCCCGTCGCTTCGCTGCTATACACCAAAACACACGTTTTAACGACAAAGTTCCCCAAACCCTTTACGATTATCACCGCATTTATTATATGTAAAATGCATTGGTAGTTGTTATTATTGCATGTGTGTGCGGTTCGGCTTTATTATGTGCGTAGTTGAATAATGCTCCGCGCAGCAGCCATCGTTGTGTCGTGAGCTAAAATTAGCTTAGCTTGGCTAGCTAGTTAGCAATCACAACGCACTCGTTTTCAATCCCAACGCACTCGTTTTTCTAATTTGTATCATATGTTCTAGCTTGTTTAGCCGAGACATGGCTTCTTTAAAGTGTTACTGCCACCAAACATCTGCATCCTTCAGCTGCATAGTGGAGATTAGCTACTAGCTTTGTGCTAACGGTACAAAGCATTGTTCTCCATGATGCCAGGGGGCCTGCAGCTGCTGCTGCTGCTGCTGCTGGAGGAGTCACATTTCAGGCGGCTGCCTCGAGACTGCCAGACGCGCCCTCCGGCGGCCATGTTGGTGGTCCGCAGCTCCCTTGCACCTACAGCTGAGACCAGCTGATTTTAACTGTTAACGTTAAAAAATGTGTTGTAAACATGTTGTTGTCTGGGCGGAGATCTGACAGATGTGTGTCAACAGACAGGAGTAAATATGTGCGCCAAGGAAGCCTTACTAATGGAAATTAGTATAAGCAAATTTATATATTTTAGTTGGTAATAATGTACCGCAATCTGGCTTTGACCTTTACACCTGACTGCTTTTATTCTGAAGTTTCCAGTTTCATCGCACTTTGCACATTGTTATATTTGGAAGTGCCAGTGGACCTCAATATATTTTCTTAAAGACAATACATAATTTAAGAGAGATAAACACTTTAATCCCAATAGGCCAAATTAAGCCTTCAATATTGATAAGCTTTATCAGTCTGCTACCTTCATAATGAGAAGTTTTAACTTGGGTCTTTCAAAATAAACAACACCTTTTTCTAGGTTTGGATCTGAACATTAGAGAGGGTTGCACATCACCAATAATCTTTTGTAGAAATATGGCCATGTGCGCCTTTGTCCTCTGTCTGACCTCTTTTATTTTTGTAAACATCTCAGATATGGTTCTTTGGGTTCTTGCTATTTTCTTGGCACCATGGTCATTTTTAGACCTAATGCTTGGCGTAGTTCTCCCCCTGAGTAAACAAGACCGAGAAGGTTTTGCTACCATCACACCCAACCTCGTGGGGTGAGGGAGCAGCGAGTTCAGCCAAACTCAAAGATCTCTAGTCAGTTCGACTGAGGAATGTGGTGATGTCGAGAATAAAGCCTAGTTAGGGCTCAAGGTTAAAGGTTTACGGAGACAGAGATCGGCTGATTGCTGGTTATATTGCTGATTTATGTTTATATGACCAAGAACAGTTGTTGTAAGTTGATGTGCACATGTCTTAAAACTGAATAAGAATGATCAAATGTGTGTCCGAGAAGAGCTGACAACAGAGTTCAAACGTTTTTGACAAAAAAATTACTGCCTGCCAGTGCCACAGTGGTAGACAATAAAAACCATTCTGTTTTAGACCTTGCTCATTGGGCACAAAGCCCGAATGGACAGACTAATGATCGTCTCTCTCTTTGACCCTGCTACCTCAGCCTTGCCAACATCCCCCTCAGTCCGGAGACGGCTCAGGACCAGGAGAGAAGAATCCGCCGTGAGATCGCCAACAGCAACGAACGCCGGCGCATGCAGAGCATCAACGCTGGCTTCCAGTCCCTCAAAACACTCCTGCCCCACACAGACGGAGAGAAACTTAGCAAGGTGCAGACAGCGCACAAACTGTAGCTCATGACACAGCACGATCAAGCTCTAAATGATTGCCAGTCTTTTTGACTGCTTTACAGAAGAGAACATCTTTGACATTTCAGTGTTGCCCATGCACTGTGTTGTTCATGTTTACTTTTTTTCAGGCGGCCATCCTGCAGCAGACTTCAGACTACATCTTTGCCTTGGAGCAGGAAAAGACCACGCTCCTGGCTCAGAACAACCAGCTCAAACGCTACATCCAGGTAACATCTTAAATTGTTATACATCTTTCATACTTCACATTACTCCTAACACTCAACCATCTCAAACTGGTTTGCTATCTTTCAGTTCGCCTTACGTTTCCCTTTTAAATTATATTAACACCTTGAACTTTCATCACTTTTAATTTGACCTTTAATTCTATTATTGTTGTCTGGTAGTATACTCGTTCACAAGAATTACAGCCAAACAATGAAGTTAAAGATACATGGAGCTAAATACTTTTCTTTACAAAAAATGTGTATTCTGCCCATTAATATAACTTGGTGTTCCATATTTGCACAGCTTGGAAAAGTGGGCAAAGGAAAAAGTACTTGCTCAATCTATATGCAGCCATGTAACAAAATGTGTGTTGACCTGTTTGTTTTGTTTACCCTGCTGTTGGGTCCCCTGTCCGGTTGGTTTTCTTGCCCAACAGCCCATTAGCTCAAATGGCTGCTTGGGCCATTTGTGCACAAGCACCATGTGTCGTTTTAAATAGAGTGGAAACACCTCAAGCTGTGCAGACTGACTGTTCATTAGATTTTAAAGCATCCCCCATTAACATACTTTACATATTTAACTTAATATCTGCATTTCTTCTCCAGGAGTTCAGCGGCTCATCGCCCAAGAGGAGGCGAGCCGAGGAGAAAGATGAAGGGATCGGGTCTCCAGACACGCTGGAGGAGGAGAAGGTGGAGGAGGTGAGGAGGGAGATGTTAGAGCTGCGGCAGCAACTGGACAAGGAGCGCTCGGCTCGCATGCAGCTGGACGAGCAGGTGAGACAAAAAGAGCAGACGTGACTTGAATGGGTCTTAACTTGATTGTCAATCACCTCGAGAAAAACAAGTTTGCGTTATATTCTATATAATGAGGCTAAAAAGTATTTTAAAACCTTTCCTGAAAATGTACTTCAGGAATGCAACAGAAGGTGTTTTATCGTCAGGCATTTAATTTTAATCTATTTCTCTTTTATCTATTCTATGCTTGGGATATTTCCGCGTTAGTTGACCGATGCTGTGCCTGTGGTAATTGATACATCTGCTTTACAAAATAAATATAATAACTTTAAATGCTTTACAAAACTTGATTAAAAAAAAGTTGTGAATGCTAGAAAATGTCACCAATATTGCTACCTTGAGATGGGTTCTCTTACTACTACGAGTGAGGTCACATCTCCAGGCTTTACAATATCCTGTCACAGTGACGGCCCGTCTACACTACAGGCATGAAAAAATCTTGAAGCTGGGCGTGTCTGAAGCTTGGAGATTTTTTGCGAGCAACCAATCACATGAATCTCCCGCCCCCGACATACAAAGCAATAGCAATGTTAAAACGAAGTAAACTGGATATAAACTCTCCAAACAGGCGAAAAAACTATCAGTTTCACCCACTGTCTCTGCCACCTCCCTCCATGCCTGGTTCCTCCGGTTTGTATCCCGGTAAATAGTTCCGGTCGTAAAGAACCGGGTGATTTGCTACCGTAATATCTCGTTTGGAATATGAGGAAATGAACTGCGGTCTGGCTCTCCCAGCTTGCACGCGGTTTGATTGGCTGCGCTTGCACTGGCGGGATTTGCATAAACGGGATTTCATTGGCTGATGCCAAGCATCGAGCCGATAGATGCTCGTGATGCTTGCAAAGCCATGCCATGCTCCCCACAATGCAGTTCGGCGAAGATTCAAAATCTTCTACGTCACCCCATTCAAGTGAATGGGCGAAGCGTTGAAAGCATTTTTTGATGCCTGTAGTGTAGACGTACCGTGAACATTAACTATCAACGCACACGGACCAATATTTCCGTTTCACAAGTATCATCAGTATCTGGGTCCTTGACATGATTATCAGCTACTTTAACAGAAAGGTGGCTGGAGGTGTAGACAGACCATTATTGTCAGCTCGCATCCTGGATCCACCTGAACAGCAGGTTGATGCAATGGGGACAGGTGGGGAAGACAAACAGAAACTAATGGGCAGCGAGAGAGGAAAGCAAACAGTAGGGGGGGTGCAGGGTTGAGATATTTCCAAAGAGTTTAATTACATCTGGGGAATCCAGTATATTTGATGAATGACTTTTATGATAAGTGTCAGGGTTATAACAATATCGCACAATGCCAAAGTATTGTATATTGTACTTTTGTTGTTACCATGTATAATGTTATTATTCAACTGTATTGTATTGTCTGTTAGTTAAAGGGTTTTAGTGTAAATGATAGATATAATTCATTGCTATAATTTCTTGTTGTTAATATAATTAACGTGTGTGTGCAGGTGCGCGCTCTGAACACACAGCTGCTGCCGGACCGTCTGAAGGTGATCACTCAGCAGGTGGAGGAGGAGGAGGAGCAGGCGCTCATCCAGACCCAGACGCTGCTCAGGCTGCAGCAGATCCACGCAGCCGACAGACGACCACACAGTCCACAGGTCAGAGACACACACACACACACACACACACACACACACACACACACACACACACACACACACACACACACACACACACACACACTGAGGCATCCACTTTGCAATTCACAAACTGCTGGATTGAGAGTGTTTTAAACTACGTCATGCAGAGCTCAACAGTGACCGTCTCAGATGTAGTAACATTTTGTTCATTTTCTGTCCGTCCTCCAGGTGCTGGCTCCCCCCACTCCCCCCGCCCCGACCCACCACCCCACGGTCATCGTCCCGGCCCCAACACTAACCCAGCAACCCCATCATCATGTCACCGTGGTGACCATGAGCCCGTCAGTCCACCCCAGCACTGTGTCTACGTCCAGACAGAACCTGGACACTATTGTGCAGGTAGGAGTGCGTTTCACTTTGTTTATATTTTTCATACTCTTATGTTAACAGCTTATAGTGAATGTTATTGTGTTCACCCCAAAGGCCTTTGCACACCAGGCCCTCTTCATTGTTCATAATACATTTCTTCCAACTGTTGTTTTGAGTACATTCATAAGCAGTGAAAAAGCAACATATGGTAGTAGTGTAGCTGGGGGTTATGCAATTCTTAGGATTGGATAAAGGCTTTGAGGTTATAACTTCCTTGAATCATCACAAAGGCAGCGCAAAACAGATTCTTACCTGCCGTTCTTTACCTTTCATAATAAAAGCCAAGGACATATTCAACGCGTAGCTGTTTTATAGAGAGAACTCAAATTCTCTCAGGACATTACGCTGAAGGGGAAAACATACAAATATTATTGCATCTGTAATTAATTTTTTAACAAAGAAAGCTCTGTTACCAATCCATTCAAACATTCTTTATTATCAGGTGTTGCAACAGTTTTTTTCTTTACTGTTGGTATTAAAAAAAAACTAAGATAAGACTCAGTAACGAGACAGAGACTAAATATTGTTTCCCTCTTCTTCAGGCTATCCAGCACATTGAGCGCGCTCAGGAAAGAAGAGCGAGCGCGGAAGAGGAGCAGAGACGAGCTGTCATCGTTAGCCCCGCCCACATCGCCATGGACACCGCCTGCTCGGACACAGACACGGACACGGAGGGCGAGGACTGCTCAATGAACTGATCCACCCCATGAACTCTCACACACAAACACTTAAAAATACCTACTCACTGTAAGATTCCCTCCAGGAGCTCGACTACTTTTAAAAAAAAAATCTTTCTTTGGCATTATCCAAACTCCTAAATCCAGTGGTTAAGCTCTGTGTCAGTCTTGTACTGTAAAAAAAAAAGAAAAGAAGAAGATTGAATACTTAGGGTGGTCAGCGTGTAGAGGTGGTCCTGTGGGATTTCTAAAAGGCGGGTTTTCAATGTCAGAGCCGGTCTGTGGCTACTTGAAAACGTCTCCTCGTGTAAAAAGCTACCAGCATCAGTCCGTCCTTCACGTGCGCTAATGTGCGCTCCATGCAGGCGCAGCATCAAAATTAACTGTCGCCACTGGCACAGTATTATCTCTGCTACAAATTGACGGAGCTTTCAGGGTGGAGATTTGAATGTAACAACACAGAAGAAAGCAGCTCTCGATTCTTAAAAGGGATATGGAGTTGCAGGTATTTCTTTCCCAGTCTTAATTAGTTCGTTTTTTTCTATGTTTGCTAGGATATATTCTAGCGCCAGCGGCCACAAAACCCAACTTAAAACTACAACAGAAGGCATTTCTAAATTAAAAGTTCTAATTCAAAATTGAATTGCAAAGTTAATTTGAGGATATATGTGGAATGGAATTATGTCTGAATTTACTTGAAAAGGTTGTGTTTTTAATATCTAAATAAGCCCTTAAAATAAGCTGTTGAACAATTTATATCGTCCTTTAGTTTTTTTATGTTTAAACATGTTTTTGTTAACCTTTTTTTATTTTTCTGTCAGGGTTACTGAATGTCGAAAGTGAACACTTTGTTTTATTGAGATTAACAACACAAAGTCGGAGGCTTGTCGGGCTTTCACAGAAAACCGGATGCCTGAGATGAATTCTAAGAGTGATTTTAAATGAGATTTAAAATGAAATCCACTAAAGCCAGCCCCATTATTTTTTTCTTATACTGGTGGTGGTTGTTGCACCCCTAATGTAATAAATGAATAAAACAAAAATACGAACCAAATGTTGGTTCATAGCAGGAAAAGTAATTCACACAGTGACTGATTCTTATGAAATGCGCCATTTGATAATTTGGCTGAAATCTGAAACAGATTGAATAGATTCTCATGCTCTCTTTGCATGAAGGCTTCCGGTTTTCCTCCAAAGACTTCCAGTCTATTGACTAGTCTTGGTTTGATGCTTTCAGTGACTATGCACTAGTGTTTTGGTATTTATGCAATTCCATCTTCAGTATGTTTGTTGGTGTCATTAATACGTGAGGTGAAGTTATCTATGCACCGTTGATAGGTGTGTACATTACACCTACAGTATACAGTATGTATGAAACGGGACATGCTTGTATGAAAGAATGTAGTCACTACTCGCAAGGTGCTTTTCGCCATCTAACTTCACAAGAGAATAACGTTTATTAAGTGTGTGAATTTTAGCAGAAAATGATATGAGTCATTTCCACATCTTGGAATAGCTTATTGAGTTGTGGTGCAGGGGGGAGATGGCAGATCTGTATGTGATTTCATTGTGATATTTGATAACATAAATGGAAAATAGCTTCAAAAATAGGCAGGTCACATCTTAATGAACTCTAACCCAAAAAGCTTTAGGATCAGCCTGGGTAGTTTGAAAACTAAGCAAGCTGATAGTGATGTTTCCAGAAGCCACACAAAGTGCAACACTCTAAAGAAAAGCACTGAATAGATTTTCAGATCTCCTCTCTCTAAAATGCACCAGGTCTGTCCGCCTCATGTTATGTTGCTTATATTTCTTGGGAATTTGACTGGAAATCCCTGCTTGGAGCCTCCCTCCTCTCATACTCGATTTGATACGCTGACTTGATGCTGTAAACATTCCTTTTTATTTGGATTTTTATCCGTCTTTTGATCTCTTATATGTTCTGTTGCCAATTGAATGCATGTTACTAATTGCTGTTTTCTCTGGTCTAAAGCAGGCTTACTTTTCTTTTTTTTAAAGGTTTCCTTTTCTTTCATGAACACATGATTGATTAATTCATTGTGAAACTATCTGTTGACTTGATAGATTTGGGGACACTATTAACTTACATCAGTTTTATTTCTGGTTAGAGTAGCTGGTATTTCTCATGCCAAACATGGTGGGATATTCTCATGCTTTGTTTGTGAAACTTTGTTTAAGGGTTTGGTGTTTTGCTGGTTAATGTTAAGCCACAGGCTGATTTTAATCTGAGGTTCGTGATTGTTCAACTGAACACTTCCCCCAAATGTTCCTGTACATTGTGTTGCAGCACTGCTGTCTTTTGGTGGAATTTGAGATATTTGATATGAAGCACTTGCTGTTCTGTACTGCCTGAATCAATGATGAGGAAGACTTTTTTTTTTTATTTCTTTGTAAACTCCATGCTGTGACTCAACTCGGCAGCTGTTTTTTGTGCTCTGCTTTTCTGTCTATTTTTTGTCTTTCTTGTCCAGTTTTACATTTTTGGTGACAAGCATTTTTTATATTTTTGTGATTTTTATTTTTCCCATCAGTCCAGGTCGATGAGAAGCTGTTATATTTTGTTTATAAAAAAAACTTGGGTAAACAGGCCTTTGTAAAGTTGAAAAAAAATAAATTTGTACTTTTTTTATTACACCCTTTTTGCTTCCTCTGCTTTACTTCAATCCTCAATGGTATAAACCTCCTATATCCACTAGGGGGCCACATTGAGTGAGTCACTTGGCAGCAGCAGAAAGAAGTCTGCAGCCTGGAGTTCACATTTGTGGTAAACACAGCTGGCGCACAGGCCTCATATTAATCTCCTTTTAGTATACAAACAATTACTAGAGATCTTTCACTGAGAAATGTTCATAAACCAAAGAAAAAGCATACCTTTGTGTGACTGAGCATTGGTGTAGAAAGCAATGAATTCAATCTTGGATGCTATCGACAATTAGAAGTTAAAATCTGTATACATAAGCAGAGATGGCAAAAGTGCACACATCCTTTACTCAAGTAGAAGTACAGATACTCCTGTTTAAAAATACTCTGGTAAAAGTAGAAGTACTGACTCAACTTCTTTACTCAAGTAAAAAGTACCCATAACTACCAACTGTTTTAAAGAGTACCTGACCTCCCTTTATATTAATAGAACAATAATGTCATTTTTAGCTAATGAATGTTTCGATGCTGAACAACGGCAAAATGACAGTTTTAATTGGTCCCTCTTCTTTAGAGAAGACCAGGAAATGATGGATACACGGATCATGTTAAAATATTAGCAAATATTTAAGAAGTACAATATAAGACAAGCACAAGTTTCATTTGTGGGCCATATTCCATTATACTTTTTGAATTTGCTGAGGGCCGATTCAAAATGGTCCATGGGCCGCATTTGGCCCCCGGGCCATAGTTTGGACACCCCTGCTCTAAATAATAATGATCATGCCACCAAACACAGATTAAAACTAAAGTAACAAACCTGTTTTGAAAATGTAAGAAGTAGAAAGTACATTTATTTATGTTAAAAAAGAAGTAAAAGTAAAAAGTAATCAGAAAATCATAATTATATAAGAAAAATGTAGTTAAGTACAGAAATGAAGTATTTGTACTCCACTTCCCACCTGTGTACATAAGCTCATTAAAATCAACGACTTTAACATAATTAGTGGTAAAACTACAAGACTGCAGCACGGTCGGCCAGTCTCTTCCTGCTTCTCTCTGCTTTCAACATTCCTGACAGGGCCAGGCAGCTGCTCCGACACACAATGGCTGACATGGCTGCAGTTTCCAATCACCACCTCCACTGGCATGCCCTCTGCCCTTCAGCGGGGCAGTATATATAGCCGTGGGAGATGAGTGGAAGGCCCCTGGCAGCCAAAATGAAGTCTCTGCTGTCTGTGTGCTGCGTTCTGTCTCTGCTGGCCCTGTCTGCTGCAGGTATGGCTGAGTTTCGGTTAATATCTTATTTTTGTAATGATATTTTAGGGTTATAGTGCTGTGGGGTGCGTGTATGGAGTAACATAAGCAGGCATTGTGTGTGTGAAATATCCAGTGCAGATATCTGAATCTAGAAGTATTTGGTCTGTCTGTTTGGTCTGTCTTTGAACACAACATAGCTTTGAGTTGATTTTAGAGGTCATAAATGAAGGAAAAATAATATATATATAAATAAGATATTTGATCAAATGAGTACAAATGTTCAATAATTTAAAAAAAGTGCCAGTGCAGTGCAGATCTCTGTGTCAGGACTGAGGCGTGACACCAGCTGATGGACACAGTCTGCTGGCTGCTCATTCTCTGCCCTGGAGAGAAACGCAGTGATGGCACTGACCGAGTGACTTGGACTCGCTACAAAGAGACACTCTCTGATGCAAAACCTGGCAGAAATGTTAAGTTTTCCCACTGGATCTATTTCAGTCTGACTGTCTTCTCAAAGCATTTTGCATGTGTGCAACTCAGTCAACGCTCAAGAGAGGACTTTGGCATTTCAGTTGCTTGTTGTTTTAAAAAGCTTACCTTTTATTCTACGTCATATCAATGAAAACATATTTGACCGTTAACAGATAGGATATTCACTAATGATTCGTAATTTAGCCTATTACAATTGTTTCTCTGCTTGTTTCCACGTGTTTTAAAGAAGTGACTTGTCATACTTGGTAAAAGCTGAGGCAGAAAATACCCTTGTCTGTCCTTCTGCTGGTTCATTTTGGCCTCTGCAAGTTGCCGTAGTCAGGTGTCAGCAGTCAGTCAGACAAAGTCACCAGATACCGTGGTCACCTCACTGATACGCATCTCTTTAAGACTCAGGAACAGAGGCGGAGTATTAGTCAACGGGCCCCTGGGTGCAGACATTCGGAAAGCCCCAACACCTTTCCTACATGGCAACAAGATTCCTAGGCAATATAGTTGTTTAGCCTCTGTTTATTGTTGTTTTGTGCCTCTTTGTAGTCCTTTTGTGCCTCTTTATAGTTATTCTGTGCCTCTTTAAAGTTGTTTAGGGTCTCTTTATAGTCGTTTTGTCCCTCTTTATGTTTGTTTTGCCCCTTTTCAATTTTTTATATCTCTTAACAGCTATCAAGCATCTCGTTAAAGTTGATTCCTGTTTCTTTTTTAGTCATTTTGAGTCTTTTCCAGGTTCGTACGCGTGTCATTGAATTACATTTAGCAGGGGAAGGCCAGGGGGACCCTTACACTTTGGGGCCCTAGCTGGGCCTGGTAGTCACGTTCAGTAATCCATCCACGCTCAGGAATGCACTCACATTTACATCATGTATACACACAGACTTACTGAGTTACACATGCTTGCAATTACGAGGCAATCAAAAAGTCATAAATGAGAACAAATTAACTCTGTGTTTGCTAAAGTCAGTGATGCATTCAATGTCTTAATAAAGCCCCATCAGCCCCCGCTGTCTGCCTGCTGAGCTGCTAATCTGTCGTTCCAGTCAGCAGGCTCCGTGTCCCGGGGGATGTCCCCGATAAAAACAGGCATGAGAGAGCTCAGCTGAGGGCTCGTAGCTTTAGTAGCAACAGTTGGACTGTTTAAAGTAACATAATTAGGTAATCAGGCGCTATTAGAAATGGAATTGAATGTTAATGGGTTGAAGTAGTGACAGAAGTGAATTGTCAACGCCTCAACATTTGTGAGAGTGGGCATGTCTCAGAAAGTGTCACATTTGACAAGTTTATTAGCAAGGCAGAAATAGTGTGTTCCCTTAATCAATAGGAATACATGCTGAAATGGAGGAAATGTGTTTTTTGAGCCAGAAATACAAAATCATTGCTGACTGTATGGTCTTTCCTAATGTTTTTGTTTTAGGCACTGATGTGTGAAAATTAGAATTGTGCACGTGTTTGAGCATATTAATCGTCCATTATTTGGGGTATCTTCATTATCCATAACTATGGGTGTGAAATCACCTGAAAGTCCGCCATGTTGCACTGCCATTTTTCTACTGTAGCGCAAAAAAGACAAACTAACTTTGGCTTTAGTGTGGGCCTTTTTTACATTTATCTCACTGTAGTTCGCCACTAAACTTCTAAAGGGAGGGGTAAGCAGCCTCACCGCTGGATGCTGCCAAATCCTACACATCTTATCATTCCTCCCGGCTCTGATGAGTTAAGCAGGGTGCATGACATCAGAACTAGTGCTGATGCATTTATGTTCTTGCTCTTCAAAGAGATACCGAATCACACACTGTCCCCCAGCGTTGCAGGGAATGTGAGCAATAGTGCAGCAGAGGTGCAGGCCAGCCTCATGACAATCACAAGGAGGAGAAGAGCGCAACACCCCCTGAAAATAGAAGGGTAATTATCCCTCCTTCTTTTCACCCTCTGACTCATTGTGGCTATTTCTATCTCCAAGATGAACCATGCAGAACCCAGGCACCTGTCCCACTCTGTCCCCGCTAAACTGCGCTCTGCCCAGGCAGCAACTTGAGGAACCACCAGAGAGGCACATTGCACTAAACTTTCACAGTGGTAGAAGCGGATAGATAAATGTTTTTGTAAGATAAGCATGCTCTGACTTTGATACTCCCACAATGTTAAGGATTAAGCTAGTGGCACATAAGTTATTGAACAGGATATGCATAATATTGATGGCTGAGGAAACTCAGGATATCAATGGCAATCAATTTCAAACCTGCAATGATCATTGCTAACAATGGATCAGATGGCTTTTTATAATGTCAAAGAGCACAATTCGACTCACTTAGAACCATCACCAAAGCTCTAGCAAGCGTTTTAGTCAATTTTGGCTCATTGTTTCAATTTTGCAGTCGCAGCATGCACGTTTTCAGAAAATAAATAAATTGATGTTTACTTTATCTGCCCAGCACTAATTGGCAGAGTTAAAAAACGAAATAATTTTAGCAGTAAAATAACTAGATATTTGGTTCAGGATTTTGCGGAGACCCATACTAGACTTTGATTTATAAGGGGGAAAGAAACAACATTCCAATTCAATGCTAAGGTTGCTCTGCTGCATTGATAAACTGCTTTCTTTAGCAAATATTCATTATATGAACTTTATATTGGAATAATATGTCAATATAATGTTGATGTTTTGCTGTACCAAAGTAGTCAAAAAGAGACATTGGTGCTCCTTAAAACACAACAAATGTTTCTGTCACTCTTCCTAACTATGTTAACGTTACTTTATTTTAGCCATCACTGGTCACTACCACAGCAGAACATGATCCCTTCACCTAATCCATCTATTTCAAGGCATGCAGTGCGAAGAACAACCAGTACTCTCAGCTTGTATGATTTGAATGGCCGTGTTGTTACATTATTTATAATTTGTTATACATATTATGTCCCATGCTCTTATCCTCATCAAGATGCATACATATCTGCTTCCCAGATAAACCAGGCAATTGGATCAAAGCCAGAGAAAATCATCACAGATGACATAAAGTAATGTCAATATAACTTTGGCAACCCATCTTCACCAACGCACTTTAAGATCTTGGCTGCTCTTCATGTAACAAGGTGGAAGATTCTGTAGCACTATGTCTTTGGACAGCATCCAATCCTCCTTCATAGCTCGATCAGAAGAGCTACGAGGGAGGTAGGCTCGCACCTCAACCTCTGCCAACGACAGCAAGGAAGACTGTCTCTTAAAATCAGCAGACCTTTAATCCCCATATGTCTGCAGAGCTGATTCATGTGTCATATGTTATTTTTTTGCTCTTGAAATACCTTGATTTTGGGACTTTAACTCTCAACCATTATTCAAATTGTGAACAGCAATTGTCCAGCCGAGCACCAGACTTTGGTGTTACTTGAAGGTTTGAATGGGTTCATAATATAATAAACAACAATAAGTAGATTCCGTAATTGGCTTTTGCTCAGACCTGGAATAGGACCATACTTTTGCTAAAAGTCAAGAACAAAATGTCTTTATCTACCCAGTTTGCTTGGAGTATAGATGCTTTAGAAACAAGAAGTTGATCTTCTCTTTACTCACTAAAACTGGTAATTCCCTCAGAAGGCGATAAGCTAACAAAACTTCCAGAAGCTCAATGAGCATTAGGCTACATCTTCCATCTTGCTTCAAATATAAATGAAGAAGCAGCTGATGCATGGTTTGATGGTGTCCTCTTCAAGGCTTTACGCTGATACTTTCACATCCACATTTCAAAAAGAAAGCATCTGATAGCCATAGCCAAAAAAAAATCAAAATATCTACATAATATCTGAATAATTAACTTAAAAAAATAAAACATTGTGTTTTTGACGACCCTGGAACACATAGAAACTTTTTCTATAATTTTGAAATTTAAATGTGTTTTAATCACTATTCTCACACAGGTGTTTTCACTAGTTGCCTGATTAGACTGTAAGCATGTACAAGCATCGCTTTACTGAAACATCTCTCATTCGCCTTTTACTTGTGTTATACCTGTCAGGGCGGGACATCTTACACTGATACTTTCCTATTGGTTCAACGTTTTGTAAGATCATGTAATATCTAGCATTACTCCACCATAGCTTCAACCTGACATATTAAAGATATATTAAAAATACCTGTGACTGTTTGGCACATCCTTCACAAAGACTTCAAAGATTTTATTTAGTTTTAACAATGCAACAAATGATAATGTGAAAGGAGGTCACTCGCAATGAGGACCTAGATATTAAGACCAAAATAGGCTTTTGTTAGCCTGACTGTAAAGTGAGTTGTTGTCCAGGTGCAACTTTACTGTTTTTGATCACTCTCACCGCTCTCAGAGTGTCAATTCGCCTTCAGGAGGCAGTATTTTTGTCAATAAGCTCTAAAAACCTGTGGCCTACACTACCTGCTCAGCACCTAACAGCACGCAGCTCAGTTAGCGGCTAGCTTGTGGACATAACATTGCATTTAGCAACTAAAAGGACTCTCACAGCTAAAAGTCTGTGCATATTTAAATTACATTCAGCAGGTAACCTGGAACTCGACTTTAAATAAAATGTTATTGCTACGCTCTAACTCCTAGTGTGCAAATTAAGTGCTCTTGTCAGCAACTTCCTTAGCATTAGCTTGTTAGCTTGCGAAAGGAGTTGATCCTGAAACCTTACAAACGTGTACAACCCTGGACAGTCTTAGTCTTTATCTTGCATGCTGCTGACCCCATCTTGTAACATGAACTGAACATACAGTTGCAAGAAAAAGTATGTGAACCCTTTGGAATTACCTGGATTTCTGCATAAATTGGTCATAAAATGTGTTCTGATCTGCACGTTTGAAGTTTGCAAAAGAGCACCTGGATGTTCCACAGCACTACTGGCAAAATATTCTGTGGACAGATGAAACCAAAGTTGAGTTATTTGGAAGGAACACACAACGCTATCTGTGGAGAAAAAAAGGCACAGCACACCAACATCAAAACCTCATCCCAACTGTGAAGTATGGTGGAGGGAGCATCATGGTTTGGGGCTGCTTTGCTGCCTCAGGGCTTGGACAGATTGCCATCATCGACGGAAAAATGAATTCTCAAGTTTATCAAGACATTTGGCCGGAGAACTTAAGGCCATCTGTCCACCAATTGAAGCTCAACAGAAGATGGGTGATGCAACAGGACAATGACCCAAAGCACAGAAGTAAATCAACAACAGAATGGCTTCAACAGAAGAAAATACGCCTTCTGGAGTGGCCCAGTCAGAGTCCTGACCTCAACCCAATTGAGATGCTTTGGCATGACCTCAAGAGAGCGATTCACACCAGACATCCCAAGAATATTGCTGAACTGAAACAGTTTTGTAAAGAGGAATGGTCCAAAATTCCTCCTGACCGTTGTGCAGGTCTGATATGCAACTATAGGAAACGTTTGGTGGAGGTTATTGCTGCCAAAGGAGGGTCAACCAGTTATTAAATCCAAGGGTTCACATACTTTTTCCACCCTGCACTGTGAATGTTTACATGGTGTGTTCAATAAAAACATAAAAACATATAATTGTTTGTGTGGTTTTAGCTTAAGCAGACTGTGTTTGTCTATTGTTGTGACTTAGATGAAGATCAGAACACATTTTATGACCAATTTATGCAGAAATCCAGGTAGTTCCAAAGGGTTCACATACTTTGTCTTGCAACTTTACATTTAGCGGCCTCATATCACACGGTGTACCACTGCGCGTCCCTCAGTCTCAAGTTATAATTAAACAGAAGTCACTGTACACTGTGGTTGCATCTAATGTACATGTAAGAATGTGGTGTAATAGAGAGGGAGTCCCCTGTTTTAGCTGTGATTGTTTTGAAGCCATGGCAACTATAATTTACTGTATGATTCTAAAGGATGGGGATGCCTGTTCGCCAGGATGTCAACCTATATTTCACATTAAGAATGTATAGAGGGGACCTTACAGTCACCAGTGTTTTGGGAGTCAGTCAAAAGCAGCATTGTGACACATAAATAGCCCCAGAAAACGATATTAAATATAAAAAATGAATACGTCTTATATGGAAATGAATACATTATTATGTTCCAAGCCACCCTGCCCACACAGCACTCTTCTTTTAGATCCGCCAAACACTGTCTGCCGCAACTGTCCATCGTACGTCTGCTTCAAATAGTCCCCGCTTTAGAGTCACCATTCAAGGAGCTGAAATGTGAGTCTTAAATCTAGGAGGTGCTGGATATCTGATCTGCTCTGTTCTGAGCACACTGGTCAAGCAGTGACGTAACACACAAAGGTGATCGACCTTCAGAGACTCAGCTGGTTTGCACGGTGCATCCTGATGGTCAGATTATTTCCAATCAGAGATAAACTTTACATTTGAAATCTGAGATCTTATTTGTCTTAGTGCTGATTGAAGCGCATATTCAAATGTTTCCTCCTCTTGGGTCTCCTGGCAGGGTCCTCCGTCCACAATGAGGAGCCTCTGGTGCATCTGCAGCTCCAGCAGCCGGAGGGAGACCTCTTCTCCTGTGGGTGTGACACAACAGAGGAGCACAGCAGCCAAAGCTCCTCCAATGACACCCCGGCCCCTGAGAGGGCCCTGTGCCAGCCCTGCACACCTCCATCAGCTGTAGATACTGAAGAGCCAGCAGTAGCCTCAGAGCATGAAGAAGAGGAGGGGGAGGCAGCTCCTGTGGAAGAGGATGCTTCCAGAGAAGAGGTAACAAGTGATGGGCAGGAAGAGGAAGTAGCATCTGAGGCTGCGGCTGAGGAGGAGGAAGAGTTAGCTGTGGAGGTTGCATCATCTGAAGTTGAGGAAGAGGAGGAGAACATTGAGGAAGGAGAGGAAGAAGGTGAACCTCAGGAGGAAGTTGCTGCTGAAGAAACAGTTGAGGAACCAGAAGACACCCAGGATGAGACAGAAGCAGCCGCTGAGGAGGAGAGTGTGGAATCTCCTGAGGATGCAACTGAGGAGGAGGTTTCAGAGGCTGAACCAGAACCAGAAGCAGAACCAGCTGAGCTTCCTCAAACAGACTCAGACCTTGAAGAAACCGAGGCTGAAGTGATTGCAGAGCCTGAACCAGAACCAGAGGTGACTGCAGAGCCTGAACCAGAACCAGAGGAGGTTGCAGAGCCTGAACCAGAACCAGAAGTGATTGCAGAGCCTGAACCGGAACCTGAGGCGGTTGCAGAGTCTGAACCAGAACCAGAAGTGATTGCAAAGCCTGAACCGGAACCTGAGGCGGTTGCAGAGCATGAACCAGAACCAGAAGTGATTGCAGAGCCTGAACCAGAACCAGAGGTGGTTGTAGAGCCAGAACCAGAAGTCATTTCAGAGCCTGAAACAGAACCAGAGGTTGTTGTAGAGCCTGAATCAGAAGTGATTGCAGAGCATGAACCAGAACCAGAGGTTGTTGCAGAGCCTGAATCAGAAGTGATTGCAGAGCATGAACCAGAACCAGAGGTTGTTGCAGAGCCTGAACCAGAACCAGAAGTGATTGCAGAGCCTGAACCAGAAACAGAGGCTCTTCCTGAAGTCGAGCCAGAGCCTGTTGTGGAGGATGTCACACCAGAATCTGTTGAAGAGGCGATGGAGGAGGCATCAGTGGATGCTGTTGAGGAAGCACCTGCTGTTGCCGAGGAGATGACGGTGGAGGAGGTGACAGTGGAGGAATTGACGGTCGAGGAGGTGACGGCCGAGGAGGTGACTACAGAGAAGCCTGCACAGCTGAAAACCAAAGGTACACAAAGATAACACCATCTCGTTTTGTAGTATGTCATCAGTCTGAGTCTCTCTTTAATGTTACAGTTTAGGATCTCTCCTGTAATCTCAAAAGAAAAACTGTAACAGATTTGCCACTAAAGGTACTGGGTTATACAACTTCTCTGAACTGTATGATGATTTATTTATGATTATCTTTGATAAAAGTTATTTTGAATCCTATAGGCTAACAAAAAAAAGAATAGGCCATAGGCTTCACTGTTGCAACAAACAGTGGCTAAATCACAACGGCAATCAGAAATCTATACATTCAAATAACTTTGGGGAATTCTTTTAAAGTAATACAATTTAATTTTGTCCTTGCTGAGTTAAAATTTTGCTAAACAGGAAGTTAGTCGAATTAGGGCTAACTAAGTATTAATAAGGGTAAATATCTGTTGCTCAATGACCTGACCCATTCTACTGATAAATAAAGTTATTTTATAAACCACAATTAACCTTTCTTTTAGGGCTCTGCCCAAAGGAGAGAATACTCAATACTAAAGCATCCATTATTATCATTAAATATATGACAACGATGAATATAAATACATGTTGCAATCATATTTTTGGCCTTATCATCCACTTAAATCTTTGACACAAATCTACACCGACGTATTGCCTTCATCCCGTCAGAGGGTCCGAGCAGTGACAAGTCGAGCAGCAGGGATCCTGTTGCAGTAAATCTGTCCCCATCCAGTCGGCACTTCTGTAATTAAGGGAGCACGCCATTATCTGATGCCTGGGTGTTGACACCTTCTATGAAAGATGATGGCTGGCTGAGTTTTAAAAGAGTTTCCCATCTCTTAATTTGAACCCCTTCACCATCTCAATCATTCCACTTGTTTGAGAGTCATTGGAGGTTGTTTAAGGAAAAAGGGTTTTATTTTTTACGTTTTAAAGAATTATTGGCTCTGCAAATTAATGTATTTCAAGTAGAGTAACAATTGTATTGATATTTCAAGTTTGAGATGTCCAAACACCATTTTTGGGAAAATATTCTGTCATGGCCTGCATTTTGAAAGGAGGGCATACATTTCAATACAAATAATTTACACAGAGATAGAACCAATGTAACAAAAAAGAAAAAAGAAGCATCAATATACAATCTTAATCCTTGGCAGGTGATTAAGACACATTGCAACACTAAAACTATTTTCTCTTAAACAATTTGGATAATAGCTTTTAGTACAGGAAAAGAGAACAGCTGAGGAAGCAAACCATAGAAAAACAATCTTCGAAAACATTATATTATTACATTTAATTAACATTAAATGACAGCAAAGGTCTCTATATTATTCTCTCAGACATGCATAACCCTGAAAATGACACTATGTGTAGCTGCAGAGGAATTAGCAACAACCTCTGGTACAGAAATAAACAAACCAAAATAGACAGCTGGATGACCACCAGCATGAATGACATAACAGTTGGCCTGCACTGTCCCTCACAACTCAGGAAACTGTTTACCCAGGGCGAGAATTTTATTTGTAACCATGTCGGTAGCCAGGGGCTTTTGACCTTAACTGACAAGCTGTTCCTCCAATCAGGGCGCGAGGCATCAGCCCGTAAACTGAGGGACCGCTCCCACATCGAGGACACACTGCGATTGGCTACTGAGGATCCCTCAGATGAGTTCTCAGGTGAGGAACAAAGACATCCTAAAGTTATAAATGTGAGACAATATGAGATTTGCAATTTCTCTGGCAACCACTCTTACTTGCACACACAAATACACCCAGGTACTACATACACATACATGCACAGCACACAGAGAAACCTACACCCTACTAATCAAAATGTTATAACTGCTGTGTTTCCCAATGTTTAAAATGTCTTTCGGAGGTTGCTGTAGAAAAGCCTAAAGCTCTGTATTGAAATGAATGTTTACAGCTTTTTTCTCAATGAAAAACCCAGATGTGTCTGCATGTGAATGAAAGGAAGTTTGAGACAATTTGGGGGGATTTTCTACCGAAACTATTCTGAAAATTGCTTCATGATGTCTAGGTCCAGGGGCTGTCACGACGTGCGAGTGTGTGCACTGTATGGATGTGTTTATGCTATGAGTGTACAGACACGTCTGGAAGCAGGTGATGAATCAGTGTAAATGTGTAACTCAAGATTCATTTCAGAGAGGCCAATGTGGCGCAGCAGAGCAGTCTTTCTAATCACCTCAGCTCCATTCAATAAACTTTATGAGGGCAATTCATCATGCAATGCCAAAGGAACTGTTTTAATCAGTAATGGTAGCAAAGGCATTAATAATACTCTTGTCCAAAATGTATTCTCACCATTACATCCTAATTATTACATCTCTCTCTCTCTCTCTCTCTCTCTCTCTCTCTCTCTCTCTCTCTCTCTCTCTCTCTCTCTCTCTCTCTCTCTCCCTCTCTCGCTCTCTCTCTCTCTCTGTGTCTCTGTCTCTCTCTCTCTCCCTGTCTCTCAATCTATCTCTCTTTCTCTCTTTAGCTGATATGAAGAAACTATTGAGCATCTACCACAATGCCATCAAGCCAATGGAGCAAGCCTTCAAGTACAACGAGCTCAGGCAGCATGAAGTCACAGGTAAACCAGCCTCCTGTTACACCTGCATCACAGCCTGTACAGAAGCATTTACAGTAGTTTGTCAGAATAGTAAAACATCACAAAATGTGAAGAAGATAACATTTTGCAAACATGTTACAACAGTCATCAAAAAACTGCTAGCTATCATAGTGGTATAATTAAAGTCAAACACAATAGTTAAGCCATGGCTAGCTAGCTAACGTTTTAGCCATAGCATACAGTTACACCCTGTTACTGCTAAGTTTACGTCTCATAATTTAAACAACACAATTAACGAGATTGAAGCTGGTTTTGGGGACCCAGTTAAGTATCCTCCATGAAATCCACATTTTCGGTGGTTAAAGAGCTAACAGCTTATTTGTTTTGTTTTAATGTTCTGTATTTTAAATGGTTTTATTTAAGTATCCCACTAATGTCTGTTGCATGTTTTAAATGTATTGTATTTACTTATTTAAAATTAATTGTGTTTTAGGTTGACTTTTAAAATTCTGTCCAGGGACTACAGATGAAAATTAGCCTCTTGGCTAACTCTGGCACATTTACAGAAATGTTCATTAATGTGCACTGTCTCTGTAAAATAAATGAATACATAAATTAAAAAATAAATAAAACAGTTGGCTAGATGTCAGTGTAACATAGCTAAAAACTAGCTAATGGACTCATGTACGTCTAAGTTGACACTTCAGAAGGTATTTTAACAGCACTCCAGTCCTTCCTGTATGACTTGCACTCAGGGACAGAGCAGTAAGAGGACATAATGTCAAGCGTAAAATGCTTTGCAACAAACCCAAGCATGGAAATCAAGATCGCAACACTTATGGCTTTACAGGCCCACTCTGGCAACTCTTTAATCAGGAACGTGGTGATCATAATTTTGAATTCACTCGTGAGATTTTGGTTTTTGCAATACATGAAATGTCAACCAGGACCAACGTGGGGTAAGTATCTCGCACAAAGAGATGTTGGGTGCAGGGTCTGGTGATTCAACCCCTGACCCTGTGATTGGTAGATAGGTTGCCCACTTATCATCTGAGCCGCAGCCACCAATAAGTGGTAAAATGGTCGTCTGACACTTGATCACTTCATTTACCAACAGTGTCATGTAAGAGAAAAACGTAGCCAACATTACTATCCAACAGAAAATCCACTAAGCACTCCTCACAGTTTCTTTATCAGTTCACCGCACCATGGTTTGATAAACTGGAGTTGCACAGTGATGCACAAATAAAGTAATGATTAAGAAGAACTAAAGCCAGACTTTATTCAAACCAGGCGCGCAGAGAAGCACAATAAGGACTCTGTCTGCTGAAAATGAAAGAGAACGCTGTGTGGGCCAGACTTCCTACAAGTTTGTTCCATTGCACTTGAGGGCAGGACCATTATTTATGCCAAGGAGCAGGATGAAGTCTTCAAACTGTGACATGTGACTCCGGGACCCCTTGTGGTGCAGAATGGAAAGACATGCACAGGAGTGTCAGGGAATATTAATATTATATTAATAATAATTGAATATAAAGAAAATAATAGAAATCCACAATAATATCAAATAAGATGGGAAATAAAGTACATTTGTTAAAATAAGTTGTAGGGGAAAATAGGGATGAAACAGAATAAATACATTAAGATGCATAACATAAGATGGGAAATAATAATAATAATCATAATTTTTACGAAAAGGTAGATGTTGCTGCACATTTTTTATAAGTAAATGTTGTTATGTTTACCCCTTTTCTCTAAACTCTTGTCTTTTTCACTCTGCAGACAGTGAGATCACCTCCAAGCCCATGGTTTTGTTCCTGGGACCGTGGAGTGTCGGCAAGTCCTCCATGATCAACTACCTACTGGGTCTCCATGGTACTCCACAGGAGCTTTACACAGGTTCGCACTGATCCCACCTGATGCATGTGAAACAGTCATATTCCTTGTATACCAATTGTAAACCAGAGTGGTGTTGAAAATCACTTAACCCTTATGTTGTGTTCGGGTCTCCCGTGACCCGTTTCAAGTTAAAATTATTTAATAACTACGCTCTAGTTTTTTTTATCGGAACAAGGCTTCATGATATCCTCCACAACAGCCATATAAACAATACAAAACTGATTTTGACCATTTTAGCCAAGTCTGAAGGTCTCTATAAAGAAAAAATTTGGATCATTTGGTGTTCGGGTCTGGGAAGACCCAGCGGAATTGTTGTGGGTCACTCTGGGTCAAATTTGGCCCAATGAAGATTCATCTTTGACTTTAGACAGCCCTCCCCCACCCCCTTCATCCACTGTAACAATAATTTTTTGCAACATGCACCTGGTCTCCCATCCCTCTGGCCCCCCTCCCCCCACGGGAACTCGACCTTTCACAAAGAATACACTTGAACTTGAGCACACACATGCAAGTGTGCAATATGTGGTGTAATGTGTTTTGGGGCCATAGAATATTTTACAGGATTGTACGGTTATGAACGCATAATAAGTTAGTTATGATGTGGTATGATTTTTTTGTTGTGTTTTGGACTGAAATAAATTACGGGTCAAAATTGACCCACGAACACCATGAACGGTAACAGCTTTCGAACACAACACAAGGGTTAAATTGAAAAGAAAATGGTATGAGAAAGAATGTGTTGCACAATGTCACTTTGAGGCATATTGAACTGCTTATGAAGGGGTGAAATATGCAGGAAACAACATCCTTTTTAAACTAGAGGTAATACAAAATTGTTGTTTATACATATTACTATCCATCTGTTCCTCCAACAGATAGCTAATAATAAGCTCAATGAATGTATTTATAGTAATGAAATACAAGCTAAATATCTGTAGTTAGTGCTGAGGTGTAATTCAGTCCATCAATGATTTATTAGCGCATTTAAACGACAACACATGCTATTTTTTGTGGAAAAATGTCTAGATATTTACAAATGTAACCATCAAACCACTAAGAAAAAAACGAACTTTTCAGTACAAATTTTATAAAATCCTCCCCCCCTTCTTCCTCCACCAGGCGCTGAGCCCACCACCTCAGAGTACACAGTCATAATGCACGGGGAGAAGTTCCGCTCCGTAGAGGGCCTCGTCATGGCAGCCGACAGCTCTCGGTCCTTCTCACCTCTGGAGAAGTTCGGCCAAGGCTTCCTGGAGCGACTGGTCGGCATCGAGATGCCCCACAAGCTGCTGGAGAGGGTCACATTCGTCGACACGCCCGGCGTCATTGAAAACCGCAAGCAGCAGGAGAGAGGTGACCATTAATGGAAATGTTTTTTACACCAAAGTTGCAGATAACCAAAGGACCTGTAGACTGAGTGCCAATATCTGCAGCATCAACCATTCAACAGTGATTACATGACACCCACGATCAAATCAACCCACACACAGCCTGCAATCACATGTAAACACTTTATAGTTGTTGTGAGTCTCCTGGTGGTTTCTTGTTGTTTTAGTCTCTTTGTAGTCTTTTTGTATCCCTTTATATTTGTTTTATGTTCCTGTGAGGTAATTTTGGGTCTCTTTCTAGTTGGTACGTGTCTCTTTTAGGGTCATTTTGTACGTTTAGGGCACAGGGGCCCTTAAACTTTGGGTCCCCGGGCACTTCATGTGCTATTTTCTCAACCACAAATTCAGAAACCCATTGAGAAGTTGCTACCTGTTATATTACAAAATAATACACAACGCAAAGCAAATAGCATAGGGTCAGTCTTGCTGCCATTCAAAGAGCCAAAACATTAATGTGTGCATTGTGTCTCCTCTCTCCTCTATCCTATTCCTCAGGTTACCCCTACAATGATGTGTGCCAGTGGTTCATCGATAGAGCGGATCTCATCTTCCAGGTGTTCGACCCCACCAAATTGGACGTGGGCGCGGAACTGGAGATGCTCTTCAAGCAGATGAAGGGCCGCGAGTCCCAGATTCGCCTCATCCTCAACAAGGCCGACAGTCTCTCCACCCAGAACCTGATGAGGGTGTACGGGGCTCTGTTCTGGAGCATGGCGCCGCTGATGAAAGTCACGGAGCCTCCTCGGGTGTACGTCAGCTCCTTCTGGCCTCAGGACTACGCTGCAGACACCAGCCGGGAGCTCTTCATGAAGGAGGAGACCTCTCTGCTGGAGGACCTCAACCAGGTCTGACTGCATGACATGTTTTGTTTACAAAATTATACAAAACAAAGCATGGTTTTTTGTAAATGTTTTTTTAATATATACTGTATATATATTTTGTTCTAGTAATTTTATATAAAAAAATAACAAATATGTTGGCTTACTTATAATGTAACCATACTGTATGTCATACCACATTTCTTCCACTACCATTGCATAAATGAGAAAATGCTAAAAACAAATGTTTATTATTAAATCGGGGGTTGATTACAATAAGCAAATATACAATCGGCACGTATATTAATCTACAAGAATTAGTATTTATTATTACTGATGCTAAAATTATCGCTTCTCAGATTCGTGGGATTATAATAAATGGGCCTCAGATATTTAAAAACCTGTTTGAATCCTTTATCCTGTCTTTGGGTGTGATTTTTTATTTTAAAAGTAAACATACAGAAAGAATTTCCAAAGCAACATCCTAATAGTTGGTCTTTATATAATCTTCTGAATGCTAATCAAAAGCAAGCCAAATCATGGCTTACAAAACACTTCCAATAAGCATCTTGTCTGTTATTCATCATCTCTCTCTGTCTCTTCTGATTCCTCTCTCCTCCCTTACAGGTGATTGAGAATCAGATGGAGAACAAGATCGCTTTCATCCGTCAGCACGGCATCCGTGTGCGTATCCACGCCCTGCTGGTGGACCGCTACCTGCAGACCTTCAACGACAAGCTGGGATGGTTCAGTGACCCCTACGAGGTTTTCCAAGACATTGTCAGCGACCCCGACAAGTACTACATCTTCAAAACCATTCTGGCCAAAACCAACGTCAGCAAGTTTGACCTGCCCAACAAGGAGGCCTACCAGGACTTCTTCGGTGTGAACCCGGTGTCCGGCTTCAAGCAGCTCTCCTCCCACTGCAGCTGGAGCGGAGGCTGTCTGCTGGAGAAGCTGGAGAGGGCCATCTCACACGAGCTCCCCGCTCTGCTCAGCAGCGTCAGCAAGGCCGCAGACAAGCCTGCCCCAGTGAAGGCTGCACCCGCACCTCCACCCCCCCTCCCCGGCACCTGTGAGGGTCCCGGGTGTGAGGGGAAACCCAAGAACCGCTGGAGGAAGCAGTGAGATGTAGGAGAGGGGTGCAGGAGGAGGAACAGAGGAGGCAGGAACCAGAGGGTTTTCTGAAGTAATCCTCACTGCTGTGATTTTCAGAACTGGGTATAGGGAGACCATGTGGGGAGAGAGAAAGAGAAAAAATGTGGGTCAGAATACTTCTTTCTGCCTGTTTTTACCTGGATGGAGTACCAAATAGATTTTGACAGTTCAAATTCATTGTATATGACCGAAAGTTATACCCCGAGTGATTTTCACTTATCAACCATCTAGTGCACATTGTCCTGTAAGACACCCTTCTGGTATTAAGATCAAATTAAGGTCAAAGCTAAAAGTAAAAAGTGACATATTGTGGGAGTTTGGATGGAAATAAAAGTAGTAAAAGAGGCCTCAAGTCAACTTTCCATCTGAAGCTATTGCTGTCTGCAAAATGAGAGGAATGTCTGCAGGAGAAACAAACTTCCCAATCATTACACCAGGAAAATCCCAGACCTCTATTTCCTTTGTTACCTTCCATGTTAATGAAATCTAAGAATGAATGTTTTTCTCACTGTTTTTAAGTTTGTACATTATTTATTCAAGTGTTCTCCTTCTAAAACAGATGCCGGTAGCGGTTGTCATTCACCAGTCATACAGTTGATGCTGCAACTCTTTTGTCTGCTGTGTTGTTTGCGAGGGCGGAAGATTGAGTTTCAACTGCTGTGTTTTTACAGTTAAACCAGGGTAGGTTATTACCGCTTCAGGAAGCTTATTTTTTTTTATAGGTGGGAGAATACAATAGAAAGAAGCTTGCTCTCGCAGTCGTTTATTGAGCTGAACCATGTTTAGTCCCCACATTACTGCATACTGTACGGTTTCCTTTATTGTACTATTCTACGTTAATAGTAACATATTTTATTTCAGCATTTATCATTCATGAGACTGAATTGACTAAATACAACCATGGTGTCATTTAAGCGTAGCTTTTATTTTATTTGAGTTTGCATTTAATGCCTCTACCCTCTGAACTGTTGCTAGTTTGACCTGAACGTGGCGGTATACCACACGGGCATTTCCTTTGAATATTGTAATCATTTTCTTTTTCTTTTAGGTCTGTTTGTAAAATTCCTTCTTTTGAGTAAACAACAACAAAAATGAATCTACGTGCTTGGATTTCTTTATTGAAGGTTAAAAAGACATTACAGATTAAAGTATTTTCCATGGATACGATACATAATTCATATCATTTGGTTGTTCAGCTGCAAAATGCAACGAGAGGGGGCTTGGAAAATATGGGCCAATTGCAAAAGCAGCAACTCTCATCGTCACAACTCACAATCGATTTGAGAAACTACACCTTTGGAATAAAAATATTGCAGACTAATTAGTTCATAACAATAAACATGATTGAATGTGTAAAAGCTGGGAGAGCAGAGCACACATCAGTCTACAACCACAATAAAATAAAATGCTGTTTTTCATTAGCTGCTGATAAATAATGTCCTGCAGTGACTGAAAACAGCCACAAGGAGGCGCCTAAGTTCAATGTGTTGGACCCACAAACTGCTGAGTGAGTTGTAGAGGCAGACTGAATTATATTAGTGTTATGAATGCAGGGAAAATAGAAAAATAGAAAGCAAAAGACTGTTCCTGCCACACACAAAAAAGTACTTTATTGCAGCCACGTTACAAATAAGTTGTGTGACTTTTTTCTTTCATCCTGCCACATTAAAGGTGGGGTAGGTAATTCACTTCAGAAACACTTCATGGAATGCTCTTAACATAGCAATGAATATATTAAATGCTTTGACAATAAATATATTTAAAAAAAATCATCTGTGGAAGCCGTAGCGCTGTAAAAAGCACGACGAATCATCTGAGCCGGCCCGGCTAAAATAACTGGATTGCCTCCCTGCCTGTCAGCCTTCCATCTCGTGCACAAATTTATCTCGTGCCCTCATTGGTCATGTGCGCGTTCTTGTGTGTTGGAGGAGGGGCTCTGTAAGGAAGTCTGAAGGAAGTGGCAGATTTTTTCGGCTGCGTACTTTCAAATTCCAGCGCACTCGAGCTGGTTTCTCCATTCTTACCTACCCTACCTTTAATGCAAAAACATTTTTTATTTAGTACCAAACTAGAACATTGATCACATACAACAATGTAAAACGTTCCTTCTTCTTCCAAAAATATTATATTAGCAATCATACTTCTGCAGAAGGGGGGCAAAAAACATTATTACAGGAAAATAGATAGGCCTACAATAAATCAATATTTTTCTCTTGGAGGCTGGATCCTAACTGTTGGTGTCAAATTCAATAAATATTCACAAACATTGTGACATCCTGTCCATTGCCAGACATTCATTTACCATTAGTGGGCTAGGTTACCTTTTTAGAGTTTAGTTAAGAATCTGACATCATTTGTGCACTCGGAGGCCACATGCAGTTGTCTGTGAATTTAAAGGTTGTGTTATGATTTCTGTAATTAAATTATCATCATTTGTTTGAATTAAATCTAAGTATAATAAAGTAAACTGCAACATGTTAAGGTTTCATGAAATCCACGACACAGCTGGGAATAAAGCACCCAGGCTTTTCAAAAAGACCAAATTCAAGACAAAGTCCTCACCCTGCACTACGAGCAGAGTAAAGCTTAATTGTCACCATATTCTTTAGCAGCGTGTCACTTCACTGGTAGTTCTTTGTCCTGCAGCTGAACCTGAGTTTATTTCGATGGCCAATACACAACACAATACCACATTACCCACCACAATGACCCAAACACTCACGTGAAGCAGGGCATGAACAAACATGCATATCAAATAAAAGTGTATTATGTAAATACGAATCTTATGATAAAATATGTTAGCTAAACAGACAATGTTTCCAGATTAAAGCACAATGTTAACACAGACTTATCAGTGCTGCTTTATCAACTCTTCAAACAGGCCTCTTGTAAGCTCTCGAACATAACACACACACACACACACACACACACACACACACACACACACACACACACACACACACACACACACACACACACACACACACACACACACACACATCTTCTTTTTAATCATCTGCTGTTCACAATCTCATCACTTCACTATCTCCAGCTGAAAGTACTGTGCTCCATAGAAATGCCGGTACAGTGTCCATTTCTGCTGAAGAAGCACATGCCAGCTGGATATTTGATAGCCAATGTGCCTTGGACCTAAATAACAATACGTGTTTCCTCTGCACGATTTTCCTTGAATAACTTTCTCCCTGAATTCTCTTATTATACAGTACTTGGCATTGGAGATTTAGCTTTTGACAAATAAACAAAACCCTGTCTCTTTCATTCTTGGATTTGCATGTGACAATGTCTAATGTCAATTAGAAACATCTCCCAGGAAATATGTGCTTCAAATACAAATGCATCTTTAAAAGTGAATACAAATACTATGCCAAGTAAATAATTAAATAATAAAAAAAATGATTTAAAAAATCCTGTGATAGTTCACTCCAGCTTAGTATTTTGTGAATAATTGTTTTCTTTGTTGATGAGTGGTATTCCCCTCTGGCTGTGTTTATCTCGGAGAAAGAAGAACAACAGGGCACTTGTATTGATAAAGAATTGGTTGATAAGATATGCAAATACAAATCAATATATTCGATTCGTTTTTTTCCTACATATGATTATGTATGTATATGATACATATGATATGACTGATTAACATCCCACAGATATGTAAGTTCATTTTACACATTCAAAACCCAAATCCCTTTTCTGAAGCAGAAACATTCTCCTCAACTGCATAGGCTACTGGATTTTATTGTTGAAAAAAGGTATTTATTATCCCCATTCAGGCAGAGAAAAGCAATCTGATTAATTCCAGTCGTTCTTCAGCAGATTATACTAACAGGTCCACACTGCTTAAAAGTCTGGTATGGGTTAGTCAATAATATACCAAACTTTAGCTAATAAACACACCCTCATGTGTGTGGGCTATGTGTCATGCTGCATACAAGGAAAGACTGGAATCTTTTAAATAAATGTTTTTCTCACATTTTAAGCAGTGGGCCACTTGAAAACATGACTTTTAGTAGAGTCTGTAATGATAGCTAAAGGTTAAATGAACGACTTTAAAAATAAAATTAGGCCTATATGTTGATCACAACTTCTAACTTACAAGTAATGACAGCTGTATTTCCAGCCTAGGCTGAGCAATGCAAGTATTTGCTTATGAGTTGACATAGCAGTGGGGGTAAACATAATTTACAGTAGCAACGCAAAAATCTGTCAGATCAAATTAATATTTGAAGGATTCAAAAGTAGAAACTTTCATTCACACGTGACTTGAACGCAGCATTGCTCCACTCAGCCAGACGTCAAGTCACATAGAGACAACTGGGAGACACCGGAGGAGAGTTCCCGCCTTCAAACTAAAGGTCGTTATTTGTTGGTATTTTACATGGCTAATAGTTTTTTAATACATAGCTTAGTTTTGTAAACTTATAGGGTCAGGGTTAGTTACGTTTGAAGAATTGTTGATACGTGTCGACGACCGTTTGCTTTCTGAACTCAGTAGCCGTCTGTGTTTTTTTTAATGTTTAGGATGCCTTCCCTTCTATGGTTATAGGGACAAGAGATGGACATAGGCTACCTTTTATAGATTAAATATGACTCAATCAACATTATACGACCTCAATGTTTCTGTTGACTAAGGAATGTTGTGTTGTGAAATTGCAAAAATACCAACATATTCCTATTCATTTCACTTCAGCAGTCTGATATGATGTTACCTTTCTAAGCTTTCTCCTGTATTCTGTCCAAGCCAATGTGAAATATTTAACTAATATCTGGTCGCCTTGAAAGGCAAGACCGGAAACAGACTTTTTTTAAAACCGTTGTTTGCTTGACAGGCTAGTCCCACCAACCCGCACCGCCACAACAGCTGGGAGAGGATTTCCGACCCAGTCACAGCGAATATGGTGGCAGCTACAGGAGTGGAGATATTACGTTCACCCGGATAAGAAGGAAAAGCTGCCGCGAAACTCCCGCAGTGGGTCTGTTTTTTATTTAGCCCCCAACTCAGCAGAGAGCTATATCAGGGGAAAAGGGAGGCAACCAGCGGCGGACGGAAGGGGACGCACCGCGGCCAGAACGCACAGTGTTGTGTTTGTTATCCAGACCTAGACCTAAGGAATTGGATAAGACTAGGATATAGTACTATTTGAGGGAAGTCTTTATTGACAATCCAACCGAGGAGCTTTCCAGAGGGTCTCCTTCATTGCTCTGGGAATGTTCTGATGTCTTTGCTCTGGGGGGAAATGCAAGGGGAGGAAATCCAGCCTCAGCTCCAAATAACCAGAGACTCCTAACTGGGTCTCCTCTCCAAACGCAGGAAATACGGCCTGGGAAAAAAAAAAGTTTGGGAGCTTTTGGAAGCAGAGGGGGCCTACCGCTGACGTTTTGCATGCGTTTTACGACATGGATTTCAAGTAGCCTACTACGTTTTTCTTTAACATTAAGCGCTTCCACAGACTAAGTGGATATGAGCTTTCAAATGTTACACTCCTTCGGTGCGGTTATTGCAAGAGTTTTTATCGTCTCTATTTATAGACCAGCCTGTTCCGACCGAGGCTGTTCCTCATAGCTGTATATTTTGCCAACTGCGCGCAACAAGTTGCAGACACTCCCAGCAGAGGCAAACCTACACTAATTTGGGACAGCGGATGGTATTTTCTGCGCTTCTCTTTTCGGATTACGCGTCTTTGAATAGCGACCCCTGCCCGACCCCCTCTTTGGAAAGCAGAGTGGAATAAACTGTAGAGATCCGGAGAGGTAGTTCAGGAAAGGACGGGGCTGGATCTCTGGGAATAGGCCTGCCTGTCAGGCCTCTTATGATCCGGACTTTGGACCGGACAGGACTCCAAAATAACTCAGTCGGGACTATTTTAATGGGCCCTCTGGAATACATCTGAAAGGTGAATGTCTATGGATAAGGAATGCAAATCCTTAGCACGCTGAGGCATACATGGGGAGGGTTGTAGTAAAGCCGTCTTAATCACACATCACCCACTTTTTATAATTAACACAATGTTAAATTGCTAACATTTTAAACTGGCATTATTTTTGTATGTTAAACCTTCACTGCATAACGAGTAGTCTACACCACTTTATGTGAAACGATAACAGTCTTTTAGATGAAACCTGATTATTTTCTTTAAAGAATATATGTTTTTTTACAGTTTTGATGCTGTATAGTGAAAACTAATTCCTTCAAAACATTTTATATTTGAACGCTACTGGCTGTTCATAGCCCCACTATTTGTTAGGTGCTTTAAGAAGGGAGATAAAGTATAAATGTGCCATTCGTCGCGCATGTTGTGGAGATAAGAGGGACAGTGTAACTTTTGCTGTGCACAGCTGTTGACAGCCTGTATCTGCTCATACAGATCTGGACCTGAGCTCTGTTTCCACGCAGACAACGTTATTTTGGAATGAAGAAACAATCTGGGCATTTCTTCTGACGCTGTCTGACTTTGTAATGTCAGCAGCATCGACACATTACGCACATCCAGAGGAGGTCATTTCCAGTCATGTAACGTCAGGACCGACTTGATGTAGGCATACAAAATCCGTTGCATCACCAACCAGTCCTTTTCGAGAAGGATGTTCTGTTCAGAAGGCAGAAAGAGTGATGACAGTGTTTTTACCGCAGCTGGAGAGAAAGCCGGGCTCAAACCCAGAGCCTCTTTGGAGAAGGATACGTGTAATGTGAGTACTGACGCAAACCCGGGGCTGGATAATGAACTGCTCAAGAAACTGGAACGGCGCGTTTTGTGTGAGTGAGTGTGCAGGCTAATGTTTGCGTAGCAAATACGTCTGTGCTGTGATCACCATCCATGCACTGTGATTATTCCACCAAACACCTTTACTCTCTCCCTCTGCCTGTCACTCTCTTCCTCCTCCGTGCCATATGTGCACTCACGCGTCTAATTGCCTGAGACCCATCATAAGATATTATTAATAGTTAAGACCTCTCCCGCGCCCATCGTTTCATCGCCACAGCAGTCAATATGGCCACTCTGCAACATCACCGGCAGCTTCCCAGGCATGGCACGGAAGTGAGCTGCGACTCTAGCGGGGATGGCGCGGTGACCGTGCGGATTTCCAACAGCGCCCCACACGTGCATCAACATGGGCCCCTTAAGGCTGCCAGCAGTGGAACAGGGGGAGGGGGAGCTGGAGGCCATGGGGCTGTGAGTAAAATGAACCCTAACTCCCACAAATACAGTATCTCCTCCAGCTGCAGCTCAGCAGACTCCAGACCAGCTGGGACTTCCACTGCCAGGGAGCAGAGGAAGGCCCCTCCTCTGTTCGAGCGCTCTGCAGCTCAGTGCTGGGACCCCAAATTTGACTCCCCCATCTTGGAAGACGCTTGCCAAGAGAGGTGCTTTCCTCAGACACAGCGGCGCTTTCGCTATGTCCTGTTCTACCTGGCGGTGGCAGCTGTACTCTGGGGGATCTACTTTGGGGTCAATAATGACCGCTGTCACCCCATGACCTTCCTAGCCCCCACTGCCGCCTTTTTTGTTGTCCTAGTGATCCTATTTTTGTTCACCCTAACCCAGCCCTACACATGGCTGTACAACCAAACCTCCTTGTTCCTGATCGCAGTCACGTTTGCCATCACCTTAGCTCCACAGGTACAGACCGCCGGCTACACTGAGCTGGATGGGGCTGGCAGGGGGAACTCCTCAAATCCCTCACCTGACAGAGCCCTTCCAACAGCTTGCATCTCCCCCGTGGGCACCTTTTCCCTGTGCATGGAGGTGTTGTTGTTGTTATACAGCGTCCTCCATGTGCGTCTGTATGCCTCAGTGATATTGGGGCTCCTGTACTCTATATTATTTGAGGCATTAGAATGGCTGCCATTGCTTCAAAGGAGTTATGACTCCACTGGATGGGGGACAGGGTTAGAGGGTTCAGGTTCGGACACCCTCCGTTGGCTGGGCCCGGCCAAAGCTCTGCTCCACTTGTGTGCCCATGTCATTGGCATCCACCTGTTCATCATGTCGGAGGTGCGTTCCCGCAGCACCTTCCTCAAAGTGGGCCAGGCTATCATGCATGGCAAAGACTTAGAGGTGGAGAAGGCCTTGAAGGAGCGTATGATCCACTCTGTGATGCCGCAGCAGGTTGCAGATGAGTTGATGAAGCAAGGCGATGATGAGGGTGGTGGCGAGAACTCTGGCAAGCGTTATTCCTCGGGTGCCTGCTCCGCTTCAGCCGTCTCAGTGGGTGGTGGAGGAGGCGGTGGAGCTTCACAAGCCCAAAGTGCCACAAGCACAAAGAACTACGCTTACAACAATCACAAACGCAAGAAGACCTCCATCCCCCGTGGACAGATCATCTTCCGGCCGTTCAACATGAAACGCATGGAGCCTGTGAGCATCCTCTTTGCAGACATTGTGGGTTTCACTAGAATGTCCGCCAATAAGTCGGCACCAGCGTTGGTTGGCCTTCTCAACGATCTGTTTGGACGTTTTGACCGGCTCTGTGAGCTCACCTGTTGTGAGAAGATCAGCACACTGGGAGATTGCTATTACTGTGTCGCTGGCTGCCCTGAGCCCCGTCCAGATCATGCCAACTGCTGTGTGGACATGGGCTTGGGCATGATCCAAGCCATCGAGCAGTTCTGCCAGGAGACATGCGAGACGGTCAACATGCGTGTCGGCGTCCATACTGGCACCGTGCTGTGTGGGATCCTGGGCATGAAGCGCTTCAAGTTTGATGTGTGGTCCAATGATGTCAACCTAGCCAACTTGATGGAGCAGCTGGGCGTGGCGGGCAAGGTCCACCTGTCAGAAGCTACGGTTCGATTCCTGGGTGACCATTACCAGAGGGAGGATGGACGGGTGGCGGAGCGAGCCGGGGAGAGTGTGGTGGAGAAACTGAAGGGTAAGTGGCTAGTCACATCTTACATCTCATTAGTGAAAATGAAAGTCTGTGCACACTAGATGTTAATCATTTAATTATAGAACTTCAAGGCAGTCACCCAAAAATAACTGGTCTAAAAAACAGGTTTTACTGGTTAATGGGTATTAGTTTATACTTTCACAAATTACCTTTTGAAAAAAATCCATTGAGCTTGTGACAAAATGCTTATAACAATAATAATACATTTACTTTATATAGTGATTTTCTAGATACCTTATACGTGTTACACTAATCTAAAAAGCAAAACACATAATTGTAATCGGAAAAAGGGACACAGAGTCAAGGTTGAAAACCTACATTGTCTGAACATGTCGACTTGGTCATCAGGGTTGAGTGGGGTCACTTGTTGCCTCAACACACTAACATATGTTATCTGACCAGTTAGTCCTGTTGAAACGGTGTTCCAACCGAAGCAGTTGATCGGGATACAAGATTTAGAGATTAACGCTCCAGGAAGAGAGACGTGTTTGATTTGATTTAATTAGATATCTTTCATCAGCAGCGGTAAATACCAAACAACAATTGTTTTCAGAAACTCTTCTTTGCCGAAGGACATGAATAACCCTCTCTTCACTGACCTTTACTGCTTTCTGTTATCAGTGGTTTGAACCAATTTTTGAGCAGCACTCAAACACAGATTATTTGGGAGCTTTATATTTGACTGACAGACTCTTGTGTCATTGAGATTATATCTTTTTGTATGCAAATGCACTAGATTGATTTGAAACATTTGCTTCCAAAATTGTAAACAACTTGCATAGTAATACTTTTAATGAATACTTAAAAAAAACAAAGAAGCCAGGATAAGTATTAAGCATATGCAAAAGGCATTCTCTCACTTCAGGCTGTGATATTTGGTTATTCAAATAAAGTCAAACCAGATCAAGATTGTTAAACACAAAAGGCCTTTTTGTTGTTGTTGATGAATTAGAGTTTTCAACCATACAAAAATCAATTTAGTCCTGCAGTTCAAATTGTCAACCTCCATTGGCTGTTTTTCTTCCTAACAATGAGTTTGTGGGAGGCCAGAATGTTTTTGATTTGGAGATTGTAGTTGATAATAGGAGAGCTGACCAACTTAACTGACAGGAGCAGATGTGGTACTGGATTTCAGTGGATTAAACAAGGGTTAATTGTAGTGTGGCACCACTTGTACGATGGGAATAGTGGTGCAAGGACACCAGGAAGAGGGTCAAATGAACTGAAATAAATGTGACTTTCTCGACATCCGCTGTCTCAATACTTTGTGGATGGCAGCGTAAATGCAGGGGATTCCGTCTAATCTTAGTCTTTCGCAAACAGAGACTGTCTGTGCTATTGTCAGGCCCTGTGTCACAGTGTATTCACACTTGGCTCTAAATGGTGCCATCACTCTATTTCCAGACTGGCGAACAGTGACAGAGTGAGATACTGACATGCAGCTTTTGTTGAGGGAGTGAAAAGGAGAATGGCATTTTTTCTTCCTGCTGAAACAGAAAGCCACAGTTTCCTGCTCGGAGAAAGAGATGACCTTAACACTTTGATTCTCTCGCAGTGACTAAAAGAGGTTTATAACAAAGCAAACTCTTAAGAATACTTTGTCAGAATCACATACTACTGCTTTGTTTAGGAGACAGAGAGACTAGGGAAAGTTGTTGAAGCAAGTTAAGGAGAAATAAATGACCTGATCAGTTTTTGCCGTGATTGTCGGATTTGTCACACAACTTAAATACATTGAGTTTTTAAAGACGTGTCCATTTGTAAAAAGACAGCTACGCAATTGAGTAGCTATGTATCACCATGTGTCTTTCTCTTGGCTTTAGTGTCATTTTCCCTGTAGCATCTTTTCTGGAAAACATATTCATTATAAACGGAATAATTTGTCTTCAATTCCCTTGCCCCTCTCGATCTTTAAACTCTTCCGACTTTCTGTCACCTGCTTTCTCCTCTTTCTGTCTCTTTGCCTCCCATGTTCCACATTTCTCCCTGTGCTTTTCCTTGTGCCCGTGGTTTCATCACTGCCTCAGTCTCTCACCTGTCACCCAGGCCCGTACATGTGGTCTGTTGTGTAACACTGCTTTATTGCTGTGGGTCTGTCTTCAGTCAAGGCTCTGCTATAGATCCCTCAGCAGGCCGAAGGATTCGCCTCAGATAGCGTGCTCTCAACCATTCTCCAGTCTGTTAGAGCCTTAATACACCCTGCTCTCCTTTTAACAACTAGGCAGCCCAAGCTTTATATGGCCCTGAATGCAGTCAGTTTGCAATGATTCTGTACTTTGTCTTTTCAGAAATGCACTGAACCTAGCTAGTAATGGATGCACACAATCAGACAGCCAAATACCACACATCTGCTTTACATTTTTCTATTCATTTAATAAAACATGCAGTGATGAGTCACACATCTGTTCTCAAATGAATTAACCATGCCGGTATGCAGTAGGCATTTTGAATAATGGGCTAATTTAGCAGCGATTTTATGCTTACAGTACTTCAGAAAGATACAACTTTTAGGTTGATTAAAGTGTGCAAATGTCTAAAAAGTACACAAATACAGGTTATACAGTGTGTATCATTTGCACTTACGTAGTGGGAAACTATTTCATTAAATCGAAAGATTACAAAAAATGACAGTTATTGCGTCACTTTGAAACTGTACATGCTTCACAACAGTTTTTGCCAGTCACTCAGTATGAACATTCACTCCCTAAACTCCCTTGACCCTCACCCTCAGCTCTTGTCTCCTCTGTGCTTTCCCACCCTGTCCTGCACACTGACATTATCTTGTCTTCCAAAAAAACGTCCTTTCTTTTAAGGTAGATCTGACGGAACCTTGACATCATGAAGTGCTTTCAACTAAATGATTTAATCCAAAATTAATAAATGGGGACTGAAGAGTGTGATCCCGGCGCTGCATGATCCAATTCTCCCACTCTATATCCTTTGAGAAGCATTCCAGCACGCACTACAAAACACCAACAAAGTAGCTCTGCTAAACTTTACCTTGTACTTTTTAAAATATAAATATGTCACTTTCTGTATCTGGCGTGCAACCACCAGTATTCCACTGCAGGCGGTGAGATTTTCTTTAACTTTTTTTCTGTCTGTATCGGCTGCTTTAATCTTCTTATCTTCTTTTTAGACTCTCCTTTTTATTGTTGTAGCTTGGGACATTTAGGCTGTGTTGTTTTCCGTCATGTTCCATCTATTATTATAAAAGCCATATTTGGAGATATTTGGATTATCCTACTGAACAAAAAACAAAACGTGTGATTATCATAAACATGTGTTTGCCACAGATCTGATTCTCAACATTATTCCAAAACTCACTGGAAAAATCTAATTGGCTTTTTGTTCAGGCACATCTTGTGATGCTAACTTCCGTGTCGTCCCACAACATACGTCAACCCCGCACCACTCTATTCTTCCATGCAGTGTGTTGCAGTAGGAAGTCCATTCCTTCCGGCTGGTTAGTCTGTGCTAAATCAAACATGTCACCTAAACATGCAGCAGCAATTGGCAGACCCATAACTAGAACCAGCCCCAGTGGTTCGTGGGCTGTGCCACTTTCACTCTGGCTTCATGCACTGTTTTCTGCTAAAGGTAAAAGCTTATGTACTTTAAAAGCTTAACTGTCACCAACCCCCCCTACAGCATAATTGTCTCACAACTTTAGATCCTCACCTACCGATGATAACCACAGCACTGCCAGTCAAACAAAGCGTGTGAGTGTGTGCGCATGTTATATGATAACAACCAAGTCATAAAACTAAATGACTGATTAGAGTCTTTGTCCCTTAGATACACAAACAGACATGTATACACACAGAGATCACTAACATGTTCCGCTGTCCTCCACACACACCACCTTCAGTATGTCCCCTGCTTCTTTGTATTGTCCTACTGATTGTCTCTCCTTTGATTCTTTGATATAAAGTATGTGCATTTGAGTAAAGTCGGGAGGAGATGGTTTCCCTGATGCCTCAGGGACCCAACATGGTGTTGTTTCACCACTACAGGGTTTAGAGGTCGACTGTAATCTCTTGACTAGGTGGTCTAGCTAGCATGTGTGCGTATCTTTGTCTGCGTCTAGCTGTCGTTGTGCTTGATAACAGAATCAAAAGAAAAATGCCGTCCAGTACAAGGCGAGTCGAACCTATCAAAGCAAAGATGGAGAACAGAATGGAATTTACTGGTGAAGGAGAGAGGGGGAGGAAAAGAAAAAAGGGACTTTCAAAGTGGGATCATGATTGTTGGAGCGCGGTTGCTTTTGTTTTAGGAACATTTTTACTACAAGTTGTGAATTTACCCTTGATGAGTCAGTTCCTGTGAAAGGCAATTCAAAAATAACAGAGTTCATGTTTTATCATTTACTAATCCAGTATGCAAACTGGATTTGTGTGACTTGATCAGAATAATAAACTGGTAAAAAGCAGTTTTGCTTCTTTGTGTTATCTTTAATAATATCCATGCCAGCAGCAGTGTTTTGCTACTTGCACTTATGTGTCACTTGTGGTAAAGCGATACGACTAATTTAAATGTAATTCCTCAATATATTTGTTTACATTCTTGGATTCTGTGATAATTGTTGCACACAAATTAAAGGGGCCCTATATGTTTGCATGCTTTAATGTTCAAAAAGCTCTTAATTGTTCTCGTACTGCGTGTGCTGCAGCACCTCTTTTCACCCTCTGTCTGAAACCAGAGCCCAGTCTAGTGTGATTGGTTAGTTGGCCGGCTGTGTTGTGATTGGTCAACCGCTTAGAGATGTCCCGCACATTAGCCTAATGTGTTGGAGTGCTAGCCAATAGAAGCATGAATGTTACATAGTGATGTCATTTTGATACTAAGGCAAACAAAGGAGTCCAATGGAGGCGTTTTAGGCAGTTGTTGAGTATGTGGAAGAGAAGACATTTTGGATTTTAGCTTTTTGTTATGTACAAAAAGCTAAATAACACAATACAGGTAAGGGAAAACCCCAAAAGCATAATAGTGCCCATTTAAGTTCAAGGTAGGGTATTTCATGTTCGAAATTGACTTCCTTTTAAATGTTGATATTACAATTTTAGACAGACAAATTTATAACTCATGACATAATTTTTTTTTGGATTAAATAATATAATTTAGCTGAGAATAAATGGTTTAACAAAGTGTAAGGACACTCAAAGATGAAGAAGCATGTCAGTGCTTTGAGTCTCACCTTTCAGCGCTGCACACACACAGACTGCCCTGATGCCGACCTATAATTGCTTACGTAATGTTGTTCTCCAATATTATATTAGCTACATACTAATTCCATTATCATTAATGCTATTTGTGTGTGTTCCAGAGAGAGATACTAAATCATAATTGAACAGCCAGTAGCCAGGGAACCAGCACAGTATATACAGCACAGTGAGAGGAGACCAGAGGTTCTCACTCCTCTCTCTCTCCTCTTCCTCTCTCCTATAACAGTCCTGCTATAACACTTTGTCTCACCCTCTGCACCTCCCTCTCATAGAGGATCTGTCAAATACTAAGTCTGTCTCCTACGCCTCTGCTAATCAGCTTT
>NC_136912.1:28139169-28147945 GCF_949606895.1 Notothenia rossii | reverse complement strand
GTAGATATAGTGGAGTGTTTTCTTATAATTTTATTCTGGGAAAGTGTTTCCCCGGCCTTTTCAGGTACATTGCTTGTCACATAACAATGGTCAGTCCTGATAATTCACTTCCTGGGGACAAAGGCTGTTCTGACACGCCTGTCATACCGTTACTAATTGACCAGCTCATACAGAATGCATGAGTGTCAGATTAGGGGTCAATAATCAAATTGGCTCGTTTGTATTTCGGTCAGGGCTGGGTCATGGCTTTCTGTAAACTTCATTTGCACAAGGGGTCACATTATTATCTCCCCTTCACCTGCTAGTTATTCTGTATTTTGTGTGTAAGTGTGTAATATGACAACTGTTTAATATTCCACTTCTGCGACAGCTGTATGGAGCAGTGTGGCAACAGCAGCTGTGTGTTTGTGCTGCTCTGTGTGATTGTGTGTGTGTATGCACCAACTCAAGTATGCTGGAGTGCTGCTGTGCTAAACGGCTGTTCTGAATAATAGATAGAGAGTGCGGCCTCCAGCCTGTTAAAATATCCATGAGCTTCCTTTGAGCTGGTTATATAGCTAAAAGGCTAATAAGGGAGAGATAGAGAGTTAATAGCCAATGAGGAGGAGAGTGATCTGCTAGGCAAGGTGCACTACACAAAGGCAGTGGCGAACCGTGTCTATCACAACTGGACCTTCTGTAGACACACACACCCCCCGTAGCCGCCGCTCCCCACCTCCCCCCGCGGCATGATAATGTCCTTCTTTTCACTGAATTATCCTCTTGAATGTACTCACAACAATTCCGCAACAACTTCATCTTCACCTGTTGCACTTGTCATTTCAACGTTAAAAGCAATAAAACGGCATATATTGCTTCGTCGCATTCATATGTCTCGAGCCAGTTAACCAGCGGGCCTTCTAGAGTACCCTGGAACCGAGGGAACTCTGAAAGAATACGCCCATTGGCTACAAAATATATAAATATAAATATATAAATTCATATATAATAATATAAATATGATTGGTTGATCAAACTGTCAGTCCAAACGTACGCTCTCATTCAGTGCAACCGCCAGACATTCTATCAAGGATGTAGAATACCTTGGTGAAGGATATTCTACCCAGAGACCAGAACAAGATCTGATTGGTTTGCTTTCTTTTCTAACACAAAACCACTGAAATGCGTAGTGCATGGTCCAAGAAGGACAAACAAATCAACGTAACACTGTAATATTACAGATCAACAACACCAATACGATTTTAATTTATTTATTTTATATACATTTTATTTATATAATTAAATCGATTTTTGTTTGTTTTATCTGAGTGTTCCAGGGTATTCTCTGAATACATTGAAGGCCCTGACGTTCGCCACTGCACAAAGGTGTGCCCTCTTTCCCTTTACCTGCCTACTTCTATCAATAATTTCCCAGCATGCCCTTTGGTCTCAAAGAAGCAACATGATTTTTTTCCTTCAGAAAAGAGTGGTGCATAATTGAGTCCTAAACAATTTTAACACGTCCAGGTTCCCTTGTATTGAAGTGATTTTTTTTTTTAAATGCCTGAAGTGAGGTCTAGTGTTTATACAAGCGTATGAGTTTTGTTTAAGAAGAAAAATACTGAAGTGGAAACCCCTTTTATATCTGAATGTGACATCTAACAAGTGGCTAAATAAGACTTCTAAATACCATCATGCCGAACATGAGACCAGCTTTAGCTTAGCGACAACTTATCGACAAAGTTATGAAACCATTATGTAGTTTGTTTAAAGCATTATGTTAGCTTTTTACTTCTGTGGACTACAAAAGTATGTCATCACTTCACTGTACGCCCAACTTACACAACAGCAATATTTTTGTGATTTGATTGCTGGTCATTTGAGGCTGTATGGATTTTCTTGTGTTGGAATTTGAAGCAGGGAAGTTAAAAAAAGCATTGAGCTTCTCTTTAATGTGTTGTATATAAATGTAGCAATTGGCACAACACATCTGAGCTGTCTGTCTAGATATCTAAGTACCGGTCTTCCAAGACCTGCATCAGTTGAGCCCTACTGTAAACAGCATGTAAAGCGCTGTTCCCTGGTGGTCTGTGGATAGAGAGACTTGCGTGACATTAGCGTTAAGAACATAAGAGAGAGGGAGAGAAGAAGGAGCGTGTTTTCTGGTCATGACCCTTTCCCAAGGATTTCCCACAGTCTAGCTGAGGGCAGCGGGGGAGGTATGTGTGTGTGAGAGTGGGTCGACAAAACCATGGGGTACAGCAGAATAAATCACGCCATGCAACGACTGTCGGACTCTTATGAGGCCATACATTTAAATATGACCCCTTCAGATATATATTACATGAAAAGAAGACTGTGATTAGTATAATAAACCTGCTAGATATGTACACCATGCACTGTTAATGTACCAGCGTGCTTAGAGTTAATATGTTGGTGTGTGCATTAAACAAAATGACGTGTCAGTCGTCATCGGCGTACCCTATGCAGAGGGACCATGGCTGGCTGTTTCTTGCTCAAGGACCGTCCTCTGCCACTGAGCAACAGCCGAGAGAAAACTCAGAGGCTCTGTGAAGTCAGACTCTAAAATGCCTTCAAACAGCTGTGTGTGTGTGTGTGTGTTTCTCAGAGTGACGCAGTGAAAGTCGGAGTGCATCACTGTTCCTGTCAACCTGCATGCCACACACACACACACACACACACACACACACACACACACACAGACACACACACACACACACACACACACACACACACACACACACACACACACACACACACACACACACACACACACACACACATTGAAGGTATAGCCATATACAAACGAGATGTGAAATACGGTTAACGTTATGAGACAGTGATGGAATGATAACTGTCTTAGAACATTTCCGAGTATTCACTTTAGTTAACTCCTAAAGGTAAAATAACATCAGCTGAGAGCTCACTTCCTTTAACTAACATAGCCTACTCAGTGTTTTGACACACCGAATAAGAAAATGAAGACATATGATAATCGTCAAATTGAATACAGCTGTATACAAAAATATTGGTGTACTGCGATAACATTATACTATTGTTAGGGGCGTCGCTATGGTTTTCGTATCATTCAGATGTTGTCGATTTTTCAATTGTGCTTGTCATGTTGTCTTGGTTTTTATTACAACACGACAAGAATTGATGTTCCATTACATAACTGTGTAAGCGATATTGTTCCTCTTTGCATTTCAGATTTTCTTTTAAAAATGATTCCAGTAGGGCAAGTTCCAGAGAGCTCACTCTACCCAAGGGATGATGTGACAAAGGTCTTGTCTTATACCAAAACCCAGGAAGTGTTATTCTCATCTTATGTATCTAGTGTTATTAAATCCCTTGAGTATACATTTTACAGAAAGATAGGGAGGGATTGCGCAAGAATCTCCCTAGACTTAAATGATGGCACAGAAGAGGCAAGGGAGGAGGGACGGATGGATGGGAGCATTTTTTAAGGAGGATCGTGTGAGAGCCTCATCGTTCGCCTCCATCAGCTTGTCCAAATATGGAGGCATCTGCTATTGCACGAGGCCTGTTCTCAAGACCCGCCACTGACCAGGGAGAAAACTGGAGGGTAGAGGGGGGGGGGCAGTGGGAGTAGGTTAACGTAAGAGGAAGATGGCTGACAGAATGAGAGCACATGACAGCAGAGACAAGACAGAGTGGCTCGATATAAAGATATGTAAGATTTGGCGAGACGAAAGAGAAAGAGTTGAAGGCAAAGGTTAGAGAGACAGTTTGAGTAGGAGTTGGAAAGTTGAAAGGCCAAGTTTGTGAAAAGAGAAAACAAGTTAAAGTCTATTTAAAGGGCCAGAGTTGTTTATTTTCGGACTGTTCCAAGAAGCAAGATGAAAGTGAAGAACGAAAGAAAAAGCTCAAAGAGAGGAGGGGACGTTTAGCCACTGTCTGCTCCTATTATGGCTTTCCTGCTTCAGTTTTGACTTAAGTTGCCTTGATGCTTCATATTTTGAGAAAATGTTCACAGTGTGTGGGACCAGAGGGGAGCCGGCGACCTTTGTGTCACTAGGGAGGGATTTGATCATGGGCTTGGAAGCCGCCATAAGGTCAAAGGTCATTTCTCAGGAAGTACAGAGAGTCGGAAACTGGGACGGCCTGGTGGGGATTCTCTGAAATGTCAGCTTTAGTCTAACTGTGTTTTATTTATTTATTTAGTCGTTTATTTGGCAGGGACAATGCACAATAATGAACACTTAAAACATTACAATGTGTCAAGCGTAACAGTGCCAGATTTAGCTTTGAGCTCATTTCCATCCGCAGTCCCTCACATAAAACATTTAAGAAAATTACATTTTACAAACATAGCAAAAACAAAATACATGATATGCAAAAAGTGCAAAAGAGCAAGAGCAGCATACACAAGTATTTACCACATGGCAGTACAATATAGCAGCTACGACATGTAAAGTGCAAAATATACATTTTGCACTTTACACATGTGTGTTGTGTGTTATTTCATGCTTTAGTTTGCACACAAGGCTTTTAGAGAACTTGGTGTGTGTGTGTGTGTGTGTGTGTGTGTGTGTGTGTGTGTGTGTGTGTGTGTGTGTGTGTGTGTGTGTGTGTGTGTGTGTGTGTGTGTGTGTGTGTGTGTGTGTGTGTGTGTGTGTGTGTGTGTGTGTGTGTGTGTGTGTGTGTGTGTGTGTGTGTGTGTGTGTGTGTGTGTGTGTGTGTGTGTGTGTTAGAACATAGCATGGTTAGAGGGTGAAAGTATGGAGTATGTGCAATCATTCAACATAATGTGTAAAGTTAGCAGCAATGTTGGTAACAGCAGTTGTGCATTGTAGGCCTATAATTGATGATCATTTTCAGATGAAATACAAATATTTATTTCCACAATGTTTCTTTGTTGAATCAACTCCATGTTTATTTTGTATGCTGTCAGCAAAATAGGTGAAGAAGCCCAAACAGAATCCCCAGGGTTCTTTATATTTATTAATTTCCTGGAAAATCGTCCAAAACCATATGCTTTTCACATTAATTTGATATAGAGAAAAGTACCACATTTTTGCCCAAAAATATTTACATGTCTGGAGTATTTAATTATTAAAATTTGCAAGCATCATTTCCTGTCAATCCTTGAAATTCCCTGATCTTTTAGCATTAGCCCAAAGTGTTTGAATCAGGTCGGTGTAAGTGACTTTGGGAGTGTGTAAGAGTCATTTTTGGATGTGTCTGTGTGTTTGTGTGTGTCTATGGTGTGTACCGTGTACGGTCTTCGGGTGTACATGTGGAATGTGACAACTCAGCTACGCTTCCTCTCCATTGATCCTTCTGTTCATTCATTCATTGACTCTTTATATTTGGTCTCATGGAAGTCACTGTTCAGACGGTGTGTGTGTGTGTGTGTGTGTGTGTGTGTGTGTGTGTGTGTGTGTGTGTGTGTGTGTGTGTGTGTGTGTGTGTGTGTGTGTGTGTGTGTGTGTGTGTGTGTGTGTGTGTGTGTGTGTGTGTTCGATATGTTTAAAATGCATTAATTATATAAAATGCCCCCATTAGCTTTTGGTTGAGCTGCACAATTCATCTTAATTAATTGGTTTGATCTAAATCTCAATATGGACTAGTGCAATGTTGAAATTGCAAAAAATAATCATAAAATGTGTTTTACTTAAGTACCTGCACTTAAAATGATATTTCTTTCTTGAAGTCAGCACTATTCTTGTTGTCCTTAATTTGAATCTTTATATATTTTTTCACATATTTTAAATCGCTTTGGATAAAAGCGTCAGCTAAATGCTATGTAATGTAAAAATGTAATGCAACAAAAGCAATATTTATTAAAGGAAATATTCCAAGTGCGGGGGTGCTGCAGAGAAGTCTCGGCCTACAATCAGTATTCTACAGAATTAATAAAAATATATTTAGTTTTTTACAGATCCTCTTATAAAAAAAACCCACCACAATAGTTTTAAAGGTCCCATGTCCTGCTTTTCCGGTTATTACCCTTCCCCTTATGTGTTATGAAGGTTTCTATGCATGTAAACGGTCTGCAAAGTCACAAACCCTCAAAGAACACCCTGTAGCGAGTAAAACTCTAACACAGAAAATACCTGTCTATGCTGCCCCAGAACGTCTCGTTGGAGATTTCTCTTTTTCTTCCTGGGTACAGTGACGTGCCCATACCCAAATGGACCAATCCGTGGAGCCGTTACGTTACCGTGGAGCTTCCTCACACACACACACACACACACACACACACACACGCACGCACGCACGCACGCACGCACGCACGCACGCACGCACGCACACACACACACACACTCAATCTTTTCTCAGCTGCAGCTCCGCCAATTTCTCCTCCCTGAGACGGCGGGACGCGGCGAGGCTGTGGGTCGGTGTGTGAGCACACACACAAACTCCTAGCCAGGCAGCGGGTGTGTGGGTGTGTTCGGGCTGGTTTCGGGCTGGGTTTCGCTGTGTCTCTCTGTCTCGCAGACAGCTACTGGGCTCACGGGGGGGGCAGGAGCTCCAACAAGCCATTTAAGACAGAGAGTGAATACACATACTATACAGAGATGCTGTATGAGAAACCAATGTGAGTTTGGAAAATTGCACAATATAAATCTATTCTAGTATACCTCAACAATGGAATTATGATCAGTAGAAATGGCCATGACATGGGACCTTTAATATATGTTTCATAATAATGAGGACAGTTTTTAAATACCCATCATCCCTTCTAACATGGCTAATCATATCACAATTGCAATCAGTCAACACTACCCTAATCATGCAGCCCTAATGAAAATCACTGGAAATGGCTCACTTTAGAAAATGTTGAGGAAAGCGTGGTTAACCCGTTAAGATGATGAGGCCTCACTATGTTTATTCTCCATGTTTTTGCTCATGTTGCCACACTTAGTTAAAGCTGTGTCGATTCATCAGGTCTGCCAGTGTGTTCATGACTACATGCATACTGTATGGGTCTCTTTGTCTGTGTGTGTTTGTATGTGTGTGTTTATTGTAGTTGTGGTAGTAGTAAACCGTCCTCAGCTGAACTCTCTGCTCAAGCTGGTTTAAATAAATCAATAAAAACATTGAGCTGCATTGAGACTTTTTAAAATGCTGGTGTCAGTTTATTTCCCAGAGCGCTGCCTTTACAGAGACGAGGGAAGATCTATACACAAACACACACACGTGCAGAAAGACACAACATTTGTTTAATTGGATTTGGCTGCACACACTCAGTAATAAAGGATTAGCGTTGTTACTGTAAGCTGTAGAGCTTTGATGACACACAGAAGATAGTAGACACAAATAACTTCAATTTTTCTTTGTCTCTTATGTCAAACCTTTAATTGCCCTTACAATTCGAGGCCCTGTTTTAGAGTTCAGAGCAAGCTGTTGATAAAGTTAGAAAGCTGAAATGGAAGAAGACAAGGAATGTGGGTTATGCGAAGCATGCTCAACTCAGTGACCTTCAAAGTACTCTTGGCCTCTTCCTCCCCCTCAACATCTCTTCGCCGTTTGCTGATCTGCTTTTGCTATCTGCTGTTTACTGAAAAATATCTTAATTGAAGACCTAACAGTAAATCATTGGAATTTGTAATCAATTTTCTTACGGGGTACACAGCTCCTGCTTTCGAGCTACTAGACGGTAAGGGCCAGCAGTGAACCTTTGCGTGACAGTGTGTGTATGTGTGCGCGCATGTGTGTGAGTGGGTCGAGATCTCCAAAATGGCCTTTGTCGCCCGCTTGGCAGAGGACTCTAACCCTAAGTTGGGGCTGTTGTTGGCCTACAGGCTGGGAGCATCTGCCAAGTGGACAGTCCCAGGGCACGGAACAAGAGACGCTGTGCTTCAGACTCCAAGATAGGTTCCTTGTTAGTGACACATTCATAACTAATTATATTAATGCAGACAGGGAAGCAGAGCGCAAAGCTGCTGAAACTCAGCCATGCCCGTTTGTTTTCACCGAGGCAAACGTAACCTCTGTATCTTTTTATATTTGCTTGTCACAGAAGATTAACTTTCATACATGAAACAGTGATTCAATAAATCATAGGAGCGCAACTGCCGTTTTACAAACTTTATTTGATCCTTTATTCTATAAAAGATAAGAAAATAGTGAAGAGTATATTTTTTTAAGTCAATATCTTTCACTGCTTGTTTTTTCAATCCAAAACCATACTATATATCAAGTTTAATATGAAAAATAAAACAGAAAAGCAGTAATCCTCCATATTTGAGAGGCTAAAGACTATTACAAATTACTTTAACCATTAACTTTTTATTGATGAAAACGATTCATTTGAAGGGGGAAGTTCTTATTCTTGTTCCACGTTATTCATTCCTAAATTCACATGAATGAAACCCAGTAGTAGAAGTAGCAGAAACAACATGGCTGCAGCTCTATAAAATGCCCTTGGTTCATAAAGGTTATCACTCTATTATCACATAAGATAACTATTACACAGAAAAAGATAAGGAGTACCTTGTACAGGGAAGGAGGATCAAAGGATATGGTGAGATATAAAACAGTAAATACATCCAGTGAGATGAGAGTCCAGTGTGTGTGTGTGTGTGTGTGTGTGTGTGTGTGTGTGTGTGTGTGTGTGTGTGTGTGTGTGTGTGTGTGTGTGTGTGTGTGTGTGTGTGTGTGTGTGTGTGTGTGTGTGTGTGTGTGTGTGTGTGTTATCTTCACCAAAAATGTTGCAAAAATTCTGTAGCGCACAAACAGACTAATGAACACTCCCCCTCAGCATCAGACTGACGCACACGCATTCACATATGGGTCGGATGCTCAT
>NC_136912.1:27789169-28134169 GCF_949606895.1 Notothenia rossii | reverse complement strand
ATTCATGGTCTGAGACTTGGTTGATTTTTGCTAAACAAAATCACAAGAACTTTGTGTTTCCGTCAGATATTGTTTTCCTGGCGTGATTGAAAAGCAGTTAATATGCTATTCAGGTTTATGTTGTTGTCAGTGCTGTGTCATTATGGCCCAATGATATGTATGTGTTTGTTTCCAAATGAACAGCTGCAGTGATGGACTGAATTAAAAGCCTGTATCTGTTGGGTCTCAGTGACACCGTATTAAAAACAACTGATGGACCATCCCATAGCACTACATATCTCAACTAAAACCAAAACTTGGTTATTTGATTTGTTGGATTGCTCCTGCATTAGAATGTATAAACCTGTGTTGATTTATAAAAACATGTGCAGATGAATGTGCAAAGACGAGTATTGTCTCAAAAAATTGCAAAATATACGCTGTGCAAAATTAGCAGTATTTTAAGTACTTGTTTTATGTGGTGGTGTCTTATCAATGTGAATGTATCTCAGTAGGGAACGTTTGAGAAGGGATTCATTTCCATTTATTACTTTAGAAAATAAATTGTGTTTCAACATTATCTTCTAGCTGCGACTTTGACAGCATACGTTTTTTGTAATAAGGGATGCATCAATCTTGTACTCTATATTCTGCCAATTCCTCTGGAATCAGGTATTACTCACAATGGGTCTGAATTTAATTACATAATTACACTTAATTACATGTGTGCTTAATACAAAATTCATAAGCAGCATGCCGGTAGTCTGCATAGCTGAGTACCCACAAACGCGTCATGCCTGCTACGAGATCAAGTTCTATGGCTATGTTATGTTTAAATTAAATTCAGGCCTTCTGTTGCCTTACATACACATACTTACTCTCCTCTCCTCCCTCCCCCCTCCCCCTCCTCTCCTCTCCTCTCCTGCAGTATGGCCTTCTATCTGGAGGAGGTGATGAGCTGTACCCGCTCTCTGCTCCTGGTGGTCTCTGGATGGGTCCCCCGTCATGTGATCGGGGCGGTGTTGGTCTCCCTCCCTGCCATCTCTGTCTTGTCCCACCTCAGCTGCAGCGTCCACTTGCCGCTTCAGGTAAAGATGTCCGTTGGTTGGTGGTAGGATAAGAACTGGAAAAGTCCTTGTGAGGATGTGTTGTATGCTATTCATCAGAGCCTTAAAACACCAAGTTGATATCTCTTTCTGATATATTGTTTCAACTTAAGGGGACGATTACGGGAATATACCTGAAGCATTATGTGTGTGTTTATCCGCCCCATGATTCTGATCCACTTCAAAACTTAATCGGTTCTCCCTTGGCCCATGCTTCACCTTTCGATCAGCTTTCATGAAACACGGGCCAGTAGTTGGACAGAGAAACAGAACTAACCAAGCCGTAAATGGACTACTGTTAATTCTGATAAAGTTACTAATAGAGATTTCCAAGCTAAAATGGTTTGCCCTCACTAATATTTGTAAGCCAAAGTAAGCAGAGAGGAGTCCGGGGGCTTGAGACCTTGCCCATGGTGGTCTGAAGCCAGAGATCCCTGGAGACCCTCAGAGCCGTAAACTGGCTCTAGCCCTGATAGGAACTGTGAAAGGAAAACAGCTCGAAGGCTTCAGGAGGCTTCGCCTGTGGACCTTGGCAGCACAAATGTTGAGATTTCCACTTCTCCGAGTCCTGAATGTGAGAAGATTGAGAGCAGCCATACTCGAGCTGTTTTGAGTAAAGGTCATACCCGGCACTTTTAGAAGTTTTATCCTCTCTTTCCAGCTTTGTGCCAGTGGCTGCACGCAAGATGTGCGGTGTGTGATATCTTGTTTTTTAGGTATTTTCAACACCCCATTTGTCTATCCATTTCTCTCCCTCACCCCGCTCTTCCTTTCCCCTCCACTCTCTCCATCTCTTCGGGGCATGGAGATCAAAGTGGTAGCCTCAGGGAGGGATGTTAATTTGACACAGTCTTTCGGACTTAACTGCCTTTGAAGATAGAAGATCCAATAACAACATTGCCGGAATGTATAATATAATCATTGACACCCTGTGCATGTCCCAATATAACTTGCTGTCTCGCTGGGTCTTGCTGTGTGTTTGCTTGAATAGATCAATGAATACAGGATCACTGAGAACCAGAATCACCACTAATTTACAATTTACATTCAAATCACATGTATCATAGAAATAAAGTACTCCCACCAAAGCACCTTGAAAAGTATGTTCTTGCATTTGATGTATGAAGATGTACATTTATAATTGTATATGCCAGTTAGTTTAAGTGCAGAGAAAAGACACAAGCTGCAGTATTTCACATGGTGAGGAGAAACGAATAACGTTATTGTGTTTGGAACTAGCTTTTTTTATTCAGTAATGTGTGCATACCTCCTAATAAATATTTTTGGTCAAAAAAAAATTGTACAATAATAAATGAAATGAGAGTTGCAGAAAGCACAAATATCTTTAAACAAAGGCATTTCCTTTTCTTCTTTATTAAAGTCAAAAAGTACTTAAAAGCACACTAACTATATTGGGTTTTGTATATTTTGCTTTTCACTCTGTTCTCTATTTGCTCTGTTAAGCACCTAAATGACTGGCCTCTTCTCCCCAGGTGACCATGTTCCTGTGCTGCGCCACCATCCTGGCCATCATCCAGTACTGTAACTTCTGTCAGCTCAGTTTTTGGATGCGCTCCGTCCTGGCCACTGTGACGGGGGTCGCCCTGCTGCTGCTGTTGTACTGCCCCGCACACAGGTACAGGAGAGCACTTGCTATTTGCTAACATACAAAAATAACACGTGCAAATATAAAGTACACACAAGTTGACGGAAACACATTTTAAAAAAATATTGATTAAAAAAAAAGGCATGTTCCTAACGAAGAGACCGGATGTGGTTACTGATGGAAAGCAATTGTAGAAAAATAATACTACACAAATAAAATGCTTTGCACTGATGTTTTGTGTACTTTTTTGTACACTGGATAATACAAAGGCACTTAGCTAAGCCTACCAATGTCATATTTATAACTAACAGCATTCTATATTTAAACTTTGTACCAAAACATTTTTTAGCATAAAGTGTTTTTTTTGCAAGAATGAATAAATGTAACCTTCTGTGTTATATCTCTCTTTTTGTATTCACATTAAGTCGGTTGACTGTTTGCAAATATAAAAAACCCATAACCTTACTATAGCACACTCCACTCTGCATTCATACCACAGTTGGCCACACCTCCTTCATCAGGCCACAGCTGGCTGGATTAGTTTCTGAAATCAGCACCCCCATACACGTAATTGTGAATTGATTTTAAGTTGAAACTGGAAATACTAAAAAATCCTCATCCCTACTGGTTATATTATCCACAATATGCACTTGCACTCATTAAAATGAAATACTTGTAAACCATTCTGCGCTTTTCTAATTTCATAATAGTTTGATGGGTAAGCAGCACTGATAATTGTGCTCCAATACATCATCCTCACTTATACAAACAAATAAGTTGTATAAGCAGCATTTTAGTAAAAGCTAGGAAATAGACCCATATGTGAAATAACTTATGTACAGCCCATATCATTGTTTATATATGTGCATACAATCCAGATCCACCTGTGTCCTTGATGGCCATTCATGAATGAATTATTCTCCACCATTAGTTGTTTGGTGCAAGATATCCCTACACATTTACCTGTTCTTCAGCCAGTAAAGAGGATTCATTATGTCCTGTTCTGTGCACAAGACCTTTCTCCTGACTGACGCCACTCTTTTCCTCTTTATTCAGCGGCGGTAATAACAGCTCGCCAGTTCATGGGTGAGTGTCTCCTTGGAAGCAGAAGGGTTTGATGGATGATTGACATTTAAAGGGGTCAACCTGAGCAATGGCACTCTATTATATTTTTCATAACTACAGCTCTCTCTGGCTTTTACTCAATCTCACACTGTCTTGCTTTATATTCACCTCCTCTCTCTACCTGTGTTTCTTCATGTGTGAACCATCAGTAATGTCTGCTAAATGTCACCAAGTGACTCATACACCTTGTGCTGGCTTATATTTAGTTTTATAGCATTACTACACTACTGTGAAGGAGAGAGGGCTTTCTTTTATATGTGAGCATTTTCTATTGAGCACACTGCTGTTCTAACAGAATAGTGTTATGAGCATATGCTGCAGTCAGGGGACCTTCTGGTTTTCCTCCATGTAATATTAGTTTTTAAACCTGCTGGAACATGAGGTTTCTGAGGGTTTTTAAGGACAAATAATGCTTCAAGCGTCAGTTTTCTTATATGTTCACCTGCGTGCATATCTTTTATGCTACAATTATAAACTCAAGGCATATTTTGAGTACTTTGTTGACATTGTTAAAGATACATCTTAAACAATTGAATGAATTTAGAAACTACACAATCTGTATTGTCCACTACAATGTTCTCTATTTTGCTATGGAAATGAAGCACATTATACACACTTTCAACAGTCTTTCTTTAGTTAAAATTGAGTTAAGATTAAATGAGCTGTCGGCATTTCAAGCTTTCTTTTCCTCTACTATGACTTCAATTGGTGATATCCCACAACTCCCACAATGCATTTGAGTTACAACCCCAGAGGAGCATAACCATTTCATTTTTTTTCTCTGTAGTACACTAGTAGTGTGTATTGGATGTGATTTATTGGCGTGAGTCGAGAAACAAGTATCCCTGCCAGATGAATGTAAACTTTGGTCTAAAGTTTGGACTATCCCATTGATAGTCCAAAAAAAATTCTGTTCTCATACCTTATTTAGGCGGCACTGAAAATATTTGTCATGTCATACAACACCTCACAACAAACTGGGCCAGGAAACACAAGGTGAAACACCAGTAGCAGTTTTTGTGTGTAAGAACACTCATGCCTCCATTTCATCACTCCTCTTAATCCTGTCAATCATTTTCCTTCTCTGCTGTGCCTTTATTTACTATTCCTATGCTCAGCCTCAACCCCTCTCATTTTTCTTTTGCTCTTCCCTTTTCTTTCTCAGATTGAATATCTCTTCATCCAATGTTGACACTCCTATCCCGGCACCTCCTAGGCAACCTCTTGACCTCCTGGTCCCAGAGGCCGTCCTGGCATTCTTCCTGCTTCTTCTCCTGGTCTGGTTCCTCAACCGCGAGTTCGAGGTCAGCTACCGTCTACATTACCATGGCAACGTAGAGGCTGACAAACACCGCTTTAAGATCCAGACGATGCGAGACCAGGCCGAGTGGTTACTGGGCAACATCATCCCCATCCATGTGGCTGACCAGCTCAAGGTTTTTGTTGTTGTTGGAACTAAAATATCAGACATACTTGTGAAGTGTTTCAGAACAATGCTTCATATGTTTGCTTGTTTTTTAATAACATAACAAATCATATTTTAAGGAAATATTAAGATACATTATTTTTAGTATGTTTCCTTGAATAAAAAGAGATACAAAGAGGAAAACTCATTGATAACCACTATTGAGTATAAAGTTTAAACCCGTTTAAAAAAAAAAAATTCAACACATTTCACTGTTTCCTCAGGTGACCCAGAGCTACTCCAAGAATCACGACAGCGTAGGCGTGATCTTTGCCAGTATCGTAAACTTCAGTGAGTTCTATGAGGAGAGCTACGAGGGCGGAAAAGAGTGCTACCGTGTCCTCAACGAGCTAATCGGAGACTTTGACGAGCTCCTTCGCAAACCCGAATTCAAAAGTGTGGAAAAGATCAAGACCATCGGGGCCACCTACATGGCAGCATCGGGGCTGAATGTCCGAGAGTTGGCTGAGAATGACAACGAGTCCATCCACGCGCACCTGCGGGAACTTTTCAACTTTGCCCTGGAGATGATGGGCGTCCTGGACGACTTCAACAAGAACATGCTGGGTTTTGGTTTCAAGCTCCGTATCGGGTTGAACCACGGCCCTCTGACGGCGGGGGTGATTGGCACCACTAAGCTGCTCTATGACATCTGGGGGGACACGGTGAACATAGCCAGCCGCATGGACTCCACAGGAGTGGAGTGTCGGGTGCAGGTGAGCGAGGAGAGCCACACTGTGCTCAGCGCCATGTGCCTCAACTTTGACTATAGAGGCACAGTGAATGTTAAGGGAAAAGGTCAAATGAGGACCTTCCTGTACCCCAAAAGTGGGGAAAATATAAATCAAGATCATACAGACCCGGTTGACGGTCCCTCATCCGTGGCACCAACAGCCAATAAGACTTCAGGATCTGTTGCCCAGGCAGAGGCTCTTCCTCCCTTTTCTTTTAATCCTCCGTCCTCCTCTCTTCCTACACTCCCTCCTCAACCACAAAGGCCTTCAACAGCAGGACCTGAGTATGAGCCCACAGAGGAGAGGGAGGAGGGGTATAGGGACCCTCCGCATCTTCCTGGGCAGCCCCCTGCCGCAGACCGCCCCCTCCCTCCCCACTCCTCCTGGGTGCAACCTGCTCCTCTCGCGATTCAAGAGGAGGAGGATGAAGAGATGGAGGTCAACGAGCTAACAAAACTCAACGAGGAGTTTTATGCTCGACTCTGATCCACTTTCCCTGTCTTCTGCCCCCCCGATGCCCACAGCTGCTGGCGCTACAGGACCGATGGCAGGTGAAGTGTCTTGGGCATGGATGAAGGAGAGGGAAATGAACACCAACAGTGGCTACAGTTGCTATACTGCTAGCTACTCATGTCGTTCCTGGAAAATGCTGCCCGAGTGCTGGGGAGGGAAGCCCTGTGTTGAACACAGCAGTGTTACAGGGAGAAGGCTGAATGGGCGTCAGAGAAACAAAAGTTCATTTGTTTTGTTCTAGATGTTTTTGTCTTATTCATTTTTGCTATTAAGTGCCTTCAGGACTAGATCAGTGAACGAACAAATATGAATACCGAACAAAGTTTTAACAACTTTAGACTACGGAACATGATTTCTTACTCCATGCTTTTATTTTCAATGCAAGTATTTCTTAAACAATATTGTTGTGCCATATCAGTTGTTGAAACTTGATCAAACTCTTGACCTTTCTAAAGGGAAATTATTTTAGTTTCTATGTAAGTGCCAGTGCATTATGATGGGCTGAGCAGGGAACTATGGGAAGAATGAGGGAATCACATGAAGCAGTGTTAATGTATGCTCTGCGATGACATGAGGGCTTTATACAGTATTCATTTGGGCTAGAGTTTAGGTAAAAGGGGACATGCTGCAAGCAGGCTGCATAGGTTTTAGTTTGTGTAGCAGCTAAATGCAACTTTTTAAGCACAGGTCTTGCACAGTGTTTTCTCAACAACTTGTATTTGGTAGCTATTGTCGTGAAATAGCTTATTTCAACAGAGTCCATCACAATGAGTACAATCAAAAGCACAAAATCAAATCAGATAAGGGAATATACATTTGGGGGAAAGTTTTTATTTTTAAACTGAAATCATCACAAAAGCAGGAAGGCACTTTAAATATACCTAAAGTGATACTCCACCCAAGATTCTAAGTGTTTAGCGAGTAATTTTCTTATTAACAAAAAGCAAACAAGTGAAAGAACCATACTCGAACATCTCCTAATCATTTCTGACTTACCTAACAAATAGGTCACAATCCCTAAAACTGGGCGCTGTAGACAGTAAAGCAAAAACAGGAGGAGAAAAGGGTGGGAAATGACATTTAAGAAAGGTTCGTTAGGGTTCAACACTCCCTAGGCGAGGGAGTAAAAGCCCTTGGGGGCTGTAGTTCTTAGCAAATGTTTCTCAAATCAGAGTAAAAACTGCATTTGTTCGGGACTGTATTCGGCTGTGGGCTAGTGAGTATTTACAGCAGCAGGACAGTGTAGGTGGGCTAACTAAAGAGCCTGTTTTTGTTGTAATGAAGGAACATTGTAACTAATAAATGTGTTGTTATCTGTTTACTAGTTTTTGGACAACAACATAGCTCTAAGGCTATATTTATTCAGAAAAAAATTCCCTTTAAAGCCAACACTGGGTTGAGAGTTTGACACTCAAAAGATTTTGCGTGGAGCATCACTTGTAGTGAGGGACAATCACTGTTCTTGATATGATAATAAAAGTGTCAAAGCACAGATCTACTACAGTTTCTGCAGTGCTGTGTTTGAAACCTCACACTCTAATTGAGTTCCATTGGTTGCCTTCATTGCCTGAAGAACATTGGTCAGTCCATCACTATAGATATATTCAATAGTTAAGTATTGTCTGCCTGTGTGGGACTTTTTTCTTGTCACAGCCTTTATACGGAGGGGGCCCTCTACTGTATCAATATACTTAAATTGTGCCACTTTAATTGAGTGATCTATAGGTGCAGTGCAACCTAAACTAGCTGATTGTTTTGTGGTGCCTACAAAGTATGACTGTATTTTTGGAATATTTTGGTTTTCAGAAAGTTTTCTATCATGCTGTTTTCATACTGACAATAGATTATGATTGTATGTTTGAGAAAAGTATGCATCTTTCTGTGCAGGTTTAGCTTTTTGTAAAATTCCATCCTTTTTTCTTTTTCTTGCTGTTTTCCAGTTTCTTTAATTATCTGATTAACCGGTCGCCTTGAATAGTGCAGTGTTTAGTGTTCTCATTGAACTGCTGGCATCTCTGTAGTTCACTTTGATCTTTTACTCACTTCATGCTTCTTTCTTTACTCCTTTAAGCACTTGTTTCCCCTCACACTTTGCGTGTATGTTTGTGAGAAAGATATTTAATTTCTTATCCAAGTCAATCACATGTTGAAGATCACTGCAATATGATGCAAAAAACAAATCAATCACTAACATGGCTGCTGTTAAATATTTAGCTGTTGCTGCCTAATATGTAAACAAATTGTGCATTCAAACAATGTTGCATTCAAAAAAAGCCATGAAGTTTGTCCTCTGCAAACCATATCGACATAAAGTAGCTTGCCATCTGTAGCATGAAAATAATCTTAGCTTACCTCCGCCATTAATCATACACATCTTGTGCCTTTGTTTTAGTAATATCTTTAATCATAGTTTGAGAGCTGTGATTATTTGTATCAAATAATCAAGAAGACCCAAGGAGCTTAAATACCCTGAAAATCCAAAGAAGTAAAGACACAAAAATAGCTACACAAGATATTTTCTAACATGCACATCTCTCATTGTAATCACCTCTTATACATATTCTTAACACGTTCAAGTTTGCCAAACCCAATAAACCAGACCACAGAAAATTATTTAAACAGATGATGATTTAAGGTATCTGTTTTTAAGAAAAATCAATCCTTGGTGTCATTTAGCCATAGCGTACACAGCAGTAACAGAAACAAGTCATGATTCAAGGAGTGGGGCTCCACAGGGCACAACACCCCTCCAGTAGCGCACATCTGTACACGTATGAATACAATATTAAAGTGAACACTACCGTCTCTGTGATCTGTGACACAGTTCGGTGGCGAGAAGTGAGTGTAATTTTGAATGCGTGGAAACAAGTTTTCTTTTTTTGCGAGAAGACACTATAACTTTCTTTGTGACTCTGCAACATACTATCATCTATTTTGTCATTTTCATTCTTTCTAAAATTATGTTGATCATTAAGAATGTATTGGCTACACGCAGGATCCTCCAAATCACTACGCTTTGCTCATTTTAAGTAACTTGGATTTTATTATTTTCTGACAGTTGGTTATTAGATGATGTATGAAAAGATTTGTTTTAGTTTAAGCAGAAAGAAAAAAAAGTGTCCTTTGATGTCATTTTAAAATGCAAGAAAACAAAGCCAAGTGCATTTAGTCGTCCTTTGTTGAAGAAATGCAATTTTGCTTTGTTAAAAAATAATGAAGGGAGATTGTGTCAGTTGCACTTGGTATAATCATAACAGCCAAATAACATTGCCTAATCACTCATTTAAATGGTGACTTTTCCACATCTTTTCATTATAAATTAATCCCTGATGTGTTTTTTTAATTACACTGGGACGGAAATAAGTCTTTTGATCGGAAAACGTTGTGTATTTGTTTTTATGTCCATGAATGAGATTATTCAGAAAAAAATGAGAGTATTAAGTATGTTTTGTGCACATTACCCATGTACCATTTATCACCACAGGATCGTAATTTGTACACATTTGCACAAAGCACTCAGTGTTTGTACATATGCAGTTATTTTATGTCACATATGATTTTTTTTTTATACTTGTGCATGTGTCAGATTTTGTCAGAAAAACTATGAAAAAGCGACACGTATTATAAAAATTGATTGAATTTGTGTCTGTTTGAATTAGTGTGAATGTTGTGATTTTATAACTCTTTAGTATAAGAGAAATAAATCTTAAAGCAGAGAAAAATTGAGTGCACTGTGAAGTATAAAGTAAAAATTAGTTTAAGAGTCAAACCACAAATGCAGATAAGCCTAATATTTAGACTGAATTATTTATTTTGTTTTTAAATTGCTGTTTAAATTAGAGATGTAGGCAGTCAAGATATGTTCACATTGCTGCTAGTTGGCTAAGTTTAAGGAAAGCCAACATTGGTAATGAACACAGCTTACGTATATTTAGTGTTCTTACTAAATATTATAAAAAAACAGACATAAAAAACATAAAAATCAGCCAGGAAGAGGGGAAAGTTCAACAGAAGAGATGAGTAAAATGTGATCAGAAAATGAATATTTGGTATGAGTATTTTCGTTTTGGCTGTGCTCATCTGCAGGGAGGAATAGCATGCACAAACTTCTGCTTTAAATTTGTAATGCTATCTTAATTAAAAAAAATCCAGTTCCTGTGAAATGTTTACCTAGGTCTTATAACTTAATAGATAATGTAGTTTACACCATGCTTACAAAATGTTTCACTTTTCAATAAAAAGGACGGGTGATGCTACTACTACTATCATAGCATTCTACTCGTTGACTATATCCAGAGCCGTATAATAGAGTATAATATATCATAACAGTATTTATTTGAATTTCTTATGTTATAGACTAGAAGATGGAATTGTGGTAGTTTAATTCTTAAAAGTACATGAAATACATAACTAAAATATATATGCAAACTAGATTTAATTTTAACATGATATTTAATATACAATTTAACTTTAAATTAAAAATATGTATAAATGTATGAAGTGCCTGTTGGAATGTGTCTGGCGGTGCTGGAGCGCCCCTCGCGGGTTATGTCCTCGCTGCTTTCACGTAGGGCGTGATAGCGCGGCCCCTCCCCCTCCACAGACGATCTGGAAAAGAAAAAAAACTTTTTTGTATCGAAGGAATCAACAGCCGCCATCTTGTCGTGGCTCGGAATTAGGATTTCGGTTCAACACTGTTTTTTAGGTAGAACATCGAGCATCCTGATCGCGATCTGACAGCGTCCTTCCCCTAAAAACGAAATCTTAACATCCCCTCGGAGAGATTTTGTGCGAAAAAACGGGGATTTGATCGGTGGTCGTCGGGCAAAAAGGCTCCGTATATCTGAATTCCCCTTCAGAGTGCGGCGATTCAGCCACTGTCGCCGTCCAGGAGAAGTATTGTTTACCTTGAACAAGCGGAGACAAGATAGTGACTTTCGAGTTGACATGCAAAAATACTGCATTTTTATGCAATTGTGCATTTTTGTGGAGCTTCGCGCGATTTTTGCATGAAGAAATTTGACGTCACGCAAAATGGGTACTTGGAGCATCTAGACATTACGATTCTCCCCTGGAGTGCAGCAGTCCTGCGGATTATTATTACAGTGTCATTTTGATTTTTACATGGGAGATATTTTATTTTGGGTTATTTAACGATAATAATGTGGGTGTTGGGTGTTGGATTATCATGGGGTGAATGGCGGTGGCGAAGCGGGGCGCTGTTGCATCTCTTTTGAAAGACTCGCAGCAAGCTAACGCTAACAGTTAATTTAGCTAGTAGCAGGCAATTAGCTAGCTATTAGCCAGTTAGCTAACGCTAGCAGGCTGCCGGCTTGCTAATGTGTTAACCGGGAAGCTTCGGGTTGATACAACAACTTCCCTGTCATAAGGTAACAATATTTATCAAGTTAAGTAACGAGCCGGGCATAGAGAACAACTATGGCTGAAAACCTGCTGGACGTCGGACCTCCCAACTCTAAGCGGCCGAAGCTGAGTTCACCTGCCCTGTCAGCGTCGGATGGACCAGGTAAAGGCCTCAACACTGTCACATGTAATACACCCATATCAAGAACATTCACACTTCAGATTGCCGTGTGAGCTTGTTTCTTAAATGTATGTAACACGTTTCATTCAGGCCAGCTCGCTGTGCTGAGCTGTGTGTTGATGTTAGTTACTGAGGGTTTACTGCATTTACTGCAGTGTTGTGGTTTGGTTCTGTGGTAAGCAGGTTACACTCCAAAGCCAGTATTTTAGCTACACTTGCCCTGTGTCAATTCAGTCTAATACAGTCCTGCACTGAACCCTACCACCATGTGGTATTACTCAATGCAATGTAACAGAGCTACACAGTAGGTCCACAACGACTTGATATATTAAATAAAACTGAACATCGTTGAATATTATAAATATCTTGCAGCGCGGCTTCATGACACGGCACTAGTTCTAACTGGTTGTATCACACAGGCAACCGTGTATGTTAGCAAAGCATTTCTTATATCTGCTTGACTCTGTTTCTACAGTGAACTGCTCACGTTTTAAAGTTAGTTAAACACTTCATCATAGTTCTGATGCACGTATGGTCTTAGACCCTGATGCCCATACTTGATATAATGCAAAATCCATACTTATTCTATCACCAGATGCCATATCAATTCATGGCACACTGTTAATTTGAATGTCTTTTATATAGCAAATGTTCTTGCTGGATCTATTAAAGCAGTTGCTCTCATTTTTTTTGACATTTCTTATTTATTTAGTTATTGCTTTCAGTTTTCAGGCCATTGTAAAGTGATGATGCCAGGGCGACAAGAAAAAAGTGTAACAGTGTTGATTACTGGGGCTCATTTCAGCTGCCAAGTATAAAAACATTAAGCACAGAGACGAAAACCCAAACATCTCCTTTGCCAAAGCACCCATAAGCAAGCATATGAACCGCTGAGTAGTCTGTGAGATTTCTCCCTGTACACACCTGCACTGTGGAACTGTTATCAAAAAATCCATGTGTAGACAATGTATCAATATGTTAGGAATATTGTGATACGTCACCAAATCTGGAAACTGTGAAAGCAGTAAAGCACTAATAGTCCACCCTACAACATTAACGTTATGACTATATGGATGGAGGTATTTGGTAAAAAATATCCTACCTGGTGTATGGATATATACAAATATGTTTCCTCTATATCATGGAAAGCGTTAATGTACATTTTTGTCTACATTTGTAAAAAGTTATGTTGGCAAGGTTATTTGGCCATGTCCGACCGCCACTCATGGATGTTCGTTTTGGCTCGATTGCATGACATGTCTTATTTTGACTCATCACAAAGGAGATAATAGTGCACAGTAGTTACAAACCAAAACTGTAAATACAATGTCTTGGGACACCTTCACTCTGTCCAGGGTTTTATAAAACAAAATACATTTTCATTGATGTCAAACCACCGTTGGGTTTGGAAGAAAAGCCAAAACCTACAGAAAAAAACTGCACAGATGCACGGTTTCGTGACTGCACATTTTCTGTTTATAAACATATGAGCTGCTCTCATAAAAACAGTTTTTGTTCGGTAATTCCACTGTACAAACTGTGTATAGCAAAATACGACAAAGCAACAAGTTACAAAGTAACTTATAGTCACAGTCGAGAAAGTGTGATGAAGTAAGCCAAATGTCCATCTGGTAGAGTTTTCTTTCTGGTGATTGATGCACTTAGAGTGTAAAATGAAGTCGCTAGTGAAAAAACTGTTCTTGTGAACACATTTATAAAACATGCATTGATTGTATGCACATGGATAAGGATGACATGGGAAAAAAAAGTCACATGCACAAAGCGTGGTAAACTAGACCGCCTCCCTGTTTAAGACAGGTCGGATGGGTTACCGATATCTACAGCGAGGCTCCCCCGCCATCCAGTAGACAGTTCACGAGCTCAGTCACTTCATAACACCAAAGATGGGTCGCGGTAAACGCTCTGAAGTGAGGCTCCACCAGGGTTTCGGCCAGGGGGGCGTCTTGCCGTCATTTAACGGCCTTATTCAGCTCGGGATGCCCTGAACGCGAGCCGAGTGCGTCCAAAAATATTAATAATTCGAGAGAAGATCGAGAGTTTTTATCACTTGAAATTACGAAAAGGAAACAGGACAAGGACATCCTCTGTTGGAAGAGCAAAGGAGTCTGGTGGGATTCTTTTCGGAGTATTGAAGATCGTTTCCCCGACATCGAAGGTGCCTGCTACAGGACAACATGGAACGTGCGCGATTTGGACGCGATAAGCGGGAGGGGTTTTAGTGGAGCACGCGCGTGAGCTGCAAGCGCCGGAGCCTCGTAGCGGCGAAACTGAGGCTCCGTGGTAAACTGTGGTAACATGAAGAGCCGTTTGGGAGCCGAAACAGCCGGCGCTTTAAGAGAGCCGAGCCAAATGATCCGGCTCACTAATGTAAAAAGACAGTATCTATAAGGGATGGCTCAAGTCAAAATTCAAAACTGAATTGAAAGTGAAATATTATTTATTTAATTTAAATAAATAATATTTCACATCAAAACAAACAACATTGTTTTAACAAATCGTATTAAATAATTTGATAACAGAATTGTAAACTGAATAGCTGAAACTTTAACAAAAATCAATAACTCAGTTACCTCTAATCATTAACCCATGTTTGTATAATTGAGTTAACTCGGTGTGTTGCTGCTAGCATACATAACACCCGACGTGGAAATGTTACTCGTGGATGGGGCTACAGAGCTACTAGAAAGACAGTCGAACCCGGTGCATTCCTCCGTCTGAATGTGGTGCACTTTTGCTAAATGTTTTGACAAATTGCTCGTGTTACCGCCCTTACATGCTAAACTCTTATTGCACTTTTGGCAACAAGCATTGTCCACATCGAGACGGGTAAAGTTTAACCACACCTCGGAGCCCGTTCTCTCCGCCATCTCCGCAGTGTGTTGCTGCATGTAGCAGCTGCGTGTGTGTAATCGCCCTGCCCCATCCCAAACAGACGGGGGAGAGAGATCTCATCTGATCGAAAATACATCATAGACGCATTTGTTTTTCTTTTTGCATGTTAGAAACGAGTTGGCGACACTAAGACTGCAAAAATGTGTTTTTGTAGCAATAATACATGACATATATTTTTTAAATGTCTCCAGTACCGATAAAAAGACAAATAACGTTGGAGCTTAACGGCGCGTAAAACACACGTGATGACGTCACCAACGAATCGACGACTGAATTAGTTGGTAACTAATTTGGTAATCGATTAAGTCGATTAGTTGTTGCACCCCTACTGCTAGGGGGCGTCAGCCAGGTACCCACATTATTATTTAAAAAAAATAATAATAAGTGGCGACCCTTTCTCATTTTTGATTGTTTGTTATGTGGATTTGTAGAATCGTGTTACTGTATGTTCAATAAAGGTGTATTTTTGCTAAATCTTGAGATATTGCCACTGTATGTACTAGGCAGGGTAGATTTTTGACATAGGCGACATAGGTGCCAGATCTTGGGGGCGCTGCGCTGGTAGCTCTGGAAGGGGTTAAAAACATTTTTGACCGTTGGCGCTCATCCTAATTTTCTGCCTTGATGTAACAACATTCATAATTAAGTAAATGTAACACCCTTTTCACCCCGGTTACACTTTTCCTTTGCCCTGTACGAAGGGCACTGTAAGTGATGAAAGTGGGGGATGTTGGCTTATCAAGCGCCCGCAGCTCACAGCCAAAGTGCGAGCGTGGAAGCGAGAGAGCGAGCAAGGGAGAGAGAGGGCACACCGGTACCGGCGCTGTTGTTATTAGAATCTGGTGCTAACTGCGCTAACGGATATAAGAAGTAGATGTTTCTACAACCAGGGTGGAGGAGAGCTCTCCTGTCAGACTGAGAGGCTCAGTGAGGTAAAGGACTCTCTGCGTGTTTAGATAGTTAATTTTAGTCTAAGTTATCTGAGTGGGCCTCAAACGTTTTGACCACAAATTATGTAAACACATATTTCTAAGGCACTTAAAATGTAAACGGATCTTTTTCATATGGGTGTTTTAGGTGTCTAGATCAGGGGCCGTATTCACAAAGCATTTTATCGTACCGCTAGGAGTGCTAACTCGCGCTAAAACATTTTACGTAGGAGTTTTTTCTTAAAACTTATTCACAAAGCCGCTGAGACCTACTCATACTAAGGATAAATCACTAAGAGTTACGTGCCGTTGCTATGGATGACGTCGATTCTCGTGCATGAGTTTAGAACCGGTCAGTACGGTGATTGGTTGTTCAGAGCAGGCGGTCTCGGTGAAACTCATCCGCAACATCCCACAAACGAGCCCACTAAAACAAGGAAATAGCCTAGGCTAGAAATGTATTCCTATCAAATAGTTATGGACAGTGCAGTTAGCAGAATACACGCATGATGACAAGTTTGTGCAGACCACGATAATGACGTTGTATATGCACGTTAAAGAGAGAGAGCAAACAATACAAATATGTAAATTGCATTAAATCGAGGAGGCAATTAAAACCACCCTGCAAACTATTATCCAATGAGCATATTTCCAGCACTTAAACACTTTCAATAACAGCCCATACCGCCGTTCAAGTCCCCCTATCATGATGAATGAAAACAATCTGCGTGTTGATGGAATGTACTTTCTTTCTATTGAAGAACACGTCCTCATCTTTTGATGGCGCAATTATTTTTATGTGCGTCCCGTTAATAGCACCGACCACACCGGGCATACCTGCATTGCCATGAAGTTGGCTTTGATCCTGTGTAGTTGTTGATTGTCCAAAGGAAACCGGATAAACGGTTGGATGATATGTGGTCTAGAGAGCGCGTTGATGGTTTGGTTTATGGCACAGCTGACTGATGGTTGCGATATTCCTAAATCGTCGGCATTGCAAAGTTGCATTTTCCCTGTTGCTAAATATCGTAGTGTTGCCAAACATTTTATTTCCGGACTAATCGGGTTATTCCTGTTAGTCGGGGATGTTATTGCATCCCGCACTAATTCCACAACAAGTTTGATACCCTCACGATTTAGCCTATATCTCTTAATCAATTCACAGTCTTCCATTGTCTCCAAAACATTTCGTCTCGCAGCCATTGTCAGATTCTTTGTGAATAGGTCTTACTGAGTTAGGAGTCCTCTCGAGGACTTTTAAGCTCTCCTAAACTTAGGTGCTACTTTTAGGCCTAAAATACTTTGTGAATTGCTCTTAGTGAATAAAATTAGGAGTCCTAAATTTAAGACTGACACGCCCATTATGTTTAGGAGTTTCTCCTAAATTCGCCAGTTAGGAGCTACTTTTAGCCCTAAGATCCTTTGTGAATACGGCCCCTGGTCTCTAGTAATTGTGTGCTCAAAGTGCACCAGATTTAAGCATTTTACTGTACAATGTTAAAAAAAAAAAAAAATCTTCCCGGGGGGACTTACCCCCGGACCCCCCTAGAGGATGTGACGTCCACCCCCCAATTCAAACATGTTCATACAATACTGAATACATTTGAAGCCATTTTGACGTCTATTACCTATGTCAATAAGTTTCTGTTTTTGCAGTGTATTTGTCTTTTGTAGAGATTTTTCATTTATTCTTTACACATAAAGTGTCGCCTAAAATCTCACCTAGGGCAGCAAATTGTCTAGAACCGGCCCTGGTACTAGGCCTCAAGAGCCTTTCTTGTGCTGACACATAGAAACAAATTGGCGGGGTGTACTTCGCACGCACGAAAAAATTCCACGCGCTCCGTGCTCACATTATGCTGGGCCCACGTGCCTTAGCACCGCTGCTATGACTCCATCATAGGGGAAACACTGAGAGGCATACTATGAGAGCTGGTCACAGAGGTGTGTTCAAATGTAGTCAGTAATTTGAGGAACTGTTGAAATGGCGAAGGCAGATAAAGTTGAGCTCGAAACTCCTGCAGCATCATTGAAGTCTCCGGTTTGGGAACATCTTGGTTTCGCAGTTACGTACAAGGATGACGGACAGAGACAGGTGGACCAAACCAAGCTGTCCAAAGCTGTCGGCATTGTTCAAATAAAATTGGTTACGCGGCTGGCAATACATCAAACTTGCAACACTCATTTGAAAAGGCATTACCCGAACGTGAATATCACTGGTACCAAAAGAAAAATGACTGAAGTGCAAACCCAACTCCTACTAGCATTTAAGCCTCCACCACTCGCAAAAAGTTCAGACTGAGTCAAAGCTATTACAAACGCCAAATATCCTTATGTTGCCATGTTAGCAAAGCGCTACCTGGCTGTATCTGCTACCTCTGTCCCTAGCGAGAGGGTGTTCTCCACAGCAGGAGACATTGTTAGTGCTAGCAGATCTGCCCTTTCGGCAAGCAATGTGGACAAGTTAATTGTCCTTTAAAAAAACAAAAATACAATGACAAGCAAGCAAATCCTAATGTCAATCTGGCTGCTTAGGTGAGTACTAGTACAGTACAGTACAGTTCAAGTACAGATTATTTCAGTTCATCGAAATGCTTTACTTTAATGTTTATTTGATTATATTTTGTATTTATTTGAGTGAATACATGATTCACAGTTTAATAATAATTAAAAACCCCAAACAAATATTTTATGTTTTGTGATAATTTTTTCTGCTGTACCAAAAATGTACCAAAACGTGACCTAAAAATCGAGGTACGTACCGAACCGAAAATACGGTATATAACTCTCACTGTTTACCACACATAGACCTTTTTCAGCACGCTTAGGTATATTGTATTGTATTATAAAATGTAAATTAGCTATAAATATAGACAAAATATATGTATATTATACAATGCTTATTATATACATATTCTATTATGAGATATTCCCACTGTAACTGACTGGATGCTGCGTCACTACTTTTTCTTCTTCTTCTCTAAAATGTCTGATGAAATTGGTAACAATAGTATTATCAAACGTTTATTTGCCAGAGGGAACTTTTTCTCCCCTTGGCATCCACGGATTGCATCACATCTATCAAATAGGCACATGTTCTTCATTGAGTTTAATTTTGTTTGGGCTGCAATAAAAATAATAAGCTGGACAGCATTTTAACAAAAGCAGCTGACACGACTACGATAAATTACAACACCCATCACACACGGCAGAGGCACCACATGTCTGCAGCGTTCAATCATTAAACCCGCTACGCCCACCCCTTATAGTTTTCGCCAGTTACAATTGTGACCAAAGGGAACTCATGGGACATCACTGGGCAACAACTGAGACTGACCGTAAATTACTGCGGATAGAGCGTTGGCTATTATTCTATAATGACTGTCATGCCTGAAGCGTTGTGAGCAGCTCCCCTCTCCCCTGACATTTGGCCTCTTGCAGTAGTGTCTGTTTTCAGTTGCATGTTCCATTTTGGGGTCTAATGTAGCTCATGTTTATGGAGAGGGTTTGCACAATAAGATGTGTAGTAAAGTGTCAATGCTTGCAGTGTGTGTATGAACTATGTTTTGTGTGCGTATGGGGAGGTTCCCTTTTCATTGTTGTAGCAGCAAGCAAACACGTGCCTGATGTGTTTTTATTTGGCCATGTGTCACACTGCAGTGTCCCTAGGCTCTCCTTGCCTCTCTGTCGAGAAAATATAGGTCCATTGGCAGTAAGCAAAGGTTTCATTAAAATGTTTTGACATTTTAGTGATCTATTCCAAATTGGGATATTTGTGGCTGGTGTTAAAATCTCTTATATGCACAGCTGTTGTATGTTCAATGAATACATTTGAATCAAGCTCTGGTCTTAGCTAAAGTGCCTCTTTTCTCTGGTGTGGTTGGGATATGTGTATGTAGGGTGAGTCTCCTACTCTGTTTGTATTATGCTGATCAAAGCTACTAGTGTGCCAAGTGTGTCAGTCATGGCTATGTCAGTAGAACACCCCCCCCCCCCCACCACCCTCACCCACCCACAAACACTTGTTCACTTACCGCAGCTCAAATGGCACCTTTTTAAAGCCTAGCAGGCAGACGGTGAGCTTGTGACGCAGCCGCTATTGTAGCCATTAATGCTTCTGACTGCGGGCAACCAGAAACCCCCAAGAAATAGCAGTGGGAGATGGATGATGATGTAACACCACCCAGTTAAATTCATGTCAAAAATAGGACATATCATTATTCTTTTGCATTCTTTGTTTTGGTAATGGGCTAATTGGTAATTATTTTATTAATGGTGTATGAAGGCTTGCTTTCCCTCTGTATAATAAAACGATAAAATAGACAACATAGAAGACTTTTTTGTTTTTGGAAACATTTAAAATTAATAAAAGCTTGCTGTTCAACAAGAAAAAAGCAGATGTATTTGCTTCCAATAAGACAAACCATTGTAAGGGTTTGTTGGTGCTTTATTTTCAAATGGGCTAAAGTGCTAGCCAGTGTTTCCGCTAGGATGGAGTCATAGCAGCGGTGCGAAGGCACGTGGGCACCAGCATAATGTGAACGCGGAGCGTGCAAAGTGCGCCCCACCAATTTATTTCTATGTATCTGCCAGCACAAGAAAGGCTCTTGAGTACCAGGGCCGGTTCTTGCCAATTTTGCTGCCCTCGGCAAGATTTTATATATAAAGAATAAATGAAAAATCTCTACAAAAGACAAATGCACTACAAAAACAGAAACTTATTGACATAGGTAATATGCGTCAAAATGACTTCAAATGTATTCAGTATTGTATGAACATGTTTTAACTGGGGGATGGACATCACATCCTCTAGGGGGGTCTGGGGGTATACCCCCCCCGGGAAGATTATTTTGAACATTTTAAAGTACAATGCTTCAATCTGGTGCACTTTGAGCACACAATTACTAGAGACCTGATCTAGGGGGTACAACTCTAAAACACCCATATGAAAAAGATCGGTTTACATTTTAATAATCAAATAAGTATGTGAACATAATAGGGGTGCAACAACTAATCGACTTAATCGATTAAAATCGATTACCAAATTAGTTGCCAACTAATTCAGTCGTCGATTAGTTGGTGACGTCATCACGTGTGTTTTACGCGCCGTTAAGCTCCAACGTTATTGTTCTTTTTATCGGTACTGGAGACATTTAAAAAATATGTCATGTATTATTGCTACAAAAACATTATATCACAGTCTTAGTGTCGCCAACTTGTTTCTAATACGCATAAAGACAAACAAATGCGTCTATGGTGTATTTTCAATCAGACAAGATCTCTCTCCCCCGTCTGTGTGCGAGAGGGCGGGGCAGTTTACACACACGCAGCTGCTACATGCAGCAACACACACACACGGAGGAGATGGCGGAGAGAACGCGCTCCGAGGTGTGGTTAAACTTTACCCGTCTCAATGCTCGTTACCAAAAGCGCAATAAGAGTTTAGCATGTAAGGGCGGTAACACGAGCAATTTGTCTAAACATTTAGCAAAAGTGCACCACATTCAGATGGAGAAATGCACCGGGTTCGACTGTCTTTCTAGTAGCTCTGTAGCCCCATCCCCACGAGTAACGTTTCCACGTCAGGTGTTATGTATCTTAGCAACAACACACAGTTAACTACATTATACAAACATGGGTTAATGATTAGAGGTAACTGAGTTATTTATTTTGTTAAAGTTTCAGCTATTCTGTTTACAGTTCTGTTATCACATTATTTAATACGATTTGTTAAAACACTGTTTATTTTGATGTGAAATATTATTTATTTAATTTAAATAAAAAGCAATGTTAATTTTTAGGGGTGCACCGAATGGGAAATTCTTGGCCGAAACCGATACCGAAAATAGGAAACGGTTGGCCGAATGCCGAAAGGCCGAAAATGATTAATAGAAATATATATATATATATATATATATATATATATATATATATATATATATATATATATATATATATATATATATATATATATATATATATATATATATATATATATATATTAGGCATGGGCGGTATCATTTTTTTCATACCGTCATACCTTGCTGACATCATACCGTGGTATACGGTATATGACGGTATCAGTCCCAATTTAAGGGGTAATTTCTCCCCCCCCAAATTTTTTTACTCACTATATCAACAGCCAGCCCCACCAAAAATATTTTCCACCAGCCGCCACTGACGGTATGACTTGGGTCGACTTGAGTGAGGTGGCATTCAGCGGCAAATAGATTTTTCGAACGGTATATTATATGTTCGGTGTAAAATGCAGCCCGAGCCGGTAGACGCTCGCAAAGTGCCCCGACGTGCGCGCAAGTGCAAAACAAGGGCTGCATACATGACACATTGTGCAAATGGCACATTTTGAGATCGGATACAGGACGCGTTTGTAGATGTCCGACGTTGTTTCCATAGTGAGCTAAGTTAACAATATATCATCATACATAAACATTTAACGGGAGTAAATACTTGACTTATGTAAACTGTGTTCGTTATTCTCCCGTCCAGGAGAGAAGCTTTAAAAGGAGACTAAATGGAGTCTCTGTGAAAGTTCAATTGGGTACTTTAATTAAAAAAGGCGCGGGTTGGTCACAAGCATGATATTGTTCAGTCAGACAAACGGCTGTGATCCGCTCCTCGTTAGGGAAGCCAAGAGTTGGATCTCTCCTCCGGTGCTGTTATATATCCTCTGCTGGCTCCTCCCCGCCTGCCGGCTCGCCTCGTCTCCAATGTCCGTTGTTGCATTTAAACAGAGGATTGGCTCCTTTCACATCCAATATATGCTCAACACGCCTTTTCTCCTCATATTCTCTTTCATCACTTTTCATTTAACACATTCTAAACGCGGTAATCAATACTCTAAAAAATACTTCTCGGCTCGTTTGGATTCCGGATGTTGTCACATGCTACTCTCGTCTGTAAACAATAATGTATTCAAATAAACTGTACCTTCATTTAATATTCAGCATGGTAGTATCTCGACATCTATAGTTGTAGTGTTAAATCAGTAGGCTTCGGTTTGCACCACTCCATATAATTTCGCTACTAAATTCACCTCTTTAGGAAATCGTATATTAGCCACATGCTACATGCGTAGATGAAGGATTTTCAGAATAAAAGCTTAACTGCTTGTGCACAAGAATTTCTGGTTTTTCAGTATATAAAGAGCATTAAAACTAACGGCATGTTTAAACTACATTTCCCCATTAAAACATTGATTTTAATTTCTAACACTTATTGAATAAAGTTTGCTATATTCACCAACTAGTTAGGCAATATTATTCCGTGCATGTGTTAAAAACCTTATTTCCATTTGATTCATTGGATTACTCGCGTGAATGTTTAGCACGTAAATGCTTTCGATTTTAAAACCGTCCGACCTCGACTACAAAACCATCAACCAGTTGCATAGGATTAAAAAATGTCAACACTCACTCACCCCGTCTTAAACATTCCCAAAGAAGTGCCTCCGTCTCTCGTTGTGCTGGATGAAGTCACTGGCGACGAGTAAACCCAAAATAGTCCCAAACAGGCGCAGAGGCATTTTTCTTTTCTACTAGTTGTCCGAGTTCGGGGCCGGCAAATGCTGCCGCCATCTTGCTCAGCTCAGCTCTGTGCTGAGCTCTGAGAGCGGGAAAGACGGACTGCCCTCCCCTGCCCTCTGCTGGCGCGTGCTGTGCATTACAACCAATGTCGTCCCTGTCAAAACTCCGTGTCAGTGTAATAGAATGAAACGCATCTATGATTTGGCGCACAGTCTGTGACGTCACGGTATTGAAAATCATACCGACGGTATTTCGAAATACCCTGGTATACCGTAATACCGTCATACCGCCCAAGCCTAATATATATATATATATATATAATGTATACATTTTTTACCAATGTTGTTCAGCTGCCTGATTATGGAAAAATAAATGATTATGGCAAAACTTAACTTAAATAATAATCACTATTATGGGTCCATAAAACATTTGTTCAGCACTTTTGAATGCATACAGTATATTAATTCCAAGTCAAGTGCATTTTCTTTTGTCTGTAGGATAATTACAACAAAGTGCATTCAGAACTAAGCCAAGGTGCTTTAAAACTGCATAAACATCTAGGCCAGTAGTCCTACACCAAAATAGTGTAAATAAAGACTGTAACAGCCAGGCCTTCAACAACAACAAATGCACCTATAAGTGCATGCATACAAATGTGCAAACTGGATAAATCCACATGAATGTAACTATTGACAAATGAAATTACAATTGAATTTCAAGAATCTGTAAATAAGGCTGTCTGTCCTCATAAGCAAAGTAGTAAACATTGTATAAAGATACATAAAGTGAAAACTGGATACAAAATCCACAATCAATTACAAATTAAATTACAATTTCAAGAATCTGCAAATAAGGTGGTCTGTCCTCATGAGCAATGTAAACAACATTGTATCATTTAGATACCGAAAGTACAATATATTGAACACTGCGCTGCTGTCATTTCCCCCTAATGATAACCTGAGATGGTGAATTATAACTCACAATGAAAATTGTTCAGGAAAGTGGGTAGAGAGTAGACATGTAGAACTAGATAAGCTTATGATAAGCAAGCCTTGTCTACTTATTAAGGAAAAGTGGGAGGTTATTTTTAATGAACAGTAGCTTCTCTGCTTTATCAGCCATAAGTCTGCTCCTCTTCTCATCAAGCACATGAGAGGCAGCGCTGAACAGTCTCTCGCTGTCAGTGCTTGTTAGAGATGTCCCGATCCGATCATGTGATCGGGGATCGGAGCCGATCACGTGATTTTCAAAAGATCGGAATCGGGAGCAAAAAATCGGGGATCGGGATTTTATTTTATTTTTTTATTTTATTTTTTTAATTTTGTATTCAATGTTGCAAAACAAAAATGACCATGTTCAAGTCTTAAAGTCATTCTCAGGCTTTAGTTTTGGTTTCAAATTACACAACATCATGTATGTGTTGCTTCTTTGGGGCTTGTTTTCATAGACCTGGTTGCTTATTTCTCTCAAATCTGGCAACAGAGTGGGCAGGGCGCAGTGTCTAATTGTAGCAATAAGCTAACGAGCACTGATAAGCTTTATTTTGTTTTGATCCAATGCTGCACAACTGAACTGATCCAATGCTGCTGTGAAAGAAAGAAGCTATATCCATGTTGGATAGAATATCCAATTTAAATAAAAAAATAACCTTAAGGGACAACTTGAATGCTTTTTTTCACCTTAATGCATTGCATAAAGATCGGATCGGGAAAAATCGGTATCGGCAAATTGTCAAAATCAAATGACCGGAATCGGATCGGGAGCAAAAAAAAGGTGATCGGGACATCCCTAGTGCTTGTGATTTGATCTTACTCCGCATATTTGGTCGCGCGCCGTGCTTGTCGCCGCGTTTTGATTACGTCATCACAACAACACGTTAGCTTACCAACGTAACCCTGTTCTCTGACATTCGGTGATATTTTTTCGGTGATAGAGCACTTTCGGCCGAAAGGGCCTTTTTAACCATTTTCGGCCGACAATTTTCGGCGGCCGAATATTCGGTGCATGCCTATTAATTTTGTTCAAAATGTGTTTAGTTAATTTAACAGGGCTCGACAGTAACGGTTGCCAGGTTGCCATTGTCAACCACTTCTTGGCCTTTGGTTGCCATCAGTGGCAACCAGTTTTTAACATAAACACAAATGCAATGTAATAAAGAAACAAGCACAGCAAACAGCTAAATGTGCACCCCAAAATAGATAAATGTAAATTATTTGTTGTATTAAGAGTGATATTTAATTATTGTTGTGACCAGTCGGAACCTGATACTTAAGTTGCACATGCATTGGTGTGATTACGGAGCCAGAAAGTGATGCACGTTTACTCGCGTGCGCGGTGCGCCGTGTGTTTGTTTTACAAAAAATGGCGAAGCAAATTAAGTCGTTTGACTGTGGGGTAAAATGTTCGGCCAACCCGTCCACATCTCAAACGAATGTTCAAAGTGATTCAACTGATAAAGCGCAAGGTGAATCCAAACGAAAAGCAAAAATGAATGTTGTCCATTCACTTCCGGTAAAAGTTCCTTCAAAAATAAGAGGCCCGATCTTATTACTAAAAAAATAAAAGTGCAGAACAAAACTTTACCATAGGAAAATATTGGCATACAAATATAATCACTTCTATAAAAAGGTAACATATTTTAAATATAGTTAGACATATTAAAGGTAATTTACAGTATTAATAATTAATATCTAATTCTTAACTGTGAATGGTTTTCATTTATTTAACATTAGAAATGTATTAGTCTGGCCAATGATAGAACCACAATCCAAGACTTCAATGCTGAAGGGCCTCTGGATCTATGGTGTGGGTCATCACAAAGGTCAAGAAAACCCACATTTGAAAGGAAGACAACGGATGACCAAGAAACTAGTGATTTGCTCAATTCATTTTTGGGGGATCTGTGAAGAACAGCTGCACTACTGGCGTTTTGTATACCAGCAATTGAGGGTGGACAAGTTTACTACCACTTTAGTTTCAAATAATTGTGTTAACTACTTATTGTAAAGCATTTGAACATTATTTTGTGTCACATGTTCACTATTAAGTTGATGTATAACTGTATAGTATCTTAATTATTTAAAATATAAGGTGACTAAAAATGGCAACCGTATTTTCAGTTTTGGCAACCAAAAGCTGATGCCTGGTTGCCAGCCTGGCAACCACTTTTAAAAGTTAGTGTTGAGCCCTGTTTAATAATATATGTATTTTTGAATCAATTATTCATCTTTATTGTCTTCATTGTTAGTTTCCACATGCCTAAAACAACCTCAAGCTAAAGTCTAAAAGTTGATGGCTAAATAAGAGCGTTTGAGAAATTGTGCAAGGCATACAGTAATAGTCCGAATAGTCGATTAATCGTTTCATTAATCGATAGATTAATCGATTATCAAATTAGTCGTTTGTTGCAGCCCTAGAACATAACCAATCAATTACCATAGCCAATAACAAATAAATGTAACTTTTATTATTGTTGTTCATTTATATCTTATTTTACCTAGTTAACATTTATTTATTTATGCATATTTTTGTATCTCTCCAACTTTAAACGATATTTTTGGTTTACTGTCCTGTAGTATACATAGGAATGATTTCAAACCTGTTTTTATTCATCCTAATAATTATAAAGGAGTGCCTTGGAAATATGTGTTTGCATAATTTGTAAACACATATTTGTTTGAGACCCACTGAGATAACTTAGACTAAGATTAACTATCTAAACCAGGGGTCGGCAACCTTTTTGATATGAAGTGCCATTTAAAATTTGTTTTGTTATCAGCGTGCCAACGATCGAGAATTATCAACGGGGGGGGGGGGGGGTAGAGGAGCTTGACGCTCGTGAACTATCAGCAGGAGGGCGGGGGGAGCCTCGCTGCGGGGAAGCAGTGTGTGGACCTGTCAGCGCAACTTACATGATGTCGAATTTAACAAACACATTTAAATAATTGGTTTAAACGGCATAATAATAAGGACGATCGTCCGTTCTGTGATTCTCCAGAACACACATGTTATGATATTAGGGTCATGCAGAGTGAGATGAGATCGCTGTCCCTTTTACAGTGATGCAAATTAGTCGCTTTTCAGCGCCTCCCGCTTTTTTACCGCTGATTTGGGTGACTTGTGTAATTCGTGGAGAACCGAAGAGTTTTCGTTTGGGGGGGGGGGGGGGGGTCCGTCCGTCCGACTGACGGACGGACAACTTCTCACTTCAAAAAAGAAGAAGAAATCTAGATCGCAAAATAATTAAACAAGCGAGTGCCTGTTTTTCCTGGCCAAGGACAGGTTCATTGAACACAACACAACACGAGCGTCTCGTCTCGTCTCGTGTGGAAGGTGTAACGGAGAGCATCGGAACGCTGCTCCAGCTCTTCAAATATTGCAGTACCCATAAGGAGCCGTACACATGCCGCAGTGTTTGCTAGTCTGTGTCTTTAGTTGTAAGCACAGTGGCGATCTGTTGTTATTAGCATCTGGTTAGCTAGCTATGCTAACGAATTTAAAGAGCTTTTCTTCAACCAGGTGGAAGAGAGCTCTCTCCTGAGAGGCTCAAATAACCTCAGCTCAGTGAGGTTAAGGCACACCTTGATATGATCATTATAGTTATTAATGAGACATTAGAGACTCAATTATTAACAGGTATAAAATACTATATGAAAGTAACAAAAAGAAGTTGTTAAAAATAACAAGAATAGAGTTTGAAAGGGGAGTGATTTGTAAAATATCCAAAAAGAAAAGTCTGTCATTGTCAGATGGTATATTACGCTGTTTTTTTTCTGCTTCGAATAGTTCTCTCTTTTTTCACCATACCTGTGTTTGCATCACTGCTTTTAAGAGAGAGAGAAAGAGGGGTGTGGCTTGTGCATGTGTGTTTTTTTGGATGGTAGAGCGACAGTGAGGGAACGTGTGTATGTTTCTGGAAGTGAAACGAGGCAGCAGAAAAACAGAGGTCTGTGATGTATTTTGTGAAACAGAAGAACAGCTAAATAAATGCAACGGCCTCCTAAGAAGAGCTCGCGTCTCTCCAGTCATTTAAGCTAAAGTGGGTTATTGAACCTGAAGCTCTGGCTGCGGTCTCGTTCAGGATCCGAAAATACAATTTAAATATTTTGCACACTTATTCCACTTATTCCTAGTGTGCCACTGGTTACGGTGCCGCGTGCCAATGCTGGCACGCGTGCCAGGGGTTGCCGACCCCTGATCTAAACACTCAGAGAGTGCGTTACCTCACTGAGCCTCTCAGTCTGACAGGAGAGAGCTCTCCTCCACCCTGGTTGTAGAAACATCTGCTTCTTATATCCGTTAGCGCAGCTTGCACCAGATTCTAATAACAACAGCGCCAGTACCGTTGCACCCTCTCTCTCTCTCCCTCGCTCGCTCCCACGCTCGCACTTTGTCTGTGAGCTGCGGGCACTTGATAAGCCAACATCCCCCACTTTCATCACTTACAGCGCCCATTGTACAGGGAAAAGGAAAAGTGTAACCGGGGTGAAAAGGGTGTTACATTTACTTAAAGGGGACCTATCATGCAAAATGCACTTTTGTACGTCTTTTATACATGAATATGTGTCCCCGGTGTTCCAGGGAACTCACCAAGTGTGAGAAAACACACCCCTCTCTATTTTCCTCCATACCCAAATCTCTAAAAAAGGGGCTGCAACGGATCTGATAAAAACTGATCCAGATTTGAACACTGTCCTGACGTCAGGACGGTGGCGCTACGGCTATTGGGCCAACTCTCCACCTATCAGGGGAATGTGGGGTTGGGCCACGGCCAGCCATTGCCGCTCGAAAGCGCTGGAGACGTGGTAGTATATATGCTAGGTCTGTAAGTGGCGCTGTATTCTGCCACAAAAGCAGCGAAGAAGACTTCCTGCGCATGGTTGCCATGGTTGTCCTTCTTTTTTCCCTTCCCAGAGCTACCAGCGCAGCGCCCCCCAGATCTGGTGCCCTAGGCCAGGGGTTCCCAAAGTGGGGTCGCGAGACCCTGAGTGGGGGTCGCGAGATGATTACAAAAAAAAATGGAAAATTAAAAAAAATTAAATTATTAAAACAAATTGATTAATTTAATTGGGAACCCCTGCCCTAGGCGACCGCCTATGCCAAAAATCGGCCCTGCCGTTACATACAGTGGCAATGTCTTTAGGCAAGATTTAGCAAAAGTACACCTTCATTGAACATACAGTAAAACAAATACTACAAATCCACATAACAAACATTCAAAAATGAAAAAGGGTCGCCACTTATTATTATTTTAATTAAAAAAATGTAAAAAAAAAAAAATACAAATATAGCGCTGCCGCTATTTGTATATAGGGGAAACACTGCTAGTGTATTTTGATATCATGTTGAATTTAAGGGCCAAGGTACAAGTAAAAACGGTCGGTTTTTACATTTTGCTTCGGAAGAAATTAAGACTTTCTGTTGTCCGTATATCAACAGGGAGCTATGTCTACCATTTTGGAGAAAGGTTAGCAAAGTAGTGTGTTTTTGTTAAGGGTTACCTGGGTCCAACTTGCATTGAGGGAGTAACGAGCTGATTGGCTGATGCAGAGTGTGTGCACATGCTGGAGTGCATGGTCCAACCATGCCCTAGATGTAGGTAACACCTAGCACGGTAGGCGAGTACCAGTGTCTTGAAGCGGAGTTGTGTAGTTCAGGAGAACTTTGGTAGGTTGAAGACCAGTCGAGCTGCTGCATTCTGAATTAGCTGCAGAGGTCAGATGGCACTTGCATGTAGACCAGCCATTAGGGAGTTGAAGTAATCAAGGTGTGAGATGACAAGAGCAGACCAGAACCTCTGTTGTCTTCTGGGTCAGTAGGAGACATATCCTCCTGATCTTGTAGAGAGTGTATAACTGAAGGAGCAGTTCTTTTAGCAACAACGTTAGCAGGGAAGGACAATTGGTCCCCCATTAGAAAAACCCGGATTCCTTCCACTGTGAGTTGGGGAAACAACAGAGGTGCTGATGCTAATCGAAAGGTCATGGGCGGTAGAGTCATTAATTGGAAGGAAGAGCAGTTATGTCTTGTTTATAGTGGTGCACGATAATTATCGGTCCAATATTAGGAATTATGACATATTAATAGCCCCGATAATATACAATATACAGTGTTTCCCCTAGGTTTACTGCCTTGGCAGGGTGCTGCTCGGGTACCCCAATTTTTTTTTCGGGGAACCCAGATTTTTTTAATCCTCTGGAGTAGAGAGAGGAGCTGTGGATTATTGTTATTGATATCATACAGTAACAAAGTATTTGTACATTAAAAAGTAATAAAGTACAGTGTTACACTGTACTTTATTACTTTAATTCAAACTGTATTCCCTTCTTATCATGTAGCCTACACTTCTTCCTTTCATTGATACATTTAAATCACCTGACTACAGCATATAACATACCTGCTGCAACCCTGTGCTGCTGCTGCTTCTCTCTGCCTCATCCTCTATTGCTGGAGGCAGTTCCACCTCATCTGATCTCTGATATGAAAGCAATCGTGTTATGATCATATTGAGCTATTGGTGCGAGTCTAACATTAAACAAGCAGTCTGCTTGTCATACATTGCTGACGATACATTTTAAGTGGCAATTTTTTGAGTCACAGCCGCTAAATGCCGGTAACATCAAGCTAGCAAATCCTGCATTAGCCTCCCATCAACAAGTGACAGAACATCCAATTATCCTGAGCTAATTTACTGAATAAACCAACTCACATCTCCTGTCTTTTTTTTCACCCAACTCATTAGACTATTCTTCTGCTGGTGTTTGATTGTTGTTTTCTGTCAAATTCAATACTGAAATTCAAAACCGCGGTACCTGCTCACCATCTGTGAGCTATTTTTAGAATGCGCACGCTACGTTCGTTGTCGCGTTCGCGCGCGTCCACCTGGGCAGGCTGTGTGTGTCCTTCTCCCGTGACGATAACGGCTTGCGGTTAAAAAATAATAATAAACGAATTTGAAACTGGGGACACACATAAACGGGCAGACAGCAGAGCTGTTGTTCTCCTCCTTTCCTCCGCTCTTGTCTCTGATTGTGAGTTTGTGCATTCGCGTGTGTGTGTGTGGGGGGGGAGCGGAGCCCCGCCCTTCAGAAACAGAGCGAAGGGAGAATGTGAATACGCAAGGCTGTGGACACTGAAACATGCACATTGGATAAATAACATAGGCGTTTAGTTTATTTAATAAAAGAGCACATGTTCAATGTGAAAAGTGACCGTAGATAGATTACTTCAGTTGCAATTTGGTGCTATATATATGTATTTATTTTTAAATAATAAAAAATAAAAATGTAAATAAAAAAAAACAACAAAAAAAACCACCTTGAATTTCAGGCAGGGCGCGGGGCTCCGTTGGCAGGGCGCAGCGCCCCGCCAAGACAATGGTAGGGGAAACACTGATATATTTTTGGGGTAAAAAAAAAAAAAAAGATACTGCGGTGTGGATGGATTGGGATGAGGGGCGCTTGTTTTTCACTCGGCTCCTCCCGTTTTGCCAGTACTGTGGTGGTTTAGGAAGAGGGGAGTTTTTCACAAATCCAGCGCTCCCTAACTCATGCCTGGCTGTGACGTAAATGGTGTGCGGCCGTGAAGCCAGGACAGTAAACAAACATGTTGTCGGTAGTATGGGACTATTTCAAAGTTTCAGAGTTAGATAGTTCGCTTGCTATTTGTATTAACAAATGCAATGCAGAAGTTCCACAAGGAGAGAAAAAGGCAACGAGCTATAATACTTCCAACCTGATTAGTCACCTGAAACATCAACATCGCTACGATGGTGTGTTAAAAGCGTACGAAGACGCCTGCACTGCTAAACTAGCGGCGAATCCAAAGCCAGCTGCAAAGGCACCGGGGCTTTTACCTATCGACGAGGCTTTTGAAAAAGGCAAGAATTTTGCCAGAGACAACCCCAGGGCTAAAACGAGGAAAAAACTACAGGTACATTTAATATATATATATATATATGAAAAATATTTTATATATAAAAACGGAGAGTAGATTACAAACACATACACTTTACCGCTTTTCGGCAAGATGACATAAATCCCCAGAAGTCTAAATGAGCCCTGAGCGAAAAAATGCTAACGCACTTAGCACAGAACTCTAGGTATAAATCGATTGATATACTTATCGGATCTGCACAAACAAGCTTTGCTAGCAAGCTGAGATTCCACAGATTCTAGAAATATAAGTATCATCACTGAGCGATCAGAACTCAGGGCAAGCAAAACCAGACAACACACGACGTAGCTTTATGTAGCAAAAAAAATTAAATATGCTTACCTTTTGCTGTTATTCTGATCAAAAGTTGTGTTCAATGGCATTAAAACGAGAAACACGGCTGAAGGTTAATCCATAGGTTAATCCAATGTGTCTGTCACTTTGAACAAATTATTGATAAACAATTTTTACGTCAATAACTTGAGTTTTACTATTAGCTGCTAATGATAGCTTCCAGAGTGTATGACGGCTTCCTATTTTGGGTATTCTGGCTACGCGTCACTCTCACTCCTTATTTGGTAACGTGTGTATGTGGAACTTCCCCTCCATTCCATTGGCTCTAACGGTTAAAAAATAGATGGCAATCATCAAAATCGACCAAGTGGGGACAGAGATAGGTAAAATCCTCCCAAATGACCCCAAAGGTGTTTTTTTGTGCTAAATCTTTCTAAAAATATAAAATGTCACTTGTTTAGCATCAATCTTGATACAGGGTAATTATTGTTTTGTTATAGTTTGGATTCCTAAAGCTTTTAGTCTACTAACCCATCATTCAAGGGTGGTTTTCACTATAAGTAATGTTTTATTTTTTGGACGGACACAATAATTTGATTTTTTTTTTACTATGTTCAATCTGAATTTACTTAAAAATAAAAAAAAATCTATATTGATTCTGACTCTTCTACATCCAACTCACAGGTGTATCATTGCTTTGAGAGAAAAGATTATTAATTTACCCCTTTTTAGAAGTGAAGATATGGTCATTTGTTCTGAGAATGTCTTTTTTTAGCCTGAGACCTGCAACACAGGCTCGGGTTAAGAAGGAGCAAAAAACGGTAATGGGGTAATGAAAAACAAATGATAGCAACGAAAGTGAAAATAGAGAGTTTGTAGGAAGTGAAGAGTAGTAGTCCTTCCAGCGCCCCCCTCCCTCCATGGTTAGGGCTACCCCCTGACTACATGTGTTGCTCCCTAACCAAAACATTGCTTTGCATTTTTGGTTCCCAGCCAAGGAGCCTGGGGGCAAGGTCCCACACAGTTTGTATGTCCCCATTGAGTTGGCAACCTCGCTCAAATGAATGAGAGAAATAATTGAAGTTCTCTACATAACTATGTATCAGCTTATGTAAAAAAGGTCAACGTGCAGAAAAACCTGGTGGTTATTCCCTGTTTTTGTCCCTCAAGTGCATAAATACAATACATTACTATTTGAAAGTTTCCAGTGGTTTTCTTTGGCATTGTATTGCAAGAGAGACCCAACCGCTGTAGGCCTAGATCAGGGGTCTCCAACCTTTCTTCATCTGAGAGCTACTTTGAAAAAATGAAAGTGGCCAAGAGCTACTTGCATCACATCGCTTACATTTATTCACATAGCACTCATCAGTTGAATTAAACTACCTTTCTACGTGTGAAATTGCAATACTCAAATACTCGTCCCTTTTATAGATACTGTCTTTTTACGTTAGTGAGCCGGATCATTTGGCTCGGCTCTCTTAAAGCGCCAGCTGTTTCGGCTCCCAAACGGCTCTTCATGTTACTTCTTGCAACGGTCTTCTGTTAACAAAAGGACAATGAATGTCCTGAATGTGGCATCACAAACAAGACTTGAGTCTGAACACAGCAGACAACAGGAGTATTTACAACAGCATATAAAAACAAAAATACTGCATGTAGGTAGGGATGGGTATCGTTAAGGTTTTAACGGTACTACTACTTTTATCGATACCGCTTATCGGTCCGGTCTTTTAACGGTACTCTTATCGGTTCTTTTGGAGAAAAAAACAAGGTAAACTAACTAAACAAATTGTGAACAAAACTAACATTGCTTTTTATTTAAATTAAACACATAACAGTGTTTCCCACAGATCTGAAATATACTTGGGCGGGTGGTGGCGCAGCAAAAAAAAAGAAAAAAAAGTTTTAAAAACATTTTTATTTATTGACTTTTCATTCCTGTATAATCATTTTGCGCAGAGATGGCACTGTTTGTCAGAGCACTTCTTCCTTCTGGGTTTCATGAAGAACAGCTCCAAAGCCTGTGTGTATGGGAACGCCTCTGGTGCTGGTCCATTAACTGCCAGTGTTCCCCACAGATCTGAAATATACTTGGGGGGGTGGTGGTAGTGGGGGGGTGGGGGATTGAGGTGACGTGACGTGCAACAACATTAACCTTTCTGTTGGTCGCTTGTTAGCAGACCCTTCACGCGATGGCAGAGCAGGGCCCATAGTGATAGCCCTATAGTTTAAATCTACTACCCACACATGAACATATGGAAATGGATTACCATTTAAAAAAGTTAATGTATTTGTAAATGTATTTAGGAACCTATCCATGTGATTTTAAGTGGGGGTCCGGGGGCATGCCCCCCCGGTAAGATATATATAGTAAGATATATATATATTTTTTGAGTTAAATGAATCAATCTGGTGCATTTTGAGGGGAAAATAAAGAGAATAGATCTACGGAAACACCTATATTAAACAGAACTGTATAAATTTCAATAATCATAAAATCATAGCCATAACCAATAACATACCATTTCCAATATGAAAAAAACACTGAAACTTGTTTATTAACTTATTTTTGGTTCATTTATCGTTGTGAGTGTGTCTGTGCTCCTGAATCAGTCTCTCCTGTCTCTCCTCTCCCTCCTGCTCCTCTTTGAGGCAGCAGCAAAGACTAGTTTTCTCTCAACAAGTGTATCTTACCTTTTTTCACCTGGTTAACTTTTTATTTATTTATTCATGCATATTTTACTAATCACTTTACATTACATTACATTTCATTGAGCTGACGCTTTTATCCAAAGCGACTTATAATGACCAATTACAGGGACATTCTCCCTGGAGTAACTAAGGGCTAAGTGCCTTACTCAATGGCACACTAGTGGTGGTGTTCCTGGCAGGATTTGAACTCCCAGCCTTCCGATCTTCAGCCCACCTCACTATCCATTAGACCAATCGCTATCCTCTCAAATGTAAATATGTGTTTACATCAGTGGTCACCAACCTTTTTAAGCCCAAGATCACCGACCTCGGCCTAGGTGGAAGGCGAGATCTAGCTATTGCAGAATTGAGTGAAAAAGACGGCCCAGACAATGCTTCCAATTTGAGGCCTTTTATATAGGCTAATTGCATCTGAATTACTGTTACAATGAAGGCTCCATAATCTGCTCACGGCATATAGGCAGGGGTAAAGTACTATTGGGGGGCGGACCTCACCTCCTCTAGGGGGGTCCTCACCTTCTCTTAGGGGGTCCGGGGGGATGCTCCCCCGGAAGATTTTTTTTTAAATATTGAAGTAGAAAGCATCAATCTGGTGCACTTTGAGAGCAACATGAAGAGATCTATGGATACCTCTCTCAGCACCCATATGAAACAGAACTGTAAACAGATTTTCTTTTTCTTTATTGAGATTTTACAGATCACTACCCTTTTAAACTGTATTCTTGTTTTACTGACATATAGTAGGCTATTTCATACCTGTTTTTCATCTATTCTCTTTTTGTTTGTATAACCAGGGGTGCACATAACTGGTACGCAGGTACGCATGAGCGGCAACAATCCGAAATGCGTACCGTCTCTTGTGTCACAAAGCGCATTTGCGTACCGACGTACTTGTGAAGCTTTTCCAGAAGGCGGTTAGATCACCGGACGACAGAGTCGGTCTCCGTGTGCACAGACAGAGCTGCTGTTAACGTTGGTCTGTACAACGTGTGCACAGACAGAGCTGCTGTTAACGTTGGTCTGTACAACGGAATTGTGCCAAAACTACGCCAACCGGCTGTGGAGGGAGATTCCCCCCCTTCACTGGAGAACTGCGCTAAAACAGCTGATCACAACGGTCACACTCTGTGGTCACAGAGTACTAGCCCCCCCCCCCCCCCCCCCCCCGTCGACTTTCCTGAAGTACTCCCCCCGTTGACGTTCGTGATACAGAGGGCTTCATCAAATAACTTTGAGTGGAGCCAGAAGTTGGAGTACCAAACACTGACTCCAGGTACTCATCTGAGTACCTCACTGAGAAAGTTATGTGCACCCCTGTGTATAACTATAATGATCATATAAAGGTGTGCTGCGGAAATAATCTTTTGAATAATTTGTGACAAAACCGTTCTAAACACTCAGAGTCCTTTAGCTCACCTGAGCCCCTCAGTCTGACAGGAGAGGACTCTCTTCCAGCTTGTTGTGGAAACAGCTCCTTATGTCCGTTAGTTAGTTAGTGCAACTAGCTAACCAGATGCTCACATCACGGTGACCGCTAGCACCGGTCCCTCTCTCTCCCTCTCTCTCTATCACACTAAATGCGCTATTGCCACACACACAGACACAGAGCCGAGCTTGAATGACACAAGCACACGTGTATTTCCATGCAACTCTCTGATTGGTGTGGTGTCTTGCCTCTGTTGCGTTCACTGAACACGGGAAATTACAGTCCTGCCGTTGTCTCTTGTGTCATGATGAGGTTCACGTAAAGCACGGTTAATGTATTATATTATTGAGGTGTCTCAAATATACGTCAATCAAGTAGCACCTGCTAACGGGGTGGTGGATGATAGGTTTACATCTAAAAAAGTATTTTTCAAACATTATTATTTTAATTTTAATTTTCTTTCTTTTGTTACTTTTTTTTTTTAACGGTCCGATCTACCCGCACCACACTCGCGATCGACCGGTCGATCGCGATCGACTGGTTGGCAACCACTGGTTTACATAAATGGTGACCACACCGTTTGAGACCCACTGAGAACTAAGTTAACTAGGGATGTCCCGATCACCTTTTTTTGCTCCCGATCCGATTCCGATCATTTGATTTTGACAATTTGCCGATACCGATTTTTCCCGATCCGATCTTTATGCAATGCATTAAGAGAAAAAAAAGAAAAAAAGCATTCAAGTGGTCCCTTAAGGTTATTTTTTTTAATTTAAATTGGATATTCTATCCAACATGGATATAGCTTCTTTCTTTCACAGCAGCATTGGATCAGTTCAGTTGTGCAGCATTGGATCAAAACAAAATAAAGCTTTCAGTACTCATTAGCTTACTGCTACAATTAGATACTGCGCCCTTCCCACTCTGTTGCCAGATTTGAGAATAATAAGCAACCAGGTCTATGAAAACAAGCCCCAAAGAAGCAACACATACATGATGTTCTGTAATTTGAAACCAAAACTAAGGCCTCAGAATGACTTTAAGACTTGAACATGGTCATTTTTGTTTTGTAACATTGAATACAAAATGTAAAAAAAAAGTATTTAAAAAGAAGAAAAAAGAAATCCCGATCCCCGCTTTTTTCCCTCCCGATTCCGATCTTTTGAAAATCACGTGATCGGCTCCGATCCCCGATCACGTGATCAGATCGGGACATCTCTAAAGTTAACTATCTAAAAACTCAAGAGTCCTTTACCTCACCTGAGCTGAGGTTATCCCGAGCTTGAATGACACACAGAGACCAATCAAGGGCTTTGATTTATGATCTGTATGACAGTTGCCACTTCGGCAGGCCACATCATGTAGACAGCCAGTCACCCTGTGTGAGGCAGGCCACTTAGAAGTCCTATCGGTGAAACCGAAAACTTGTTGCATTTCACGAGCATATTAAACTGACGTTATATTAACCTCCGCTACACAGTGTCTTTTGCTTTAATAAAAAATGTTGATCACAAAAAAAAAGGACCATTTTGCGATTTGGCGAATCTTAGTCTGCTGTTGACTCGTGCATGAGGACGAGTCTGCTGGATCTCTGGATCTGCTGCTATATGGTTACGGCCCTGAGTCCGCACGAGTCTTCTGTGTTTTGCACAGCGAGTCAGGATTTGCGAATCTGAGTCTGTGAAGTTCCGCTGACTAACTCGTAGGCTTCTGGTCTCTCTCGATCATTGTCCTGGATTCACGGATCCCGCGATTTTGATTAAGTCCATTATGTTTCCGGCTCTAAATGAAGTTTCACTGTAGACTTCTAACAATTGTTATGTTGTGCAACAGTCTCCTGCGTGTAATAGCTGCATTTCCAATAAGGATCTTAATTGGCAAAACGTTTATTTTGAACATAGCACACAAAAAGAAATAAACAATGACAAATGGTAGAAAATTGCAAAAAAATATTAAAACAACTATATACTTATAATGCAAAACACTTATTTTTTTAAATGCACACAAAAAAAATCAAGCATATCTTCACCAATGATAAAATAACTATGAAAAATAAAGAATTAATTCAAATGAACATATATACATATTTGGGTCCCCCCCCCCCTATTTTCTCATGGACTGCGTAATCATTGCAATACTGGTGTTTATATGTGTTAAATGTGTGTAAAGTCGTGTCTTTTGCTTTAATAAAACATGTTGATCACAAAAAAAGGATCATTTTGCAAATCTCAGTCTGCTGTTGACACCTGCATGACGACGTCTGCCGGATCTCTGGATCTGCTGCTATACGGTTACGGCTCTGAGTCCACACGAGTCTGCTATGTTTTGCACAGTGAGTCAGGATTTGCGAATCTCTGAGTCTGCTGTTGACTCGTGCACTCCCGCGGCTCTGAGTCGCCACGAGTCTGCAGGAAGTTTCACTGATCCGCGTCCCCTCCCCTGAGCCAAACGATAACTTCTGGAAGCTATCCTACTTGCTAAAGAGTAGGCAGATGGACTGTGGTACGTTGTAATTTTATTTGACATGTTATAAAGAGAGTAGCGAGTGACGCAATGTATAGTTTTAATTTGTACGTCACACCAGGTGTAGGACTCAAAGGACTCGGGTTAATGAAGAGGGGAGACTCGTCACGACCAGCTCATTTCTAGGATCCGGGTTAATGATCCGGATGAATCAGGACTCGCCCATCTCTACAGAGCAAGGGAGCGAGGGATCATTGTCCACAAGTTAATCGATCGCAGATGGCGTTGTGGTCACGGACGAATATTTAAAAAAAACAAAAAAAACTAAATGGGTCACGAAATATACTTGGGCGGCCGTTAGTATACCTGGGCGGCCCGCCCAAGTATAGTCTATGTGTGGGAAACCCTGCATAATATTTCACATCAAAAGAAAGAACAATGTAACAGAATAGCTGAAAATTTAACAAAATAAATAACTCAGTTACCTCTAATCATTAACCCATGTTTGTATAATGTAGTTAACTCCGTGTGTTGCTGCTAGCATACATAACACCTGACGTGGATACGTTACTCGTGGATGGGGCTACAGAACTACTAGAAAGACAGTGGAACCCGGTGCATTTCTCCGTCTGAACTTGGTGCACTTTTGCTAAATGTTTAGACAAATTGCTCGTGTTACCGCCCTTACATGCTAAACTCTTATTGCACTTTTGGTAACGAGCATTGTCCTCATCGAGACGGGTAAAGTTTAACCACACCTCGGAGCGCGTTCTCTCCGCCATCTCCTCCGTGTGTGTGTGTGGGTGTGTGTGTGTGTGTGTTGCGGCATGTAGCAGCTGCGTGTGTGTAAACTGCCCCACCCCCCCTCGCAAGCAGGCGGGGGACAGAGACCTCTCGTCTGGATTGGAAAGATCGAAAATACTAAAGACGCATTTTGCAGTCTTTTTGTGTATTAGAAACTGAGTTGGCCATACTAAAACTGCAATATAATGTTTTTGTAGCAATAATACATATGTTTTACATGTCTCCTGTACCGATAAAAAGACCGTTAACATCGGAGCTTAACGGTACCACGGCCTTTAATAATTCAGCCCCGGGGCCCATTTAATACCGGGGCTCGGTACCCATCCCTACATGTGGGTGCGTACTTATTCTCTGTCTTACTGTTACGTAAATCCCAAGAATGTATGAGATTAAGTTAGCTTCATCATATCTCAATCAGTGATTAAGTGAATAATAATGTTTCTATCAGGTCACTATCAGCCTGTCACTCAATATTTTCAGGGAGGGGTTTGGAGGAACGGAGAGGAGACGGTGATCGCGGAAGCTTTCCTCCTGCCTTCACAAACTTTACACATGTATTTATCAACTGCAAATAGCAAGAGGACATTCTTACTCTGCAATCCAAGACTTGATTAAATCCACCAAAACCCTGACTTGGTGCTAACGCGAGTATTTTTTAAATCATAAATCCATGTGTGTCTCTAAGCCGCAGCGACACTGACTGATTCAGGTGCATTTATTTCCGTCTGATTTTTTTCTGTGAACCGTGAGCTACTGAAAAGCTGATGAAGAACTTTGGTTCCCCTGCACCATTTTAAAACTCGGCTGGGTGACATGCTGTTTGATACTCATGGTACCTGTCACTGTAAATAGAGTTTGTAAACTGTACCCTGTAATTTATGTTGTATGCCGTCCTTATTTTTGTTCTGTTTTTATGTTACATGTGTACCAATGTGCTGCAGGTCACCCTTGAAAAAGAGATATTTTTATCTCAAGGGGCTTTCACCTGGTTAAATAAAGGCTACGAAGAGTTTTAGTGGACAGGTCCAGTTTAAGTGTTCACATTCCTCTTACATGTAATGAAGGCAACCTCTAGCAGCACCTTTTACTGTCAATGCTCCGCGTATTGAAAACAACTTCTGCCCCGACTAACTCACAGACTGTGATCAGTTACCTGCCGCAAAGTTAGGGATGCATATCGTTGACTTTTTTACGATACCGATACCACTGAACGATACTCGATCGATACATATCGTGATACTGTCATGTTTCATAAGGGAAACATTTAAGGGTTTTCTTCAACCTTTTAGTACTGAACAAACAATGAAAAACACGTTTGACAACACAGGCTTGAAGACTGTACATTCCTGTACTCTGATTTTATGTGACAGTAGCAAATGTTTTGAGAGGTTGGATGTGTTGCCATCATCTTACAACTGGTTTCCTCTCTGTGCCCTTTTCTTTAGTGCAGCCATCGGCAATGAGCTAGAGCAGCGGTTTTCAAAGTGTGAGGCGCGCCTCCCCTGGGGGGCGCCAGAGAGCTTCAGGGGAGGCGCAGCGTGAGACACAAAAGAACGAGAAAAAGACGAGTAAAGTGACAATTGCCCACTTGTGGCTGTCTGTGGAGACAAAAAGGCTGTAAAAGTGCTGATTCCCTTCACCTCCACCTACCTGTGTGAGTGCAGGTTTTCCGCATTGACTTTGATCAAAAGCAAGTACCGGTAAAGGCTGCAGCCAGAGTGTGATCTGCGTTTATTCCTGTGTGCATCAAAGACGCAGACTCATTGTTCCCACTAAAGTAGGAGTGAGTGTAATAAGGAGGCAAAGTTGACGTTCAGTGTGTTGCCGGGAGCATATAAGGATTTATCCACCATGTTGAAAATGTTAAAAAAAATATGTCTTGTGAACACGGCGTGCGGAAAGATACGGGTCGTGCTGCAGCTAGATGTGCCTGTCCTCTGTAAGAAGGTGTCGGCGACTGACATGCAAGGAAGAACGGCTGTCCACAGGCTGTTCCAACTTTAACAACTGTATTAACTTCCAGGGTAGTGAATTGAACATGCAATTGTCATTGGGTGTGTGGTATATTTTCATGCACGGACACGCATGTTACACAACACACAAACTGAACAACACTCAATTTTCCGATCGCTACAAGTGTCCTTGCGATCTTGTTATAATAAAAAGTGCACGTTACTGATGCAATATGGTTGAGACCATTCGGGCTTATTCTAGAGGGGTGCAAGGAATAGTCCAAGTAGTGGGGGAGTTTTATACAATATGTTTAAAACATAAAAATAAAAAGGTTTAAAAAAGTTATTGTTTAATGTTTGAAGGAGGTGACGCTACTCAGCCAATCAAATCGGTGCAGTCAGCACGATAGATTCACACACACACACACACACACACACACACACACACACACACACACACACACACACACACACACACACACACACACACACACACACACACACACACACACACACACGAGGAGAGAAACAGTCGGAGTAATTTCAAATGGCGGAAGGTAGACAGCGAAAACAGAGCATTTAATTACATTTTCCTGCATTATAGCAACAATAATAAAAGCAATAATAATTGGGAGGAGGGGGGGGCGCGGCTGTTATGTTCTCTGAGGGGAGGCTCACCTACCCACACTTTGAAAACCCCTGAGTTAGAGAGAGACAGAGTTAAAAGTGGGGCTGCAGGCTGACATGCTTAACTAACAATAATGCTTAATTTATTATATCAAAAACAATGCCTGTCTATCTAGCATAACATCCCAATAAGCTGCTAGCAACTGCAAAACACTAGTGCTAGCTAATGTTTTGCAAAATGTTAAAAGTGAGGCTATTACAGTAGACCTAACGTTAGTCTAGTAGCCTCACTTCTAATATGTTGCTAAACATTTGCTAGATACATGTTGGCTAGCTAATGAGCTTCACATATCAACCTGAAAAACTGCGAGGCTCCACTTGCAGCCCTCCCCCTCCGCACCACATTGACACTACAGTAATAGCCTATCACAGGGTTCCCGCGGGGTCTTAAAAAGTCTTAAATTTGATAATCTGAATTTAAAGCCTTAAAAAGGTCTTAAATATGACCAAAAAAATAAGAAAGATCTTAAATACGATTTGGAAGGTCTTAAAAAGGATCGGATTTGAAAGGTACTTCTGTGTTGGGATCGTGTCTAAATGGGTTTTGGGGGAAATGTCCGGGCTGCAAAGTAACCAGTACGGTAATAGCCTTTCAGTTCCCCCCAACAATTTGTATTGAATTAAATCAACATGGAACCAGTAATCAATAACTTTGTTTCCCCCGGCCCCTTATTGGAGAACACCCAGCTAGTAACCTAGCAACCAAGCTTCAGCTAGCGGCAGTTAGAAACTCATGTATCTTCGAATCTACTTACAAATGAATATGGGGAAGTGTAGGTTCAACCGTATTTGGTTGGAAAACATCTCATTTAGTGCTTGGTTGAAACCAGTGGAGGGGGACGTGTTTGAAGCCCGCTGCACCTTTTGCAAAGGAAATTAGCGTTTGTTTTGCTAATGTAGCGTTAGCTAGTGCAGCAGCTCCCGCAACAACACTGGGGGACCTCCGGGCGACGTTTGGGTCTACGTCAACCCTAAAAGCGGAAGTGCTGTAGACGCTAAATACCGTAGCTAAACACCAATCATACAACAGCAACGATGAAAGATTGTAGCCAAGGCAGCAGAGCTCTGAATATAGCTCTTGTCACTCTCTCTCACACACACACACACACACACACACACACACACACACACACACACACACACACACACACACACACACACACACACACACACACACACACACACACACACACACACACACACACACACACACACACACACACACACACACACACACACGGAGGGGGGCCTCATCTTGCGGAGGGTGCCTCAACTGAGCCGAAAATGTGGCGCACCTATGCAGCGCAATTAGTGTAGCGCGGCACGGTTTCGCCGCTGCGAAGTCCCCCCCCGTCGACGCTCGCGAAACAGAGGGCCTCATCATATAACTTTTCGTGGGGCCTCATGTTGGCCAGGGACTAGCAAAACGAACACCATTTTATGTGTTTTTTTGGAAGTTTTCTTTCCATTGAAAGAACACATGGAAGTAAAATAGACCAAAATAACAATGTATAGCACATGAAAAAACGATCTTTTAGCCTGTAATGCCTTAAACGGTAACTTCATAATTTTGATTGTTGGCTGCTCATTTAATAACTATTAATTGTGAAATACCAAAGAAGGCCATTGTCTCTGTGTTAACTGATTATTTTGTAGAATTCTGCTGAGTATTAAACAATTGTGTGAGGGTATTAAAATAAATTGGTCAGTAAGTCAGAGATGTGCAACTATATTTAACTTTTTGTTTTACATTTTTTTTAAATAAATGATTATGGGAAGTGTCCTTTTTCTCACTTGAGCTCCCGCCCCCGAAAATGTCTGTGCACGTCCCTGCTTGTCAGCATAGGTCGGCATTGCTGTACAGAGTCGACAAAAGACCTTGTTTGTATTGGCATCATATTGAAGCCAACTCCATCGATCAAGCCAGTGTGGCTGAAACTTTCTCTCCCTCTTTTATTTGAAGATTGTTTTTTGCCCTGCGATTGGCCGGTTACCGCTGGTATAAAAAACATTTTGGCGAATGGCGAGAAAGTGTAGTGAAGGAGCGCGCTCCCGCACGGGGGCCTGCTCACGCTGCGCTCCGCAGCAAACAGCTGTTTCCTTTTCACCCAACAATGATTACCACCTCACGAAACGTTATGTTGTAGCTTTAATAAACAAAACACTTTAACAAAATTGCTTGTCAAAATACCAATACCACAGGACCATTCTTTTTTTTAAAGCAATATTTTGTGTGGCCCGAGCGGGCAAGTGGAAAATACGTTATGCTGGCCCGGGGTGTCTAAATAGTGCTTCCGGGCCAGCGGGCCATTTATAATGTCGAGCCCTGACATACAGTGGGGCAAAAAAGTATTTAGTCAGCCACCAATTGTGCAAGTTCTCCCACTTAAAAAGATGAGAGAGGCCTGTAATTGTCATCCTAGGTATACCTCAACTATAAGAGACAAAATGAGAAAAAAAAATCCAGAAAATCACATTGTCTGATTTTTAAAGAATTTATTTGCAAATTATGGTGGAAAATAAGTATTTGGTCACCTACAAACAAACAAGATTTCTGGCTCTCACAGACCTGTAACTTCTTCTTTAAGAGCCTCCTCTGTCCTCCACTTGTTAACTGTATTAATGGCACCTGTTTGAACTTGTTATCAGTATAAACGGCACCTGTCCACAACCTCAAACAGTCACACTCCAAACTCCACTATGGCCAAGACCAAAGAGCTGTCAAAGGACACCAGAAACAACATTTTAGACCTGCACCAGGCTGGGAAGACTGAATCTGCAATAGGTAAGCAGCTTGGGGTGAAGAAATCAACTGTGGGAGCAATTATTCGAAAATGGAAGACATACAAGACCACTGATAATCTCCCTCGATCTGGGGCTCCACGCAAGATCTCACCCCGTGGGGTCAAAATGATCACAAGAACGGTGAGCAAAAATCCCAGAACCACACGGGGGGACCTAGTCAATGACCTGCAGAGAGCTGGGACCAAAGTAACAAAGGCTACCATCAGTAACACACTACGCCGCCAGGGACTCAAATCCTGCAGTGCCAGACGTGTCCCCCTGCTTAAGCCAGTACATGTCCAGGCCCGTCTGAAGTTTGCTAGAGAGCATTTAGATGATCCAGAAGAGGATTGGGAGAATGTCATATGGTCAGATGAAACCAAAAGAGAACTTTTTGGTAAAAACTCAACTAGACGTGTTTGGAGGAGAAAGAATGCTGAGTTGCATCCAAAGAACACCATACCTACTGTGAAACATGGGAGTGGAAACATCATGCTTTGGGGCTGTTTTTCTGCAGAGGGACCAGGACGACTGATCCGTGTAAAGGAAAGCATGAATGGGGCCATGTATCTTGAAATTTTGAGTGACAACCTCCTTCCATCAGCAAGAGCATTGAAGATGAAACATTGCTGGGTTCTTTCAGCATGACAATGATCCCAAACACACCGCCCGGGCAACGAAGGAGTGGCTTCGCAAGAAGCATTTCAAGGTCCTGGAGTGGCCTAGCCAGTCTCCAGATCTCAACCCCATAGAAAATCTTTGGAGGGAGTTGAAAGTCCGTGTTGCCCAGCGACAGCCCCAAAACATCACTGCTCTAGAGGAGATCTGCATGGAGGAATGGGCCAAAATACCAGCAACAGTGTGTGAAAACCTTGTGAAGACTTACAGAAAACGTTTGACCTCTGTCATTGCCAACAAAGGGTATATAACAAAGTATTGAGATGAACTTTTGTTATTGACCAAATACTTATTTTTCACCATAATTTGCAAATAAATTCTTTAAAAATCAGACAATGTGATTTTCTGGATTTTTTTCTTTCTCATTTTGTCTCTCATAGTTGAGGTATGCCTAGGATGAAAATTACAGGCCTCTCATCTTTTTAAGTGGGAGAACCTGCACAATTGGTGGCTGACTAAATACTTTTTTGCCCCACTGTGTGTGGCCTGTTGACTAATATACTCTCACACCAAACGCAAACATTGCCATCCCCCAACTGGACAAGCCCATATAAATGTAATTGTTTAGTCAAAAATGGTTTTCCCGACAGCCCTAACACACACACACACACACACACACACACACACACACACACACACACACACACACACACACACCATTTTTCTAGCTGTCTTAGTTGCTTAATCTCAAACTAATCATGGCTTCCCCAGGCTCTGAGCATTATGCCCACACCTTTGAATGGTGTGACACTAATGTTCCTCTTCCACCCAGCAGGAACCCTGAATGCCACTCTCTCTTGTCACACTTGTCTTGTTTGTCAGTCAGTATGCACTTATTATCCAGCAGCATCTTGTTGCTGTGTCTTCTGCTGCAAGGACGAGGCCCCAATGCAGTTCCAGTGATCTGGTTGGCTCACTATCCGATAACCAGAAATGTTCCTGACCATTTCGACTGAGGAGTAGTGTCAGCTGAAGAGTAGTTCAAGAATACACAGATACTTATAGCGGATGCATTGCTGAACAATAGATTTAATGGGTTATTTGTGACAATGGCCATGTCTGGTTTTGGATAGAATCAACAAAAAACTATTCAGTTAATTTGTATCAGTCTTTTTGGATTTATAATGCCGGGAAAGCAATGTTTAAGGCTAGCCTGATGTTACCTCCGACTTTAAAGAGGCACACAGCAAGTTATAGAGCTTAAGATAGACCCTCCAGAAAAACGCGGGCAAAAATCCTTGATTATGCGGGCTAAATTCCTTGATTATGCGGGCTAAATTCCTTGATTATGCGGGCTAAATTCCTTGATTATGCGGGCTAAAATCCTTGATTATGCGATTAAACATGCGGGGGTTTTATGTGATTTTATGCGGTGAAATTGCGGGAAGTTGCGAAATATGCGGAAAGTTGCGAAATATGCTAAATATGCGGGGAAAAAGAATTAAAATAAAATAAAATATTGGGCCGTCTTATTTATTCTCTCTCACACACAACCTGCCACTAACGTTAACCCCCTTTACTATTCAATTAAACAAATTCAATGTTTATTTATTGTAAAAGCAATTGGGCTATTTTAATCACACACACACACACACACACACACACACACACACACACACACACACACACACACACACACACACACACACACACACTTCTTCTCATTCTGTTTTCATTTACTCGTTCGTTATCTGACCAGCTTCAATCTTGTAGGCTACTCACTTCGTTTCTTGTAGCCCTCGAAAGGGTTTTGGATGTTGATGCCTTGTTGAACGTGAGTTGTTTGGCTTTCTTGTCCGCAGCAGCAGAAAGCATTTTCGAATGTTTGAATGAATCAAAGTGGGTCGTCACCGTCGATTTTCTCTTATGCTCCAACACACAGCTGCACGGGGGGCAGAATAGTTTCCCCCCACTTTTTGCCCGGTCTTTAGTAGAAATGTTCGTCGGTAAATGAGATGGATTAGATTTTTTCATCTTGGTGTTTTCTCTATCGTGTGAGCTCCACACGTTCACTCTATACAGTGTTGTTTACATTCTGTGATGCGCGAGCTGATGACGTCACGTCAAGACGAGTTAACTTTTTTTCTTCTCAATTTTGTGTGGAAAAATGCGGGGATTATGCGGCCTTTTGATAAATATGCGGCCTTTTAAAAATCTGCGCCATTTTGCTGATTATGCGGTAAATTCTGCGATCGCAGAATCGCGTTTTTCTGGAGGGTCTATTAAGATCATGTGTGTTAAATTGTGGGTTGAGCTGCCAGTGAACACATGGAAAAGGTACAGAAATGTGCATATTATGCTTGTGCAGGATTATTTGAAGGAACACAAATGTGGTGTTGCTCAAAAGAGTGAATGTTCCTAACTCATTTACAAAGTATTCCAGTGTAGCACTTAAGTTTATTTTGATCAGATCATATTATTATCTCTTTCTTCTCTCATAGATCTGGGGTCACTATCCTGGGATGATTTGGAGAATGACCTTCCCGATGAGTTGATCCCTAATGGAGGAGATCTGGGCCTGATGGGCGGGATGCCTTCAAATGTTGGAGCAGCACCTGGCCCCGGTGGAGCTTCTGGTGTACCGGACGCAGCTGCCAAGCACAAGCAGCTCTCAGAGCTCCTTCGAGCAGGAAGCAGTATCGGGGCCGCAGGGCTGAATTCAGCTAGCCCTCAAACAGGCGGTTTGGGTCCTCAGCTGGGGACACCAATGAGAAAGAGCCCCATTGGACAGGGTTCCCCCAACAACCACCCCTCTCCCCAGGCCCAAAAGGCAGGAACCCCAACAGGAGTAGGAGGACAGAATAACAACAATAGTCCTGCAACAATGGGCTTCAACCAGGCCATGATCAACAATAACCAGGGTCACGCCGGGCTCATGGCCCAGGGAGGGCAGTCCCAACCTGGGCAGGTGATGAATGGGGGTCTCGTGCCTGACGCTGGGAGAGGACGGGGGGCAGGGGTAGCAGGCATGCAGTACCAGGTGCAGAAAATGCAGGGAGCGGCTCCAGGACCAGGAGGAGCTGGAAGTGCGTTGGCAGAAACACTCACCCAGGGAGCACAGCCGATGGGGTCGCATCCCACCCTCAGTGCAGCCCAACAGGCGGCCAACATGACAAAGGTGAGTTGTATATCCTTTTACATACCTTTGTCAAAGACAACCTCTACAATTTGCTCTGGCTAAAGGATGTGTTCTCTGGTCCCGGTCACTGCTAACTCTGAACAGGATGTAGAACGCTGTGTGCTTCCTGTGATCATTCATGGTGTCACCACATTTGGACAAAAGGGCTTGTTGCTCTGCCTTTGACAGCTCTAGTCTTAAGGCAAACTGTCAAATCTAGGGTCATGCCAAATCGTCAACAATCTACCAAGCAATTATAGCTGTGCAATTAATCGTACTTTAATCGCAATTACGATTTTGGCCTGCCACAATTACAAAAACAACATCATCGAAAGAAACAATTATTTTGCTTTGCTAGGTTGTGACAGTGCACTGCAACATATTTGATCTAATTTATTTTAGTCTAATTTATTTGTATTTATCATATTTATATATGTTTAGTAGCTTGTGGAAGTGCGCTCCAAAATATTTGTTGATCTTGTTTATTGGTATTTATTATTGTGATATTATTTATTTAAATGTAGATATAAATGTATCATTTATTTAATTTATTTTTGTATTGGTTTTTCAGTTGAATTATACGTTCAGGGTAATCAACAGTTAAAAAGATACTGTTCAAATTATTATTTGTTTTAAAGTTCAATAAATGGGCGTTTTCAAAGTCAATGAATAATCGTATATAATAATCGTGATATCAATTATTGACCAAAATAATCGTGATTATGATTTTTGCCATAATCGAGTAACCCTAAAGCAGCCTCAGTTCTAATATTGAAGAGTGGTACTGCCTGCATACAGTGGTTCACACTTTTAATGCGTTCGTGAGTATGAGATAATTGCTAGTACTCAACTTAATGTAGCTGTTAATTGGCTGCTTAATGAGAGTGGAGATGCTTAACGAGAGTGGAGATGCTCCATAACTGGCTATAACACCACTCACGCTTTGTCTTAAATGACTCGGCCCACACTTCAAATTGCTCTTTTTCTGGCATGTGTGGTGTGTGCATCTGTTTCTGCACACTGTGCTGGTCGCTCTGTCAATTCATCTGCACAGTCTGCTATCCCTCTCCGCTCATTTTACGTGCTGTGATTGTTCAGAAATGAAATGTACACTCCACACTTGGCAGCTCTACTCTCTTGTTTGGCGAGCAGTGAATATTGACACTGCTGTCGGCTTCTCACTCACTATATTAGTCTTGGGACTCTAAATGATGTGTGTGAGAAAGAGAGGTCATAGTGTCTCTGGCTGCTCATACGTAAGCCTGCCACCAGTGTGGTTACACAGGAAATCAATAGGAAGTCATCTATTTCACTGTCTGCATGTCAGAGCCAAGACACTGGTGCCGAGTGTAACCACAACACACACACACACACACACACACACACACACACACACACACACACACACACACACACACACACACACACACACACACACACACACACACACACACACACACACACACTGTGAAGAGACTTGGAGAGATTGTGAATGTGTGTATCGAGAGTCATTCTCAAAAAGAGTATGTACACATGCTCTAACCGCAAGAAAGATTAAAAGCTGATGGAGATGTGCGTTTGTGTGTGGTAAGCTGAGCCGGTCTCCTGTGATTATCGTGTCACCAGCAGCTCTAGAGATGAAAGCCACTAGACCAAGTCTTTGTATGTGGCTTCCCCCATTGTGCTTTAATCGTAGGTTGTAAATCTCTTTCTGGGCATTTGTGTTGGTTAGCGGCCGCTGTCACTCCTTCCCGCCCAACGCTCCTTTTGTTATTGTATATGCACGAGAACGCCCCTTGCTTTCTCTGGCTCATTGGATGGCAGCTTGCCCTGTCAGTCATGTAGGGAAAGGTGTATTGTAAAGCACTTAATCAGTTAGAATGACAGAGGGCGAATGAAATGAGGAGGAGGGAGGGCGGCTCAGCTGAATCGTCTGGCCTGGCAGCACTGAGATGATAGTTGGCAACTGTCCCGCCTGCCGATGTGTGGAGTGTGTCAGAGAGCAGGGGGCTGAATGGGGGGGGGGGTGGGTGGGTGTGTGTGTGTGTGTGTGTGTGTGTGTGTGTGTGTGTGTGTGTGTGTGTGTGTGTGTGTGTGTGTGTGTGTGTGTGTGTGTGTGTGTGTGTGTGTGTGTGTGTGTGTGTGTGTGTGTGTGTGTGTGTGTGTGTGTGTGTGTGTGTGTGTGTGTCCGCTCAGCTGTGTTGAAAGGCTGCCAGTGTCTGGTCGACTCAGTTGGGTGTTTTTTTTATCTGGTCTGTTGGAGTGGTGTCAACAGCCTGAGGGGATACAGACTGGCCTGGCATGGCACAGTCTGGTCCCCCTGCAGCTCTGTAGACGAGAGTGCGGCAGTTCATCAGTGTGTGCAGCGTGGCTCTCACACAGATTGTATTCCCCCTCTGGTGCCTCACATCTTACTTAATCTATGTTGTCATGGTTCTTGCTGAGTGTGGGTAAATGTACTCCAAGTATGAAACCATTAACAGGGGTAGACATTAAGGGTGCCTACCCCCTCCGGGCCAGTAGATTTTCATTATCACTGGCCCCACCATTGTAACCACTGGCCCAAGAGCACAAGTCCAAAAAATCCACTCTAATAATTAAGAAAATGAACACATTTGTTGCAATTAGGGATGCGTATCGTTAGGATTTTATCAATATCGATACCGGTACTGCTTATCGGTATCGGTATTTTTCGATACTCTTATCGATACTTTTCAATAATTTGGTGCTCAAAATTATAGACATAAATACAATATGTGAAGATTAAACAGTCATTTTATTGTAATTTTATTGCAGAAATAACTGTATAACTTATACATTAGCTTCTCAGAAGCAGACAAAAATGAATAAAATAACTTAAAGGGGCCTGGCTCGCCTTATCATGCTTTTTGGGGTTTTCCCCTCAGACAGAGGATGAAAAGAGGCATTTGTAAAAAAAATAATTAACATTTCAGGGCTCAACGCTAACTTTTAAAACTGGTTGACTGGCTGGCAACCAGGCATCAGCTTTTGGTTGCCAAAACTGAAAATACGGTTGCATTTTTAGACACCTTATATTTTAAATAATTAAGATACTATACAGTTATACATCAACTTAATAATGAACATGTGACACAAAATAATGTTCAAATGCTTTACAATAAGTAATTAACACAATTAATTGAAACTTAAGTGGTAGTAAACTTGTCCACCCTCAATTGCTGGTATACAAAACACCAGGGGCCGTATTCACAAAGGATCTTAGGGCTAAAAGTAGCTCCTAACTGGCGAATTTAGGAGAAACTCCTAAACATAATGGGCGTGTCAGTCTTAAATTTAGGACTCCTAATTTTATTCACTAAGAGCAATTCACAAAGTGTTTTAGGCCTAAAAGTAGCACCTAAGTTTAGGAGAGCTTAAAAGTCCTCGAGAGGACTCCTAACTCAGTAAGACCTATTCACAAAGAATCTGAAAATGGCTGCGAGACGAAATGTTTTGGAGACAATGGAAGACTGTGAATTCAGGGCTCGACATTAAGGACTGCCCGATGTCCCGGGGCCATCTAGTATTTAGTTCGGGCAATGAAGCCTCACCTGCTGGTTGCCCGATCGGGCAATCTATTATGCTAGTGTAATGCAGCTCGCGGATCCAGTAATGAGTAACCCAACAGCAAAAGTAAACATATCTATAACTAGTTTAGGTAATTAAAATAGCTACGTGTGATATTCTAACTTGAAGTGTGTGTTTTGTCCGCTCACTGCTGCATGTGATCATGCAGAGCTGCGTGTCGACTCGTCAGCAGCAGCTGATCTCTCTCTCCCGCCAGTTTAGACTTAACTCGCGTTTATGTCCATATCGATCAGATCTAGCTAGTTCTCGCTAATGATAGGACTACCTGCTTATTAAAAGACACCTAAACAATAAACGTCGCTATGCAACTGGGTGAGGCCACAAAGTATAGCGCAGCATTATGCATTTATTTACATGCCCACCGGAACCCCGAGGCATTACCAACAGATAAACGCACAATCAACCCATACAGGACATCTCTTTCTCCACATTAAGTGTTAGACATTAGAATTTACTATTCTTGTCTGTCACATACTCTTCTTGTCTGTCACATAAGTGGCGCTAAAGGGAAATTATTTTGACCGAGGAGATTTAGATTTGCCGGCAAAAGGGAACTCTGACGTCGCCATTTTGTGTGCTTCGCGGATGCGCTCGGCTCCTCTGAGCTCCTCTCAGCTCCTCTCGACTGCTGCTCGGGTCTGCTCGGTCAGCTTCCGGATGAGGAGGCATTCGTTCGACCAACTTACAGTAGATAACATTACAAACATTTTTAACAGGGGCCATAATAGTGTAAATAATGTTTGTTTTGGCAGTTATAACTGAATGTAATGTTTTCTACTTTTTTACATCTGGGAAGGCATTTGCCTTCATCAGATGGAAAGTGTCTTGACCAACAACTTAAGTATTTCTTATAGCTATGCAGGGCATGCAAGAGAGCAAACACAAACAAGAACAAACAAACAAGTGAAATTAAGAATAAAATTGAAATTGTGCAATATAATATTGTTGTGGTTCATCTTATTATTCAGTCTAGAGAATGCAGACAGCATCTACAATAAGACCTGCAAAAATCTAAATGTTCTTGGGGGAGGCCCCTCAAAACCTTCGTGCAATTTCGTCCGCGCGCATTTTTCAGGGCAATCTCTATTGGGCTCAGGGCCATCTGTAAATTAGCTTAGATGGCCCACAGGGCCATCTCCCAAAATCCTTAATGTCATGCACTGGAATTGATCAAGAGATATAGGCTAAATCGTGAGGGTATCAAACTTGTTGTGGAATTAGTGCGGGATGCAATAACATCCCCGACTAACAGGGATAATCCTATTAGTCCGGAAAGAAAATGTTTGGCAACACTACGATATTTAGCAACAGGGAAAATGCAACTTTGCAATGCCGACGATTTAGGAATATCGCAACCATCAGTCAGCCGTGCCATAAACCAAACCATCAGCGCGCTCTCTAGACCACATATCATCCAACAGTTTATCCGGTTTCCTTTGGACAATCAACAACTACACAGGATCAAAGCCAACTATGCTATTGACGGGACGCACATAAAAATTATTGCGCCATCAAAACATGAGGACGTGTTCGTCAACAGAAAGAAAGTACATTCCATCAACACGCAGATTGTTTTCATTCATCATGATAGGGGGACTTGAACGGCGGTATGGGCTGTTATTGAAAGTGTTTAAGTGCTGGAAATATGCTCATTGGATAATAGTTTGCAGGGTGCTTTTAATTGCCTCCTTGATTTAATGCAATTTACGTATTTTTATTGTTTGCTCTCTCTCTTTAACGTGCATATACAACGTCATTATCGTGGTCTGCACAAACTTGTCATCATGCGTGTATTCTGCTAACTGCACTGTCCATAACTATTTGATAGGAATACATTTCTAGCCTAGGCTATTTCCTTGTTTTTCGGTGATTTAGTGGGCTCGTTTGTGGGATGTTGCGGATGAGTTTCAGCGAGACCGCCTGCTCTGAACAACCAATCACCGTACTGACCGCTTCTAAACTCATGCACGAGAATCGACGTAATCCATAGCAACGGTGCGTCACTCTTAGTTCACTTTTAGTGATTTATCCTTAGTATGAGTAGCTCTCAGTGGCTTTGTGAATAACTTTTAAGAAAAAACTCCTACGTAAAATGTTTTAGCGCGAGTTAGGAGCACTCCTTGCGGTAAGATAAAATCAGGGCTCGAGCTTAAGGACGTCCCGTCGTCCCGGGGCCGAAAAAAATAGTGTCAGGGAGGATAAAAAATAATTTTGGGACGAATTTGGGACGAGAGTTAAAATAAAAATACCCTGCTAACTCTACTACAAACGGCGATGAAAATGAAATCGACTGCACGTTGTGTGTAGCACACAATTATTAAACCTCCTTGTCAACATAAACACAAAACATTTAGCAACCCGCGAAACACACACACACACTCACACACACACAGACAGACACACACACACACACACATACGTAAGCTGTGCCCATGTGCTGTCAGCCAGCCGCACAGCTGGCTGTGCCCGCGAATTCCTGGCCCGCAAATTCGCGGGTCTATCTACAGTAGGCTATGTACTGAGTGTGTGTATTTCGCGGGTTGAGTGATGTAAAAATGACAATGGTATCCCGTGGAGGAATTCTGAAATGTTTTACCGTTACATCACAAAAACGCACAGCAGAACCAGACCCTGGAGCGCCGGCCTCTTTATTTACTTACTCCACTTCATCCCCTATGGGTAATAAGGCTGAGATGAGAACCCTCCATCGTATTTAGTCCAATACGCAATATGCTGCGACTCTCCCCATGTATGGATGGGTACCGAGCCCCGGTATTAAACGGGCTCCACCCGGGCCGGAATTATTAAAGACAGTGGTAACGTTAAGCTCCGACGTTATCTGACTTTTTATCGGTACTGGAGACATTTAAAAAATATATGTCATATGTAGTATTGCTACATAAACATTATATCGCAGTTTTAGTTTATCCAACTCCGTTTCTAATATGCAATAAGACTACAACATGCGTCTATGATGTATTTTCGAGCTTTCCAATCCAGACGAGATCTCTCTCTCCCGTCTGTGTGTGAGGGGGCGGGGCAGTTTGTAAAGGTCTCCTGACTGTGTTACAGACTGTCATCCTGGTTAGTGGTTACTCTGGGTTCTGTCTTCAGGACAGAGTGTTGGATTTTTTGTGTTAATTGGATGGGACTTGATTTGATTCAATATTAGTAATTTTCTCGTTTGTGTGTTTGTTTAAATATATTTGGCCTTTGTAATGTGATTGACTGATTTACTCAAATAAAAAGGTTGATGAATTATCATCTAATGATTTATATGATGTTTTATTTATATTAAAGGTCACTTTTAATGATTTTAACTAATGATAAGTAGTAGAAAAACTAATATTTTAAATTCGGGACGGTCCACATTAATTTCGGGACGGCTTAGATTGTATTTCGGGACGGTTCCGGGAGGATGGTGAAAAAAGTTAGTCGAGAGCCCTGGATAAAATGCTTTGTGAATACGGCCCCAGTAGTGCAGCTGTTGTCATGTTCTTCACAGATCCCCCAAAAATGAATTGAGCAAGTCAGTAGTTTCTTGGTTATCCGTTGTCTCCCTTTCAAATGTGGGTTGTCTTGACCTTTGTGCTGACCCCCACCATAGATTCATTGGCCCTTCAGAATTGAAGTCTTGGATTGGCCAGACTAATACATTTCTAATGTTAAATAAATGAAAACCATTCACAGTTAAGAATTAGATATTAATTATTAATGCTGTATATTACCTTTTAATATGTCTAACTATATTTAAAATGTGTTACCTTTTTAAAGAAGTGATTATAATTGTATGCCAATATTTTCCTATGTTAAAGTTTTGTTTTGCACTTTTATTTTTTTAGTAATAAGATCGGGACTCTTATTTTGAAGGAACTTTTACCGGAAGTGAATGCACAACAGAGCAGAATGTACATATATATTTCGCCTCCCAAGACTTTACACATGTCCTCTTTGCTTTTCGTTCAGGTTCATATAGCGCTTTATCAGTTGAATCACTTTGAACATTCGTTTGAGAAGTTGACGGGTTGGCCGAACTTTTTACCCCACAGTCAAACAACTTAATTTGCTTCGCAATTTAAAAAAACAACCACACCACGCACGCGAGTAAACGTAAATTGCTTTCTGGCTCCGTAATCACACCAATGCACGTGCAACTTAAGTATCATGTTCCGACTGGTCACAACAATAATTAAATATCACTCTTAATACAACAAATAATTAACACTCATCTATTTTGGGGTGCACATTTTGCTGTTTGCTGTCCTTATTTCTTCATGTTAAAAAGTGGTTGCCACTGATGGCAACCAAAGGCCAAGAAGCGGTTGACATTTTTTCTGAATGGTTGCCCCTGGCAACCGTTAGTGTCGAGCCCTGCATTTGTAAATCAATTACATCTTCATCCAGACATGTCAAACTGACAACCTAGCTCGACAAGAGATCCTTAAAACATTGTCCTACAGTGACATCATGCAAAACTGTGATATGAAGAAAATGGCAAAAAGATAAAGGCGAGTACGTATATTATTCTGGATTGTACTTTTAAATCATAACAAAATAAATGATGTGCTGGACTGAAACACGTCAAAATGTGTCTGAAGGTTTAAACATAGAACAAAGAATTTGAGCTTAAAATATGTAAATTCCTAGTAAACGACCAACAATTGCTGAACCATACTTTGAAACGTTGACCTTTAACAACATTTAAATGCAGTTTTCCAATTCACAATGACATCTGTAAGTTTAACTGGCTTATAAAGCATTCAATGAAAGGCCAAATTATTATAGTTGTAGGAGCTCACATTAATACACTGTCAGTGTTAATAAACTAAAAAAAGACAAGGCGATGTGCCTGGAAGACTTCACACAGCCACATTGTTTAGGCTGTCAAATACGCTGCACCGTTTTAGATTCAATGAGTGTCTCGTTTGCAAATGTTTCATTAAGTTGCTTGTGTTACCCCCTTTACAAGCAACTAATTCAGTTCATAGATTGCACCTTGCACTATCGCCACTATGAAAGACAGCCCACACACCTATCAATCATCAAAACGTGGGGTCTTTTTTAATTACGTGTTGATAGTTTTCAAAACCGTTTCTAGTCTTCGGTATTTCCAGACAAGTGGTTACTGAAATCAATCTTACTAACTGCTGTCTGTGCAATTTACTCCGCGAGTTGGCGGACTTTATTTTGCTTACTTTAACATCATTTTTCATGGTGGGGCTAAGCCATTTCTTGGTATGGCTGTAGCCTACCCCAGCCATACCCTGGCGCTGCCACTGGTGGGATGTATGGGGCGGGCCATTCTGCGCATGCGTTAAATATTTTAACGCAATTAATTCAAAAAATGAATTACCGCCGTTAACACGATAATTTTGACAGTATTAATATATATATATAAATAAATATGACCACACATTGTCTCACAAGCAAGAAAAAACTCATTTTTTAAAATAGCAGTGAAGTGCACAGTCCATTGTCCATACAAAGACCCAGATGCCTCAACAGGCCATATCCAAATCTGTATTTCAAAGTTTTCAAGCAAGGAACACCAAGTTGTTTGCATTGTCGGGCAAATGCATCTTTGATTGTAAACTGTCGGGAAGGTGGGGGCTCTCCATCTCCAGCTGCCGTGTTTGCTCTCAGCTGGGAAAACGGAATGGGGTGGTTATGTTTTAGGTGTAGTTTAAGATTTGAGGTATTGCCTGCTTTTTTCGCTACCTTTTTTTAAACAAATGCGACATACCGGCTCATTCAAATCCGTAGGTTGGCCTCGTTCATTTGGCTTGAATCCAAAATACTGCCACACCGGAGATGTGTGGTTGTAATCAATATCATTTCACTTTAAATTACGCGCGAGTAAGTCACACGTTGTCGATATATTATTAATTTGGATGCTACACACTGCTGCACGTGCACGCGGAGTGTCTTACTCCAGCCCCGCCCCTCACAGCACGCGTGGCCGACAGCCACAGCGCTCCTGGCTAAAATGCTAGTCACATCCTTATGTAAACGGCAATTTATTGAGCTCAGAAAAGTTATCGAGTGCATTTTTATTTATCGTACGATAAGTCAATTTATTGATTATCGCGACAGGCCTAGCGGAATGCAACGTGTGTGAAGCAGAAATCCTGCAGCTCCACCCGCTGTGACGGACCGGTGAGCGGAGCAAAACAAAGACTAAGAGTTAGACCTAACACACGCTATTTTATCTACCTCTGGAACTAAACTAGTTATACATATGTTTATTCTTCACTGTCGGGTCACTCATTACTGGATCAGTGAGCTGCATGAGATACTGACAGGCTGTCAGGAGAGAGAGAGAGAGGAAAAGAGAGGGGGAGAGAGGAAAAGAGAGGAAAAGAGAGCGCTTCCGCTCATTTCTCCCGTGTTGTAGTGAATGAGCCCCATTAACTGAGTTTTAAACATCACTTTAAATGGAAGATCCCCATAGGCCCCACCCACTCGATCAGATCGGCGATCGGTATCGGCCGATACGGATTCCGGCGATCGGCCCCAAAATGGGCGTTCGGAGCATCCCTAATTGTGGTCATTGTTAAAAGAAAAAAAGGAGGGTGACATTTCTGCGATCGGTATTATTATATTATAATTCACTTTCTGCCTTCCTGTCATTATCAGGAGTTAGAAATGTAATGGCAATGTAATAGATTGGATTAGAACCTTCATTATCCTAAACTTCTGGGACATTCCCCTATAGCGAATATACCTTTATATTTTTCTACTCTTCACTTACTTGTCACTAGGTCGGCATTGATGTACACAGCCGACAAAAGACCTTGTATATATTGGCATCATATTGAAGCCAACTCCATCGATCAAGCCAGTGTGGCTGAAACTTTCTCTCCCTCTTCTTCTCCCACTCCCTGTCACTCTCCTTTAACTCCTCCGGTGACTTTCTTTTATTTGAAGATTGTTTTTTGCCCTGCGCTTGGCCGGTTACCACTGGTATTAAAAACATTTTAGTGAATGGTTAGGTGGCGAGAAAGTCTGTAGTGAAGGAGCGCGCTTCCGCACGGGAGCCTGCTCGCGCTGCACAGCAAACAGCTGTTTTCTTTCACCCAACAATGACAATTGCCTTATGAAACGCTATGTTGTAGCATTAATAAATGAAACGATTTTTAAAAAATTGCTTGTCAAAATACCAATACCACAGGACAATGTGATTTTATGTCTTACTGTTTTTTTTTTTTTAAAGCAATATTTTTGTGTGGCCCGAGCGGGCAAGTGGAAAGTACGTTATGCTGGCCCTGGGAGTCTAAACAGTGCTTCTGGGCCAGCGGGCCATTTATAATGTCGAGCCCTGATTAACATAGATAACATAATCAGACAATCCAATGATAGTATATTCTCTAAACAGGGCTTTATTTTAACTTGTATTTGCAGATGGTACTGGTGCTAGAGGCTGAACGTTTTGTAGCACAGGCCACAACAAGTTGACTGGGGCATAAAAGTTTAAAGTAAATCCACTGTAATTTGATTATTTTCATATTCTGCGTCAGTGGTGCATAGAGTTTAAAAAGTACATTTTCTTGACCTTTTTAAAAGGAGCACTTAATGTATAATATCAGAAGTGGCAGGTTTGAATTATATAGGCCTCCCTGTGGTGTCTGAAATAGCTTTATCCTCAATGCGCTATATTTTAATCTCAGGCACTTGTCCCTCCCCCCCCTTCTCTCAGTTTTTACACTCAAATAACTGAAGCTTTTTTCCTTTATTCTTCTTTTTTTTATGTGGCGACGGCTCTGTCTCACACAGGCTTGGAAATGACCACAGTAGCACCTGTGATACAGCTTCTCTGTAGCATGAACTCTACAGTCCTGCTTATATCAAAGAACCTGCATCCCGCAGCAAAAATTCCTTGGAATTTGATATCGCCATTTATTAGCCGCATTAGCACCAATGTCTGAATACAATCATTGTCATCAAAATCAGGGTTTCTGGTTTCCTTCAGTATCCATCCAGCCTTTAAAAAAAAAAGTATATATATCTATTAAATTAGTAGGGATGTCCCGATCACCTTTTTTTGCTCCCGATCCGATTCCGATCATTTGATCTTGACAATTTGCCGATACCGATTTTTCCCGATCCGATCTTTATGCAATGCATTAAGAGAAAAAAAAGAAAAAAAGCATTCAAGTTGTCCCTTAAGGTTATTTTTTTATTTAAATTGGATATCCTATCCAACATGGATATAGCTTCTTTCTTTCACAGCAGCATTGGATCAGTTCAGTTGTGCAGCATTGGATGAAAACAAAATAAAGCTTTCAGTACTCGTTAGCTTACTGCTACAGTTAGACACTGCGCCCTGCCCACTCTGTTGCCAGATTTGAGAGAAATAAGCAACCAGGTCTATGAAAACAAGCCCCAAAGAAGCAACACATACATGATGTTCTGTAATTTGAAACCAAAACTAAGGCCTCAGGATGACTTTAAGACTTGAACATGGTCATTTTTGTTTTGTAATATTGAATACGAAATAAAAAAATAAAAAAAATCCCGATCCCCGATTTTTTCCCTCCCGACTCCGATCTCTCGAAAATCACGTGATCGGCTCCGATCCCCGATCACATGATCGGATCGGGACATCTCTATAAATTAGTACCAGCCCTGTGCGGAGGTTCAACACTACCTAGTGCGGTTCAACACTACCTAGTGCGGTTGACAGAGTTATAGGCCCAATCCCAAACCACACCCTACCCCTACTAGGGGTGTGGAAAAGCATAGTATTTCTACGATGCATTGCGATAAGCACATGGACGATTCGGTATCGATGCAGTGACGGAAGATAATCGATTATAGCGTAGTAACGTTGCTTTACTGATTTTCCGGCCACGGCTTTACTATAACGTTTTTTTTTCTGTCACTTTAATATCAAATCGGTCGGTGACGCAGAGATCAGGGAATAGACGTGACAGCGGCACAGCAACACCAAACACGGAGCAGTCTGCTTTATCCACGAACACAAGAACACCAGTCCAGAACCAACAGCAGAAGGACCAGCTCTGAATCACTCCGTGTCGCTTCGGCTCAGACACAGGGATTTATCTTTTTCTAAAAATAATCGAGTTACAATCATTTCAGGTTTTTGGTGGATTTAATTAAGTCTTGGATTGCAGAGTATGAATGTCCTCTAGCAATTTTCAAACGATATATACGTGTGTACAGTTTGTGAAGGCAGAAGGAAAAAAGCTTCCGCGATCACCGTCTCCTCTCCCTCCCTCCAAACCCCGCCCCCTCCCTGAAAATAATGAGTGACAGGCTGATAGTAACCTGATAGCCACTTTATTATTCACTTAATCACTGAGATATAATGAAGCTAACTTAATCTCATACATTCATGGGATTTATGTAACAGTAAGACAGATAATGTAAGTGTGCACCCACATGCAGTATTTTTGTTTGTATATGCTATTGTAAATTCCTGTTGTCTGCTGTGTTCAGACTCAAATCCTGTGTGTGATGCCACATTCAGGACATTCAGTTTTCTTTTTTTAACAGAAGACTGTTGCTAGAAGCTGCAGCTAGACTGCAGAAGCATTATGTTTTTGTTTTTGAGGATGGAACAACTTCACACACAGATATAGGGAGGCTAGACCTATACAATTGATTTATTTTGGTTTATAAATTAATGTCAAGACATTTATGTTATTGATTTCTGAAGCACTTTCTAAATAATAAAAAGAGAGTTCATATGTATTTACTGCATGTATGCATTGATGAAAAATAAGCCATGTGCAGTAATATAGAAAATTGAGGATGCAACGTATTGGTATGAATCGTGATGCATCGGGATATTGAATCGATTCGTTGACAGGATAATCGTAATCGAATCGTGAGACCAGTGAAGATGCACAGCCATAACCCCTACACACTACCCCTCTGTGACGGAGTGAACTCTGTGGAGTGAAACTTGTAGCTCAACGAGGCTCCCTCCTGTCAGATGGAGGGAGTAAATACAGCGGCAAGCTTTGGGACGGCCTCCGCTCTCTCTGGCAGAAACAGGAAATGCCGTAACTGTATGTAGCAATGGTTTCAAATCAGCATCTCTTTGACAAAAAATGTATATTAATAGCTCAAATAAAACTCCAAACATCTTTAATTGTGTTGTAATAGCTCTTTTAGTTTCAAACCTGATTTTTATAAGCTTCTTATTTTTTGCAACAGTCTGTAAATAGACACAACTTTATAATAAAATGCACACATTTACCTTTTTCTAGACTAAACACAGGTACGATCCTAAGTTAAAACATATGAGGCTATCATGAGGTTGTTAACATCGCAGTTTATCAATGGATGTTTGCTGGAACTACGTGTAAACGGCGTGTTTCCTGACGGACACACACAGCGTGACTCCGGTCAGGTAGAGACCGGTCTCAAGTCAGCACCGCTACAGACTCGCTGTTTGAGGGCTTGATAACCCACTCCCCCTCCACACCACTCCACACTTGTTGGTTTAACTTAATGTGGTGGAACCACCGTGCGAACGTTGGGTAGTGGGTAGTGGGCCATAGAGTGAGAAAAGCAAGAGTGTGTATGTGTTAGAGAGATCAATTATGATTTTTAGGGATGCTCCGATCGCCCATTTTGGGGCCGGAATCAGTATCGGCCAATCTGATCGAGTGGGGGTCTTCCATTTAAATTGATGTTTAATGGGGCTCATTCACTGGCGCTTCCACAAACAACAACCAAGATAATTATTACATTCAAATGATGTACATTATTCAAGTTTACATTAACTTTGGATAACACGGGAGAAATGAGCGGAAGTGCTCTCTTTTCTCAGTGGGTGAAACTGGTAGGTTTTCGCCTGTTTGGGGAGTTTATATATATATATATATATATATATATATCGAAAATGATATATATATATATATATATCGAAAATGATATATATATTAGGGGTGCACCGAATGGGAAATTCTTGGCCGAAACCGAAACGGTTGGCCGAATGCCGAAAGGCCGAAAATGATTAATAGAAATATATATATATATATATATATATATATATATATATATATATATATATATATATATATATATATATATAATGTATACATTTTTTACCAATGTTGTTCAGCTGCCTGATTATGGAAAAATAAATGATTATGGCAAAACTTAACTTAAATAATAATCACTATTATGGGTCCATAAAACATTTATTCAGCACTTTTGAATGCATACAGTACATTAATTCCAAGTCAAGTGCATTTTCTTTTCTCTGTAGGATAACTACAACAAAGTGCATTCAGAACAAAACCAAAGTGCTTTAAAACTGCATAAACATCTAGGCCAGTAGGCCTACAACAAAATAGTGTAAATAAAGACTGTAACAGCCAGGCCTTCAACAACAACAAATGCACCTATAAGTGCATGCATACAAATGTGCAAACTGGATAAATCCACATGAATGTAACTATTTACAAATGAAATTACAATTCAATTAAAAAGGTTAAAAAGACCCTTTCGGTCGAAAGCCGAAAGGGCCTTTTTAACCATTTTCGGCCGATAATTTTCGGCGGCCGAATATTCGGTGCATCCCTAATATATATATATATATATATATATATAGTTTTTTGCTTTGTATGTCGGGGGCGGGAGATTCATGTGATTGGTTGTTGGTCACGTTGCTTGCTAAAAATCCCCAAGCTCTTAGACACGCCGAGCTCCAAGATTTTTTCAAAGCTGCTGTGTGGACGTACCTTTAGTGTGTGTTTCGCTCCGCTCACCGGTCTGTCACAGCGGGTGGAGCTGCAGGATTTCTGCTTCACACTCGTTGCATACCGCTATTTTATTGTCATGACACCTTAAAATACTGCCAGACTGGTGAAGCCATTTGGGCAAGGTTGTTTTGCCACTCACAGAGAAAAATGTCATGTATTTTACGTCATGCGATCGGCATTTTTAGAGAGCACCGATCGATCGGCAGAGAGTGAGTATCGGTCGATATCGATTGGCAGCCGATCGATCGGAGCATCCCTCATGATTTTATTAATCTGCCACCACCACTCACTGCTGGCTATCAACTAACTTGACAAGAGAGGGTAGGCGATGAAGAATGAGAATAAAAAGGTTGGAAATGTTTTGGTAGTGGAGGGCTGTAGAAATCCCTTCTGCCAAAAGCTGCCTTCACGCTGAGCCGTCACTGTGCCAGAACACGGACTGGTTAGACCAAAGCAAGCACCGTTACCCTGGCACAGCTCTGACTGTGCTTGCATCGGCAGAGGGGGGCTTGTACTGACAAATTGGCATTCAAATGAAGGCAGAACCGTTGTTGGCAAATGTGTGCTGTTGTGACAAATTTGATGAATGATAACCCCAGAGTAGGGATGCTACTGCGACGACAAAACTGTTACTGATTTACATCAGACATTTTACAAGAAAATATATCTATGGCTGAAGGTTTCCACCTGAGCCGCTGGGTTATTAAAACTGTTCTCTGCACATCATATTTGTTATATCTGCTATAAAGTAGATATTGCTAATAAGGTGGTGCTGACTTCAAACTTAAAAAGTAGCCAACCAAATCGTGGGTGAATATTTTTTCATATGGCAAATTGATGGAAAAATAAAACTGCAATGTTTTTCCCAATATAGTGCAGCCCTAATTTGCACATTAGCAGTAGTGTAGCCAAGATGGAAGGGATAGCAGTACTCTGTTTTTTTTTTAAACGACAGGTGCAATAACAATATTTTAACAATGTCCAATACACAACGTTTATTAATAACAGTTGAATTTGAAGTTCCTGGGTTAAGATTTTCCTTCAGTGACAGCAGAAGTTGTTGAATTATTTAAATCATCTTTGATGGTGTAAATGTGTTCATAATAATTGCTAGTTTAAAGACTATAATTGGTTTGCCAATTTGCTCTCGGATTATTTTTGAAAAGGTTGGACAATTCAACAACTTAAAAAACCTGTTTCTTTTTGGTCTTCAACCGCAAAGGTACCTGCTCTATCAATGACTCCTTCTGTGTTCTGTCATTTAAATCTTTAGATATGATTTTGGTTTCTTGATGTCTTCCAGTTTTTAATTTCTCGGACAGATTACCATCCATGAGACCGTCTTCGCAGATGTAGTCCTTATTTCGATACTGTCATTCCAATTTCAAAGCTAAAGGAATCGGGCTCACTGAGGCACACGGAATGCTACACAACAAAAGAACCGTAGACTCTGAGCAACAACCACATTAGCTTTTATTACATAAAGTACATCAGAAAGTCTCCTTCTTATCTAACTTGTAAACATGAACATGCATCCTGTTCTGCACCCAGGCTTGTTGAATGATCGACCACTGACAAGTTTGTTTGCTTCATATCCCCCCTTCGCACCGGAGTTCTCGCATCCTGCCGGCTGCTGTCAATCAGACACAAACAGCGACACACACCTGTAGACGAAAAAGCGTATTTCGAAAGACCACACACACAACGTGGTGATAAACTGCAGTGATGCGGTGGAGACCTACTGGGAGAGGGACTGCATGTGTCCATAACAATGCACAATAAAGATCGGACTTGCTTTGAAGACAAGAATGTGCCTCTCTACACGTGTGGTATTGACAGCTCCGACAGGGAGAGTTATTTTCACCCATCACAACTTTGACACTTGTTGTTTTCTTTGTTCACAATGCAGCAGCCGCAGCAGCAGGCGACGTTGCTCCCACTGTCCGGCGGCGGGGGTGTGGCGGTCTCATCGGTGGGCCCCACAGCAGACCCAGAGAAGCGCAAGCTGATCCAGCAGCAGCTGGTCCTGCTGCTGCACGCTCACAAGTGCCAGCGACGGGAGCAGGCCAATGGGGAGGTGAGGGCCTGCGCCCTGCCGCACTGCCGCACCATGAAGAACGTCCTCAACCACATGACCCACTGCCAGGCCGGGAAGTCCTGCCAGGGTGAGTGAACGCATTTTAAAGCAGATTGATCACATCCTGGGGTTAAAAAGTTTGTGGAAATCAACACCTCATTTGCTCGTTGGAGTCTTTTCTGCTTTCTGTTCACCACATTAAAGCCTTAATAAAGTAGGTCTTGGCAAAGTAAACACATACTTCTTGTTCATAAACCATTTCCTATCTTGATCTTGTAAAATCCCGAGCTTTGTTTATGATGTATTTGTTTATGATCCGATCCCAACATTTATATAACCTCAAGTCAAGGTCTGGATATGCTTTACATCTTCCACATTTGGAAAACAACCGTTGAAAATGAAAGTAACTTACAACATCATGTTGAACAAGCAGACCTGAAAGTCATTAAGGGGAAACATATTTGAAAAAGGCATCAACACAGATCAGATATCTGTAAAATGAGGATTTCCAAATACCAAATATTCTCTTAAATGAATTTGATCATATTTTAATAATGCGATTCCTTTACTTTGTTAGACTACCTTTTAAGAAAAACTGTCAGGTGTGCCTTTCCATGCCATGCCCAGACACATTTCTCCTAAATCCTTGTTTTGTCAGAACATAGACTGAGCACATAACATTTCCATACATTCAAAAACACTCACCTCCTACCTGCTTGCCCACTTGTCGACTTTCTCTTGTGCCACTAATGTCTTCCCCTGGATTTTCTCTGGCGTGTTTCTGTCTGCTGTCCGTCCTGTGCAAAATTCCCCTCAAGCGACTTTCATTTAGATTTCATGTCTTTTGCTCTGGCCTTGGACTTGAATGCTTAAGTTACATTTCAAGCCAACCACCCTCAGAGGCCAAAGTGTTTTAAGTGTGAAGGGTTCTATGTCTCTGCTAATTTCCTCTCGCTCAGGGTTTCTGCGTCTCTGTACCTCTGACATTTTGTGGCGAACGATTTCTTCCCCTATCCGCACATCTCAGATTTGACATTTATCTGATGTGAGTTCAATTTTACCTAAGGGAACTCGGAGTCTGCGCTATGACTAATGCGTGCACTGGCTTTGGACCTCAATCCTAGCTCTTTTTCTTTGTTCATCAGTTCACATTAAATCTACAAAAAGCCACATTATAGACCTGCAATGTTGCAGTGTTTGCCAGTAGTATTGGCGTTCTCACAAAGATAATGAAATCTAATTGTGTTTATTTGTGCTCGGGCTTTGGAGCTTGAAGCCAGATAATGATTGTATATGGTGTAATATTTAGAAGTGCCAATCGGATAGCAGAGGCTCCTTTCATCCAGCTGGTGATTTCTTGTCAGATTAGCTGCTAGCTCATTAGCATGACCACAGATGAAATGAAGCGCCTCCGTTTGTTCAGTCATGCATCAGGAAATACGGTATAGTTTATTTTTCCTCGGGGCCAAAGCAACAGCCTTCCAAGAGTAGAAATGAGTGCAGTGAGCTGAACCTTTTCAGTTTGAGCAGACACATTTTATTTCTGTAGTTTCTCTCTAGGGATGTCCAAATCAAGTTTCCTCCCCCCCCCTCCCCCCCCACTATAATATTGAGGGTCTGCCGCTTCAGACTCCTACTCCATGCTTCTATTTTATTGGATATTACAGCTGCACAGTGAACACTAAAGTACATTCAAGTTATTGCAATCAATCCATTGTATATCCTTGACAATTGAAAAACTCTGCATTGCGTTAATAAATACTTGTCCTGTATATTAGTGGTTTTGTAATGTTTTTATAAAAAATTGATTTATTTTATAAAATAATAAACCCTCTATAATTTATTTGGCTTTGTTGCCGTCTCAAGGTTTATTTCTGTCTTGTTTTGAAAAGGTCCTCCGTTGTTTATTTTTTTGGTGACTGAGTTTTTATTTTAATGTTTTGGACATCCTTTGTGCGGATAGCAAATTGCCTTTTTTTTGATTGTTCAGATTACAGGAGAAGGACAGACAGCAGATGGTTGGAAAGTTGACGACTACAGCACTCCATGCATTGCTGTGAATGAAAAGCTTCTTAAATGATCACACTCGTGTGATGTTGTAGAACAAAGGATCAGAGAAGGCTCAATATAGCGGGCCAAACGTTTACAAAATACCCTGAAAGTCGCCCATACCGACCACATCGGGTCATCGCTTTGTCTCTCCTACTTAACATTTACATGAAGTCCTCATATTTTTTTCTTCGTTCTGTCAAGGACCGCTTTGCTCAATGTTATTAATAATGTGTGTCCAGTAAATCCTTCTTCTAAATGTGAGGTGTGTGATATGTCCTTTCCGCTTGTTATTTCAAAACAAAGAAAGTCGTTTAAAGTTACACAATATAATTAACCTTAATTCCAGTCTGAGATGGAGAATAGGCCTCAACTGTGAGGGGATTTAGAACAAGCTGAATGTAAAAATGGTTTTGGTTTCATTAAACATGATGTGAATTTCCAGTGATTGCACAGCTCTAACGTTGATTTCTTGGTGTCCCCATCTCCCTCCTCTCTGCAGTGGCACACTGTGCGTCGTCCAGACAGATCATCTCGCACTGGAAAAACTGCACGAGACACGACTGTCCTGTCTGCCTGCCGCTGAAGAACGCCAGCGACAAGCGCACCCAGCAAAGTGAGTACGAGTAGCAGGCTCCGGCACGCTGTCGCTCAGCCGTTGTAAAGTGGCCAGACATCCCCGCAGACACCAAACACAAGGCTGATTTACTTCCATTGACTGTACTGAATAAGCAGCGCATCTCTGCGTTGGTCTCACAAAGGCCCCAGTATTTATTTCAGACATTAAGGGAGATTAAGCTCTTGTAGTCTATAGTGACATAATCAGCAAGAATAATACCTTCCTGTGGCTTTCCTGAAACCAGCCGCAGAGGCTTTTGTGCAGAATGTTTGAGTATTTGACCATTCAGGCAATTTATTTCTAGGTTTGTGCCCCTCCACAATGCCTAAATGCATTCAGTGAGTAAGTGTGTGGTCCTGCTGGGCTTGTAATCTGACACACAAGAGGGATAGGCGTGTTGTGGAGGGAGAGAGGGAGGAAACGGAGAGTGTGTGCTGGATGTGTCCCGCTGAGCCATTGGCTGTTGGGCTGTTTACTGCTACTCCCCTCCGGAACAGAGCCTCGCACTTAAACTGTTTTCTTTCTGTTTTGTTTTCCACTCTACGGTTTCACACTCTGTTCTTGAATACCCAACCCAATCTTTTTCATTCTTATTCATGACTTGCATTTGTAACTTTTACTCTTCCATTTTTTTTTTACTCTGCCCTTTTTTCCCCCCCTCCATTATTTTCTTTTCTTTACTTCTCCCCGCTGCATCTTTCATCACTTAAAGCATTCCAGTGTTGGTCTGTCCCTGTTTGCATGTTAAAGAACATGACGTCAAGGCTTGTGTCTCTCCTGCCAACACAAGCACAGCGCAGAGTTTCTTTGTTCCTCCAATTTTGGTCTTTGCACAAACTAAGAGCTTTTTTAGCTCGCCCAAAGCCTGAACTCAGAAAAATATGCTAATGCTTTGTCCCCTGGAGGGATTTATGCATTTATTCAGTTCACTGCTATTCAAAGCGTTTAGCCTTGCATTATGTTCACACTGTATCATGTTGCCTTGTGACTTCATCTTGCCAGAGGTCAAAGTGTGTAAGCATGTGTGTTTTCTACTACTACTTTTGCAGTTTTTTCACCAAAGAGGATACTTTTTACATTCATTGGGCTTGGCACACAGTATCAACATTTAGCATTTGTGTGCCTACCCTTGCTTGCAGCAGTAGAGATGGTGAAAATGTCTACCAGCTGGCAGTATAGTCGGATTGATTGTATTTGAGTGTTAAGACTGACGGCGCTGTCTCTCTCCACAGCCATGCTAGGCTCCCCCAATGCGAGCCTCCAGAACGCCATGTCCTCCGTTGGTGTGGGCCAGCCCAGTACTCCCACCATCAATACCTCAACCCCCATAGACCCCAGCTCCATGCAGAGAGCGTACGAGGCACTGGGGCTGCCCTACAGCAGCCAGACCACTGGGCAGGCCCGGGGGGCCGCGGGCCAGACTGGAGGCACACCCAACACACAGCAACAGCAGCTCCCGCAGATGAGACCCATTAATGCACTTGGTAAAGCCAAAGATTTCAATGTTTTATGGTCATGTAGTGATATTTAGCACTTCTGGGTTCCTTGAAATGTAATGTTTTTTTTAATTAGTTTTGGTTAGATGCCTGGAATAAGGTCTTGGATTAACATGAGCTTAACCATTTTTTTACGTTTTGTTCAAGTTATTACCCCATTCATAAATGTCTGAAGCTTTTACTTGTCTTTACGAAAAGGCAGCTGCTAACAAGTTACTAAATAAGACTGCCAACACCCGTCCACCTTTAGCTTAGTGACCGTGAAGTGAAGAAATGCAACCGTGATGCAGTTTGTTTATAGCACTAGCTATTTACTTTTAGTCATGACATGTATGCTTCAACTGTTATAAAGGTGTATAAATATGTGGAGATGAATCTGCTCCATGAAACGTGCATGTATCATAAATGTGCGTTTGCCACAGATCATATCTTCTGCTATAATCTAAAAGACAATAAAATAAAATCCAATTTATTTTTTTCGGGAGCCCTTGTAATGCTGACTTCCAGGTTGGCCGCAAAAACACAATATTAGTACTAGTATATATGAGCGCTTGTAGAAAACCTTAAAAACCTTTAAAAAGTTGTGCTCTCTTAAATGTAGGCATGTGTATTGATTGACTTGTTAATGCACAGCGCACCCAACTGCTAGGCTCTAAAATTGATATAAAAATGAATGTAATATAATGCAGAGTAACCTTTGCTGGCCCTTTTATTATGTCAGTGTTGAGAGTGTGCTCTGCAGCTGTGGTCACGGTAGCCATATCTTAGTTGCAGAGCACAATTTTGAAATAAAGGCAGTGCTGTTTGCTCACAGCGCTCTTGTGTTACAGGTAACCAGATGGCTCTTGGAGGCGGGACTCCGGGCGTGACCACTTCAGATCAGACGAACCTGAACACAGACACCCTCCCCAACACACTCAACACTAACAAGTCAGTCCCAGCACACAACGGCATTTCATTCATTCACCCTAAACTTTCTTTTTATTGCAGGAAATTCAAGTAGCTACTTAAAATGTACATGTCTAATAGATCTGATTCTAGAGTGCACTCCCATGTAAAAAATGACACTATTTAAATATGTAACTTCTACCCGTCCTCCTGTTCCACCTCCAGTCAGCTGCTGTCAGACGGGTCCTCTGTGGGCTCGCTGGGTAACCTTCCCACAGCAGCACCCATCTCTGCCACAGGCACCAGGAAATCCTGGCACGAGCACGTCACTCAGGACCTGAGAAATCACCTCGTGCACAAACTGTAAGTGTATACCCCTGCTGGACGACTGGAACTGACTCCTACCATGACATTTTGAAGGTTTTGAAGTACAGAGGTAGCATTTGAGATATTCATTGCTGCAATTCTTCTCCTGCAGAGTACAAGCCATATTCCCCACGCCTGACCCGGCAGCTTTGAAGGACAGACGAATGGAGAACCTGGTGGCTTACGCCAGGAAGGTGGAGGGGGACATGTACGAATCCGCTAACAGCCGGGTAGGTTTTCTGAAACGGGCCTCAACTTGGAAATAATTCCTCTCCCTTTCAAGGCCACGCACAAAGCCTCAGAATGTATTTGTCAACTTTAATATCGCCTTCTACTCACCCCCTTTGTCTCCCCTCAGGATGAATACTATCACTTCCTGGCTGAGAAAATCTATAAAATCCAAAAGGAGCTGGAGGAGAAGCGGCGCTCCAGGCTACAGAAGCAGATCATCAACCAGGCTCCTCTGGCCGCCCAGGGGAACCAGCAGCCCGGCCTCCCCCAGCCCAATGCCTTCAGCCCAAGGCCACAGAGTGAGTACAGCGGTACAAGACCTGAAGGGTTGTGAGGTAAAACCTCAAATGCATTTCAAGTTTCTTGCATCATTTTTTGGACCAAAACAAGTGTTAGAAACAAGTGTTTGTATTGCATTATTTCTTATTTTTGTGTGATATTTATGCCATTTCACATCGTTTCGTCTTGGTTGGGTAATAGGAATAAAATAAATATCTAGCAAAGTCTAATTGGATAAACCTGCACACCAAATAGCTCCTTTTTGAATGATCGTTATGCTTGGCTGAAAATAATTTTACCATGATCTGTTAGTGTGCAGATGTATCTGTTTCAACTGCAAGTTCACATCACCCCCCTAGTGTTTGTTCATGTTGGAACAGATAAATTCTTTGAGGCATTTTTCAACATGGAAAGATCTTGCATCTTGTTGTATTAGGCTGCTGTGATGTTGCAAATCACTGAGTAGGATGTGTATCCACATAGCTAAAAACAACAACCCTTTAATTGAAAAACATGCAGCGGAGAGGTTGTGTGAATGGCATCTATTGCACATCTGTCCGTCCTGGGAGAGGGATCCCTCCTCTGTTGCTCTCCCTGAGGTTTCTCCCATGTTCCCCTTTAAACTGTGGGTTTTCTCTGGAAGTTTTTCCTTTTACGATGTGAAGGTCTAAGGACAGAGGGTGTCGTTTTCTCATGCTGATATTCTGTACAAACTGTGCTGTTACAGTATTTCTTGTAAAGTGTCTTTATTGTAAAGTATTTTTATTGCATGTATAGCACTTTGGCTCAACCAAAAATCGTTTTGAAAATGTGCTATATAAAAAAAACTTGATTTGATTTGATCATGTCGTTCTTCAATTTGTCTTTCCGTTGAATGGTGTTTTTCTCTTTGCTTCATAGATGGGCCTGTTCCTCTGCCCAACATGCCAAATCAAATCATGAATCGCATGCAGGTTTCACAAGGTACGTCTTAGAGTGGTACATGTTGCATATTTCTCATTCCAATACAAAGATGTAATGTGAAACTGAAAATACTTTTAATAAAGGGACAATTCCAAAGCCACATTATCTAGAAGTCTGTATGAAGAACGTGTCAGTAAGGCTGAACACATTCAATGTAGAACCCATGAAAGGCAAGCAAACTAAGGGAAGAGACCATTTCTTTGCAGAACTATAAGATGCAATCTCAATATTCAAGTACTTCCACTTAACCACACAGGTCTAACTGTGGAGCTGTCTGAAAATGGACATGTGTAAAGGTCTGAGTTTTTTGCATAGACTGGAAGAAAAATACAAATTTAAGCTTTCACCACCATATTTTATTGGGTAATGTTTCTTTAGCTCTGTGAAGTTGTTTGCTATTTTTGTGCAATTGAGTTGTGTGTACTGAACGTGATGGTCCTCTGTACAGGAATCAACCAGTTCAACCACCTCGCTCTGCCCAACGCCCAGATATCCCAGACACCAATGGGAGCCCGAGCCGCCTCACCCATGAACCACCCACAGCAGATGAACATGAGCTCCGTCCCAGCAGTGAGGAGGGCAGGGGGGCACACAAATCACAGCGCACACACACACACACACACACACACACACACACAAGCATACACGTAATATGAGCTAACACCCAGTTGCTAGTAAATGCACACTCTGTCTGCACAAAGTACCAGGCTAATTAAAAATGTAGTCCACTGGTCAGGTCATGAGATGTTGAATTTTAAGATGGACGAGTCACTGCACCAGCTTGTTAAGAAAAAGGCAGAGTGCTTTTTGTTCTGCAGTCTTTCACTAACCCAGGTGTGGGACGGAGGCATTGAACTTTAATACCGAACAATGTGCCCCTTGTTAAAGAAACGGACGGCAGTAAATACAAGATGTGCGTCATGGCCAATTTTTGGTAATGTTTACCTGTTGGCTACAACACAATTAAGTGTGAACAGGTTTAAATACTTGAATAATGAGTCCTATGAGCTTTGCTGATGTCTCGTGGGGAACTAGTATAGACACGGCAGATGCCTAAAAAGTCTGAGAAAGCGTCAAATTAGTTTTGTTATATTCCATGGAATGCTCTTAACATCCCAATAGCAATGAATATATTAAATGCTGTGACAATAAATACATAAAAAAATGTAATCTGTGGAAGCCGTAGTACTGTAAAAAGCACGACCAATCATTTTAGCCGGCCCGGCTAAAGTAACTGGATGGCCTACCTGCCTGTCAGCCTTCCATCTGTGCACAAACTTATCTCATCCCCTCATTGGTCATGTGCGCGTTCGTCTGTGTTGGAGGAGGGGCTCTGTAAGGAAGTGGCAGATTTTTTCCGGTTGTGTATTTTCAAATTCTAGCGCACTCGAGCTGGTTTCTCCAAAATGACATACCCCACCTTTAATTTCTTTTGTAAATATTTTGAATTGTGTCATCATTTTTGTAACAAAATCACTAACATTTTCTTATTTTATAAGAAAAACAAGAATCTATCTCATTCATAACTGTTAAGCACTATAGACAATATAGATTGATATCTAGCCAATTGACACTCGGAAAAAACACTACTGTAGTCTGCAATCCATAAACCTCTTCACACTTGTACAGCCTTTTATTTGAGATGGGAGATATTCATTGTAAACCATCACCGCATTATAATGGAGCTAGAATGCCAGTAATGTGATTGATCTTTGGCTCTTGCTTCTGGTTATGTCAGTGGAAACTCCCGTCACTCAGCTCAAAGTAATCATCATCTTCTTCCCTGCCTTGTAGATGGGCATGTCCCCCTCCAGGATGCCCCAGGCTCAGGGCATGATAGCGGCACATGGCGGTGCTAACATGGTCGGCCAGACGGCTAGCCAGGGACAGTTCCTGGCTCAGACCCAGTTCCCTCCAGGATCAACTGCAGTCGCTGCAACGGGGGCCTTGAATGTCACTGTGGGGCCCGGTATGGGCCAGCCACCTGCACAGGCTGCCGTCACCCAGGTGAGACGTTAGAACTCACTAGTTGGCGTTTTTAGGTAATGCTATCCTTCTTTTAAAGGTATGCTCATTCTAAACAGCGGTTGGAACTTAAAATCAAACTACTCTCACCAACCATTTAATGCACTAATTGCTCTGAAATTGTTCTCATACCGATCACAAGATGCTCTCTAAACCTCAAATTGTGTGTGTGTGTCTGTCTGCTAATCTGGTGTGTGTGTGTACATGTGTGTCGCCTGCCCTTTGTGTGTCCTTCTCTCCAGCAGCAGCAGCAGCAGGGCGCTAACCTCCCCATGAATGCACTTGGCCCCTCGATGGGCTCTCAGCTAGCCTCCTCCCAAACCCCCTTGCACACCACGCCTCCTCCTGCCGCCTCCACGGCTGGGGGGGCCACTAATCTGCCACACCCCCAGCCCTCCAGCCGCAGCTCCACCCCAAACCTCCCTGGCCCCGCCCCAGCCCCGGGTGCCACCCCACCCCGCCCCGCCCAGCCCCCACCCCCGGCGGAGCTCCCTGCTGTGCAGACGCAGCCTCTGCCTCCGCCCCTGCCTCAGCCCCCTTCCACGCCGGTGAGCCTGAGACCCTCAGCATGCCCTCCACTCTGAACAAACTCCCATCCCTCTGCCTGCCATGTACCCCCCCCCCCATCCACATCCACCTCTCTGTCTGACAACTGCATCCTCACCACTGTTTGTAGCATCCATCACAATGGGAATGTTCATCTTTAACTTTAAGGGTGCAATGAAATCAATATAGAGGTTTCCATGTGTGTTTCAGCACCTGCATACAAAAGAAAGCAAATGAACTGATGCCAATACCTCATATCTTCTTCCCCCCGTGTTTCAGCTCTCTCAACCAGGGGCCAGTCTGGATAACCGGGTGCCGGCACCGGCCTCGACCATCAGCGCCGACCTGCCTGCACAGGAGGTCAAAGCAGAAGCACACCGGGAGCAAAAAGGGTTCGAGGCCGCAGGCGGCAAAACTGAGCCCAAGATGGAGGTGGGTTCAATCGATGTTTTGAAAAACGTAATGTTTTACTGCTGAACATATTTCTTCTATATCAAATTGTTTAAAGAATCTAACAAATCAGTACATTTGAAATGACATAGTACAACACATGATATTATTTACCTGTGGACATCATTTGAGGATAACATTAGTCATTCTTTGTGTTAAACCTTTAGTTACACACTTTCATCCTGAATGAACTCTAGGATATCAAAATAATGAGAATGTAGACTTGACTGTGAGTCTTTTTCCTTGATTTGAGTAGACTGAGGAAGACTCTGCTTCAACGGTGCTGGTGAAGAAGGAGGAGCCAGATGTAAAGTCGGAGCGAATGGAGGTGGAGGAGAAAAAGCCGGAAATGAAGACAGAACCCAAAGAAGAAGAAGAGGGCGGAGCCAACGGCTCAACCTCCTCATCCCCCACTCAGTCGCGGAGGAAAAGTGAGTCAAAATCTGTAAAGACCGGTCCACTCACCCAGAGGAGAGGGTTTCTGTCCCTGTCAGAAACTTCAATAATCCCACTCTGTGCCAATTGAGACACACTTATTATAAGACTAAAATAGTTTTACAACAAAGTAACACAATTAAAGATGTTTGGAGTTTTATTTTAGTTATTAATTTACATTTTTTGTCAAAGAGATGCTGATTTGAAAACGTTGTTATATACAGTTACGGCATTTCCTGTTTCTGCCGGAGAGGGGGAAGGCCGTCCAAAAAGCTTGACGCTGTATTTACTCCCTCCACCTGACAGGAGCCTCGTTGAGCTGCGAGTGTGGCTACAGACAGAGTTCACTCCGTCACGGAGGGGTAGGGTCGAGGGAGTGGTTTGGGATTGGGCCGTAATTTCAATTTGCCCGCTCGGGCCACTAAAAATATTGCTTTAAAAAAAAAAAAATGGTCCTGTGGTATTGGTATTTTGACAAGCAATTTTGTTAAATTGTTTCGTTTCTTAACGCTACAACATAGCGTTTCGTGAGGCGGTTGTCGTTGTTGGGTGAAAAGCAAACAGGTGTTTGCTGCGGAGCGCAGTGCGAGCAGTCTCCCGTGAGCAGGAGTGCGCTCCTTCACTACAGACTGTCGCTATCAATATCTATCAATATATCTCTCTCTATCTATCTCTCTCTCTCTCTCTCTCTTTCTCTCTCTCTCAATCTACAAGGAACCGCAGTAGACAAAGGATGTTGCTATAGCAACACGTCATGTTTATGTTTACACCTATGGTTTACACGCGAAATCAATAGCGCGAAAAGGGGTGGGGTCAATATGACCCGCTGGCGGAAATAGGTATAAATGGCAATTTCTTTGGCGATTTCTTCAATCTGACTTCATATTGACAATTTTTAACAACATAGGGTGCTACATAACACACTTTCAGGAAAAGTCAAGGACTGGGAGACTTTAATATTTTATTGAAAAAAAGTTACATACAATAAAAAAGCAGCTGTGGGTCAAATTGACCCGATGGCGGTTCTAGTGTTAATCCCATGTAATTGTAGAATGAACACAGTCTTCCTTTGAATATGTATAAGTCAGGTGTCTTGAGTAGTCAAAATTAACTACAAATCATTGTACACATTTGTAAATATTATTTTCCACTTGTTACCATTGTGAGTCTATTTTTATGCAGCCCTGCGTGATTTTGTGGCTACAATTCAGGCTAATATGCTACCAGAGGTGGAATAAGTACTCAGATATTGTACTTGAGTAAAAGTAGAAGTACTCGGATCTTGTAGTGAAAGTAGAAGTACTCAGATGTTGTACTTGAGTGAAAGTAGAAGTACTCAGATAAGTTATAAGAATACAGCATATTTTGTTAGTAATACTGCTTTAACTCAACCATGTCCCTTTTTTTCTTTCTCAAATGACACTTTTGTGAGTTGGTTACATGACCCTCTACCAAAGGTTGCCTCTTGTAAGCTATGCACACACTTCAGAGAGGATTTAATGGTCACTTTTTCAAAGTAGAAGTACTAAGATGTTTTACTTGAGTAGAAGTACCAGAGTGTAGGAATACTCTGTTACAGTAAAAGCCCTGCATTCAAAAGGTTCCTCAAGTAAAAGTAGAAAAGTATTCTCATCAAAATATAGTGAAAGTAGCGACAGTAAAAGTAGTCATTGTGCAGATTGGTCCATTTCAGAATAATAGATATGATGTGTTTTATAATGATTGATCATGAAAGTGTTCTCAAAGCTGGTAAAGGTGCAGCTAGTTTGAATGACTTTGTATACTGCAGGGTAGCTTGTGGATTTACTCCAGGTGGAACTAAAGTCTGATTTAACACTTGATTATATTTCACATCATTCATCCACATCTGTAAAGTAACTGAAGGGATTAAATACATATAGTGGAGGAAAAGTACACCATTTATCTCTGACTTGTGTTTACTGCCAACCTAAAAGTACCTCAAAAATAGTAATCAATAATGTATTGAAAAGTTATTTGGCTGATTGTTTTATATTGGCTCCGCCAGGTTAAATGGGATGCCCAGTCTACGTACAGATGGGTCACTCATTTTGAAATATTAAACTTAGTTTTCTTTTCTTTAATTTTTCATCCTCATGTAGGATGCTATCACGAAACACACATTTGGTTGTTTATAGCATAAAGAACATCTGATTTAATGTGAGGTAGGGAAATAATAATTTGAGTATAAGTACGTGTATATAAATATGTCATTTACAACAGCTGTAAGATGCTTGAAAAGCTTGAAAATGCACCTTGAAAATGCTTGAAAAGTGCTTGAATTTGACTTTGGAAAAGGTGTAAGAACCCTGTGTGACAACAAGTCTTGCACTACCTCTGAACAATATCCAGACTCTTGTGATCCTTTTTCATCTTGCCAGAATTGTACACAAATAATGAACAGACTGCACGTGCTGGTATTATATACCCAACAAATAATGGAGGCCACCTAATCTAATGTTTACGTTCCATTTGATGTGCGGGCAGGGACAAAGAGCTGCAACTTCAAACTATTTTCATTTCATTTATTTGTGAAAAATAATTATAACATCCAAACATGACATCTTCAAATATTTAGTTCGACCAAAACATTTTTCCGGTCACATATGTATGACGAGGGATAAGCAGGCAATCCTTTTATTTGAGAAACTGAAAACAGAGTATATTTGAATTGCTTCTCTATTTCTACTTAAAAAATATCAATTAATCAGCAATTGATCAATGCATCAAAATAGTTTAAAAAATAGTGTTGGTTGATTGACTGACCGTTTAAGCTCTAATGTGTGTGAAGTGATGAAATAATCAATCTTTGGCACAGATAGGAAGCGAGCATTTACTACTGTTCAGTTGACATTCTTTAGAATAAAAAATGTATTCATGTAACATAAGCTACATAACCATTGATTTGTCATTTTGTTTGGAAAAACAACTGATGTCATACAGACAACAATATGCAACTAGACCAGGATTTAATGTCGCTGGTGTTTACATTACAATCGCTGTCCTATGTAGTGTTCAGGGAGTCTGTTGCCTTTGTGAAGCTGAGGAAAGGTGTAGGGGTTAATCCCTCTTACTTCTCCTGTACAGTGGACTGTGCTTTTTCTGTAACTTTGTTAGTTTACTTACACAGTGCCTTTTCCTCTTTTCCTTTTCCAGTCTTTAAGCCTGAGGAGTTGCGCCAGGCTCTGATGCCGACTCTGGAGTCTCTCTACAGGCAGGACCCCGAGTCGCTGCCCTTCAGACAGCCAGTGGACCCCATGCTCCTGGGAATCCCTGTACGTAGCACACATGCCCTTGCCATGTCATATTTTCACTTCGAACAAAAACTGATCTTGGGTGTTAACACTTAAACTTTGTATTTGTCCCTCTCTCTCCAGGACTACTTTGACATAGTGAAGAACCCTATAGATCTGTCCACGATAAAGCGAAAGCTTGACACGGGCCAATACCAGGAGCCGTGGCAATACGTTGATGACGTCTGGATCATGTTCAACAACGCCTGGATCTACAACCGCAAGACGTCCCGCGTCTACAAGTACTGCTCCAAACTGGCCGAGGTGTTCGAGTCCGAGATCGACCCCGTCATGCAGCTCCTGGGCTACTGCTGCGGGAGGAAGGTGAGATAATGGCGTGTTCAAAATAAAAATTCAGGAAGGTTTTTTATATGTTGAGAAAACGGAAGTTGTGGCTCAGTGTGATGGTGCGCTGATCTTCGGATCTGGTTCGAATCCTGCTACAGTCAACATTCTGCTGTGTCCTTGGGCAAGACACTTAACCCCAAGTTGTTAGTCAGTCTTTGTGTTAAACCTTTAGTTACACACTTTCATCCTTAATGAACTCTAGGATATCAAAATAATGAGTACAGTATTGAATGTATGTAAGTGGCTTTGGATAAAAGCGTCTAAGTAACAAGTGACATGTAATGAAAAGTTTTGTGACATGGCTGCAAGGATCAAAAGTTGACTTCCTTTTCTACTCTTTGTTTGATGAAATACGCTAAAACTATTAGACTCGGGAGGATGAGTGTTCATTTTGTTTTCACCCTCAGTCGTTCATATTTTAGAGCTTTGTCCACATCGCCCATCACTAAAGATGAGGATAACTTACATTTTTAATCAAATTCTCTGACTGAATACCTTTTCTTCTCCTGATTCAAAGAATTTACCGAATGAATGAACCTTTTTTAACCACTATTGTCCTCCTTTTTGTCTGCAGTACGAGTTCTCCCCTCAAACCCTCTGTTGCTATGGCAAGCAGCTCTGCACCATCCCTACTGGAGGAACATACTACAGTTACCAGAACAGGTACCACTCTTTGTGTGTCTTCATAAATGTTTGTATGTGTCCAAGTATAGCTTTGTAGCTATGGGTGGCTATATACTAAACTAGAAATTAGGAAATGTAATCTCACTGAATCATCTCCCACAGGTTATGTATTTGCATACACGGTTTTTTATTAAGTGTTTAAAAGGGCAATGAATGCAGCCGTTTGAAGTGTGTTACCCTGCAGCCTGGGGTCTGCTCCTCCGCTCCAGAGGGGCCTCTGGGATCCAGCAGGCTCGGCTGTAATGACTCTGCCTCTGAGTCCTGGCACGGCATGAGTCCACAAAATGGTTTTGCTCTCAACATTTGTTAAAAGCCAGGTTCCAGTGTTGAACATACAGGGAAACACTCTGAAGACCCGACAGTGTCAGTCGCAGAGTAGCACACAGCAGTGTGTTGATGGTGTTTTGCTCAGCATCCACCGAGGGGCTGAGAGTTCGGTGTTGCTGCTCCCTCTCTTGCACAAAAGATGAAAAAATACATAAAACGTTGCCCATCAGTGCCTTTTCCTTGCACTCGCAGATGAATGCTTGCACAACGCTCCGTTGCACCCCCTGCTGTACAAACTGGGTAACTGCAGCCCCCCTTTCACACTTTAACTGGGCACTTTGCACAGAAGCAGCCTGACGGAGAGCATGAGGCTCCTGCAGCGCGGCCCATTTACACTCTCAATGGGAGCTTAGGGGTTCCCAGCGCTCTGTTATAAAACACAAAAGACAAGTGTTGTTGTGTGCACAATTGAACTGGACACACAAGTAGCCGAACACGCACCGTTGATTGTTGAATATGCTGAATGTTGTGTGTGTGTTTTTGCAGGTATCATTTCTGTGAGAAGTGCTTCAATGAGATCCAGGGGGAGAGTGTGACGCTAGGGGACGATCCCGCACAGCCACAGACGTGAGTAGACTGGAAAATGATAAACCCACAATAAAAAAATTAATAAAAAGATTTCAGTGGTCTGGTGAATCAGCCTGTTTTTTTTAGAGGCTTATTACGTATATTTGATGAAAGACCGTGACCCTCACACAGGCTTTGGTCAGTGATAAGAAACAACCAGAGCCTAGGACTGAAGATAGCTAAACTAACATATGGTTCTGTGTTTGTACAGTTCTCGTTACTAACTCTATTTATTCCCTTGTATTCCCGACACTTCAGGAGAATATCAAAAGACCAGTTTGAACGAAAGAAGAACGATGTTCTCGACTCTGAACCGTAAGTTGACACAAACCACACCCTCTCTGAGAAGGACTAATACTGACACTTTTGTGACGTTCCTTCTTTGCTCAGTCTAATAAAACATATTACTACACTTTCGCAATGAATGCAGAGTCTTTACATTTTCTCTCTGGATGTTTCTGATAAATTCCTTTGGTATCAGTGAGGCGTCAGGACAACTAGGCAGTGTCAAAACACTCTGTCTCTGATGAGTATTTCTTTCAGAGAATCCAGGCTCTTAGTTTTTTTATATGTAATGAGTTCCTTCAACATTGTCATTACAACTATGTTCTCCCAGTAAGGCACTTTGGCATTTGTTGCTTGCTGCCAGTTAGGACATCAACATGTATACAAATGATGTCCATCAGAGCTCATATAGAAGCGCTACGTAGACTAACTGTAGCTTGAGAGTGCAATGCTATACTTTAACCTTTTGGCCAACACTTTCAGTCAGGTAGCTTTGAGAATCTTGTTCATGTGTAGCTGCTCTGAAATGTCTGACTGTATGTTTGCTTTTCTTTAGGTTTGTTGAATGTAAAGATTGTGGACGGAAGATGCACCAGATATGCGTCTTACACTACGACACCATTTGGCCATCTGGGTGAGATTTCAATTCCTAATTCACTTAATTTTGCATAAATTGTTTTGTTGCATATTTTGAGTCTTAATTGTAACAATACGTCTCATTTCTCTCACTTCTTTCCAGATTCATCTGTGACAATTGTTTAAAGAAGAGTGCAAAAACACGGAAGGACAACAAGTTTTCTGCAAAACGTTAGTTCATTTCTCTTCATCTGAGTTTTATGTATTTAAGGTCTTTGAATCAGTCTTTCAGTGTTCCCTGCAGTCTTCAAAATGTCAACAGATTATTGTGCCTTTGTCTCACAAGCACTGAAGACACGAGACAATTTAAACCACCTGCACGTGGGCAGCATATGTCTCTGTGGCTTTCCTGCAACGGAGGCCTTTTTTATGATGTTGGCCTCACTGGTATTTTAGTTTGGTGTTTTTAAACCTGGAAAACAATTCTGACCTTTATGTCATATGGTGCTAACAGTTTCAAGATTTCATGATGCCCCATAAATCTGTTCTAGTGCTTCTCTTGTTTTCTTAGATTGAAGGCTACTGCAGGCTTTTTAAGGACATACTGTGTAACCTCTGCTTCTCCATTCTTTTGTTAATATTGTTTTCCTTATTCCTGGTTTTTACCACTATAGGGCTGCAGTCCACACGGTTGGGAATGTACATAGAGGACCGTGTGAATAAATACTTGAAGAGACAGAACCACCCGGAGGCCGGAGAGGTGTTTGTGCGGGTGGTGGCGAGCTCCGACAAAATAACGGAAGTAAAACAGGGCATGAAAACCAGGTGAGAGCACCACGGATAAGAACACAGAAGAACTGGGTGTATATTATGTAGGCTTTGTTACTGAACCCTTAGGAGTCGACCGCCACGCCGGCATGATCAGATCATGTGACCTGTTCAAGCCGGCACCGCATACAAACAACAGTTGGGCCAACATCGGCTGCTTCTGTCGAAAATACTGGCTTGAAACTCTATGCTACACTTTGTTTCATGCAAATAGACCCAGTAAAACGGTAGTTACGATGATTTTAAAGTTGATAACAAAATATATCTTCGCCATATTTTTGCATTTTATGAAACAGAATTTGGGGTGGGGTCATCTGGTAAATGGGGTGATACGAAGCGAGACGAAGATTGCATTTTTATCACTTTAAACTACTGGATCATCGGTCGATCAATGAACAACCTTACAATCTGGATGAGGAAGGCCATCATTATTTTTGATAACCACAAACCTGTCTCGCCCTCGCTGATTTGTAGATGCACTGGCGCAGCTTGTGTTCTCCTGAGCTTCTTTTTTTTATTGTCCCTGTCGTGTTAAAGTGTGATGGCCCCTATAAAGAGTTTATTTTCATTCAGAGGATTTGTGGAACCTGCATGTTTGACGAGATGGAGTGCACACCCTTCGAGTGTTGTTCACTGTTTGAAGATCAAAGTCTATGCTGCTCGCCCATCCTTCCGGGGGGGGGGGGGTCAAAGAACCTGTTGTATTCAGGTTGAATGAATTAAGGCTGCTTTTTATTGACTCAAGGCCACTTGACTTGAATCGTCTCATTATGCTAAAGAGCTGAAAGCAGACACACACAAGGCCAAAGCCTTGTGTGTTGCTTTCTTTCCTAAAAGCCTTAGATTTAAATACTTATCATTTTTTGTGTAATTGTAAGAAATGTATTTCCTGTATTATGCACCGTATTCAAGATGATTCATATTATTTTTTAAAGAAATATTAAGGCTACATTAATAGATCATAAACAAGTGAAATGTATTCAAAACTGTAAAAAAAATAACAATGTACACGTCCGAATGGGGAAAGGTTTTTTAAATGATAAACGTACAAAAATGGCTTATGTTTAAGAGATACCGAATACTTTGAAGAGGATTTTTGGCTATACAAGAGACTTCACCCTAAATTGCTCCTGTGGGTATTTTCCACATTTGTATCAAAGGTATTGCAAGTCTTATATTTCATTTCAAGCCTTTATTTAATCAGATGAATCCCATTGAGATCATTGATCTCTTTTTCAAGGGAGACCTGCTCAAGTAGTTCCAAATGAAACATAGAAACAGACAGAACAACAAGGACATCAGTACAGCATCATTTACATAATTATCCTCAGAAACAGGTACCAATAGCTTCCGATTGAGTAGCATCCAACCGAGCTTTAAAAACATTTAGTGGCACCAGATTGCTCAGCTTCCATTCCTTTTGCAGACTATTCCAAGACAGAGGAGCTGCGCATCTAAAAGCTGTCTTCCCTAAAACAGTCCTAGCAGTTGGCACATTTAATAAAACCACAGCATTTGATCTCAGGCAGTAGCCACTTACAACTTTCCGTGAGATCAGGGAGCAGATATAAGATGGAAGTTTCGCTAACATGGCTTTGTATATAAAAATGTACCAGTGACTGAGCCTCCGTACAGTTAATGAAAGCAAACCAGCCCTTGCATACAGAATGTGTAATCTAGAATATGTAATGTAAAGCGCTTTCAGCACTTGGAAAAGCTCTAAAATAAATACCATGAATTCTTCTTATTATACTATATAAAATCTCCAGCTTTGCACAGTCCTCACCTTGGTGTTTTGAGGGTCGTGTTCAGTGCAGACTCATGTGATGGTTCAGCTGGCATTATCCCGAGCCATCCCACTATGCTGTTCACACTTTTTTAATATTCAATCTTTCTTCATTACGACAGGTTTGTGGACACAGGTGAAATGCAAGAGACCTTCCCCTACAGAACCAAAGCACTTTTCGCCTTCGAGGAGATTGACGGCGTGGACGTGTGTTTCTTTGGCATGCACGTGCAGGAGTACGGCTCAGAGTGCGCATTCCCCAACACTAGGTCTGTACAGCCAACTCCTGTATGTAACACGTAGCAATAAAGCTAGTATTCGAGTGCTTTTTATGAGTGAAACTGACCATGTTCCCTCTCTCTACCTCTGCAGACGGGTCTACATATCATACCTTGACAGTATTCACTTCTTCAGACCTCGGATTCTACGAACAGCAGTTTACCACGAGATCCTCATCGGCTATCTGGAATATGTCAAGAAACTCGGGTGAGCCTTGCTCTAACGCTCCTTTTCTGCCCAACCTCTTTAACGAGACACCATGGGAAATAAGGAGAACGTCGTGATGACATTTCCAAGGAATCAAATGTCCTGACTTACACATGGTCTCTTTGCTCTGTCTATGGCTGCAGGTATGCCCAGGGCCACATCTGGGCGTGTCCTCCCAGTGAAGGAGACGACTACATCTTCCACTGCCATCCTCAGGACCAGAAGATCCCCAAACCCAAGAGGCTTCAGGAGTGGTACAGGAAGATGCTGGACAAGGCCTTTGCAGAGAGGATTCTGCATGATTACAAGGTAAGGATTAGGATAAGAAAGAGGAGTGTTGTCATGTTACCTTTTGGGTTCATGATCTATTTTCCTGCTAGACTTCTGTGTGAAAAGTTGGTAGTCTGAACGCATTTGCTACTATTGTTATTATCAGACATACACATCAAACATGTGAATGCTCAGCGTTTTGGATGACTGCAAACTAGTAGAATACATTTTGAATCGCTCAAATCATCCATGTCTTTTTGTCTTCCCCCCCCCCCCCCCAGGACATATGCAAACAGGCGACAGAGGACCGCCTGACCACCGCCAACGAGCTGCCGTACTTCGAAGGAGACTTCTGGCCCAACGTGCTGGAGGAGAGCATCAAGGAGCTGGAGCAGGAGGAGGAGGAGCGGAAGAAGGAGGAGAACACTGCTACCACTGAAACTCCAGAGGTACGGTTGGTCATTGTTGTCATGGTTTGATGCAGAGGAAAGATACTAATGTAGTAGGGATGTGCATCTCCATCACTGAGGCCGATGCGATGCGCATCTCGATACGTTGCCTACGATACATTAACGATACATTTGAAACACCAGGCGATGTGATACGATTGACCCCTGTTGCAATACAGTTCGATATGATTTGATTCAACATTATGCGATTCGGGGAGATACGATGCGATTCAACACATGCAAAATAATGATACAATTCAATATGGTAAAACAGAGGATTTTGTTTTATTCCTTATGAAGCAAATCATAAATTAACAAAGTGCTTTACATATTTGGTTCTCTCTACTAGTACTGCGCATCCCATCATGCTGTTTATTTTTTACCTTAAAAAAACAACACTTGGACCTTTCACAAACTGGCCTTTTCACAAGTGTAGTATTCTCTCTCCAGAGTACAGTGCAATGTTATAAAACCTCACAGTTAAACGATTTAAGGATGCATTGCCCATGATCAGCGTTTCCGCCAGGGGGCTGTCTTGTCGTCATTTGACGCCCTTATTCAGCTCGGGACGCCCTGAACGCGAGCCGAGGGCGTCCAAAAATATTAATAGTGTTGGAGTGTTGGAGGGGGCAAAGGAGTCTGGTGGGATTATTTTCGGAGTATTGAAGATTGTTTCCCCGACGTCGAAGGTGCTACAGGACAACACGGAACGTACGCGATTTGGACGCGATGAACGGGGGGGTTTAGTGGAGCACGCGTGTGAACACCGGAGCCTCGCAGCGGCGAAACTGAGGCTCCGTGGTAAACTGTGGTAACATGAAGAGCCGTTTGGGAGCCGAAAGAGCCGGCGCTTTAACAGAGCCGAGCCAAATGATCCGGCTCACTAATGTAAAAATACAGTATCTATAAGGGACGGCTCTCGGGGTGGACGCCCGCTCAGCCGTGGTCTGGCGGAAACACTGCCCATGATTAACAATGTGCAAATAACAACTACCATAGTGCAATGCCCATACAGCTGCCTGCCTGATGTGCTTAACACTCATTCATAGGCTAACTCACCAGTGAGCAGAAAGCACTGGTTTCTATTTGAACAATAAAGAATACAAATAACCTTTCACAAACAGCTCTATCATAACAATCGATGCATCGCAAGTTCAACCTAAACTGTAGCCGATGTGCACCTCTTCAACCGGTTCACTCCCATTTTGAACGTTTATGCCGGTGCACCGATGCGAATCTTAACATCCCTAAAATGTACAACTTCATGGTTTTGGATCTTTGAGAGCTGTTTTGCACTCCACAGCTTTTATAACCCTAACATTTCTTTATTAACATGGTTAACACATGGAATATTAAAGATGGAGGATATGTGATCATTTGTTACTTCTTTTAAAACAAATGATCTGTTGTATCTTTCCCACAGGGTACGCCAACCGACAGCAAAAACGCTAAGAAGAAGAACAACAAGAAGACCAATAAAAACAAGAGCAGCGTGAGCCGAGCCAATAAGAAGAAGACTGGGATACCGAATGTAGCCAATGATCTGTCCCAGAAGCTTTACGCCACCTTGGAGAAGCACAAGGAGGTCAGACTTGTTTTGATTTTGTATTTGTATTTAAGCCATTGAAGCCATTATTAACATTTGTTTATGAGATTGTTATAAAAGGCAATGGTTTGTCATTACTATTGGATTTCATGATACTCCCCCCTCAGTGTAGTGATAGCAGTTAGAGTTTAGCTTGTGCTTCTTTTAACTCTTAGATCTATATTTCTTTTCCCCGACTGCTGAAGGTGTTCTTTGTGATCCACCTCCACTCCGCTCCCATGGCCAACACCCTGCCGCCCATCGTGGACCCCGACCCCATGCTCTCCTGTGACCTGATGGACGGCCGCGATGCCTTCCTGACTCTGGCCCGGGACAAACACTGGGAGTTCAGCTCCCTACGGAGGTGCAAGTGGAGCACCATGTGCATGCTGGTGGAGCTGCACAACCAGGGCCAGGACCGCTTTGTCTACACCTGCAACGAGTGCAAACACCACGTGGAGACACGCTGGCATTGCACTGTGTGCGAGGTGAGTGACTACTGAAAGATATGCCATTAGCACGCTCTGATGAGTTTTTCCACTGGATTGACTTAGATGAGGATAAATCAAGAACAGTATTTATGTTCCTCATTGAGTACTAATAACCACCTTCTAAATTAAGAATTCCAAAATGTATTTCCATGAATAAGGAAAGTTCAAATATTTGTGAACATTAGCTACTCTCTGGTAATAGGAGTCCCTTTTTTGTTTTATTTTTTATACCCAATATTTTTTTTCAGTTCAGTAAAAATATTTCTATGGAGCAGCTCGAAACTTTATCCTTGATAATATCACACAATTACAGTTACAGCACTCTACTGTTTGGATCTGTGAGAAGTTTGTTCAAGTTTACTCGTACTTTTCGACTGACAATGCTCCTTTCCCCCCTGCAGGACTTTGATCTATGTATTAATTGCTACAACGTGAAGGGCCACGAGCACCAGATGGTGAAATGGGGCCTCGGCCTGGACGACGACGGCAGCGGCCAGAGTGGAGAGGCCTCCAAGAGCCCGCAGGAGAGCCGGCGCCTCAGCATCCAGCGCTGCATCCAGTCCCTGGTCCACGCATGTCAGTGTCGCAACGCCAACTGCTCTCTGCCGTCCTGCCAGAAGATGAAGCGAGTGGTGCAGCACACCAAGGGCTGCAAGCGCAAAACCAACGGGGGCTGCCCCGTATGCAAGCAGCTCATCGCTCTGTGCTGTTACCACGCAAAGCACTGTCAGGAGAACAAGTGTCCCGTCCCGTTCTGCCTGAACATCAAGCACAAGCTCCGCCAGCAGCAGCTGCAGCACCGCCTGCAGCAGGCGCAGCTCATGAGGCGGAGAATGGCCTCCATGCAAGGCAGAACCATGCCGCTACCGTCCCCCCCGGCCTCTGCTGCCCCCAGCACTCCCAGTGCCCACACCCAGCCCAACACACCTCAGACCCCTCAGCAGCCGCTTTCCAACCAGCCGCAGACCCCCAACTCGGCAGGCGTCATGTCCCCAACTTTTCCCAACGTTCCTCGCAACGGGCAGTCTCAAGCACCGGTGTCCCAGGGCAAGCCCGGGCCCCAGGTTTCCCCCCTGCACCAGCAGCAGTCCCCTCTCCCCCAGCCCCCGCTCCCTCAGCAGCTCCAGCAGCAGCCGCCCCTCGCTGCAGTCAAGATGGCGCGGCACATCGAGATGATGGCACAGGCCCAGCAGCAGAACCAGCAGAACTACCGGGTCAACATGAACGGCTTAACCATGAACCCCCAGCAGCCTCAGCAGCGCATGCCCGGGCCGATGCAGCCGCCCATGCAGATGGTGCCGGGCCCCCGCGGATCCCAGGTCATGCAGCCCGGCATACAAGGTCAGTGGTCAGGAGCCGCGGGGCCGATGCAGGCGGTTCAGAACCAACAAGTGGGCCTGGTCCCAGGCCAGGCGCCGCAGCAGGCCCTGAGCATGCAGCGAGGCCTGATGGTCCCAGGGCAGCAGCTGGGACAGAGGATGATGATTCCCCAGCAGCCTGGTGCTCGGCTACAAACGCCCCAGAGACCGGGAGCCATCGCACCAAACGCCCTGCAGGACCTGCTCCGCACGCTCAAGTCTCCGAGCTCCCCCCAGCAGCAGCAGCAGGTTCTCAACATCCTCAAATCAAACCCTCAGCTGATGGCTGCTTTCATCAAACAGCGAACAGCCAAGTACCACGCCAACCAGCCGCAGCAACCGCAGCAGGCGGGTCAGCAGCCGCAGCAACCAGGCATGCCAGGGATGCAGACCATGGCCCTGCCAGGGGGGGCAGTCCAGAGGCCGGCGATGCCCCCCCAGCAGCCGCAGCAGCCCCCTGCACAGGGCTTGGCTGCATTAGGGGCCCAAGGGATGATCAACGCAGCGCACACCAACCCACAGATCCAGGAGCTCTACCGTCGGCAGCTTTTAAGACAACAACAACAGCAACAACAACAACAGCAGGGGGTGATCCCTCAGGGCCATCCAGGCCAGTTCCCGGCTCAGACGCAGGGCACGGCAGCAACATACTCCCAGCTCCGCATGCAGCAGCAGCAGATAGCCATGCAGGCCAATGCAGGAGCCGCCGGGGGGCCCATGGGACCACTTCCCCCCATGGCTCAGATGGCCCAGCCCGGCATGGTGATGGACTCCACCAAGGCCTTACTGCATCAGAGAATGCTCCAACAGCAGCAGCAGCAGCAGCAGCAGCAGCAGCAGCAGCAGCAGGCCCTCCTCAAGCAGCAGATGGGCTCTCCTGCACAGCCCGGTCCCATGAGCCCACAGACCCACCTGCTGGCTGGCCAGCCCCAGGGTGGAGCCCACCTCCCCGGACAGCCCACACTAGTAAACGTCCTCAACAACCAGGTCCGCTCCCCCGCCCCGGTCCAGTCCCCCTGTCCGCCCTCGCAGCAGCAGCCCCAGCAGCCACGGCCACATTCCAGCCCCTCCCCGCAGGTCCAGCCCCAGCCCTCGCCCCAGCACCCGCGCCCAGCCCACTCTGGTTCCCCCCACCCGGGACTAGGGGGCCCGCTCTCAGGGTCCCTGGAGCAAGGACACATGGGGACACCAGAACAAAGCGCTATGCTCCCGCAGCTTAACACGCCCAACAGAGGGGGGCTGAATAGTGACTTGGGTTTGGCGGGAGACGCTACAGGGGACACTCTGGAGAAGTTTGTGGAGGGATTGTAGCATTTTTGCTCGGAACTAAAAAAAAACACAATCTCCATCCCCACTCTATTTTTCCTTGGACTCTTTATCCGATGGAGGGCTTTGACGTTCTTTCTAAGGTTGAGAGCATTTTTTTGTACTGACATGTAAAAAGTTTCAATTGTTGTAAAAAAAGAAATTTGGTCGAGGAAAAAAATAACAAAAAAAAGCTACAACTTTTAAAAGTTGCTTCTCAAATGGAATTTAAATCACAAAGAATATATTTTTTGGTTGAGACCAAATTTGTTCAATAATCAATTTATTTTTTGTTTGTTTTTGGTATGTTTTCATGCCTTTCTCCTTTCTTTTTTAAAAAGAAAATGTACAATTGCATTATATTATTCATATCTTTTTATTTTGTACCTTTGGAAAATAAACTTAAATAATTGTTGTGTTGAAACTGTAAAATAATTTGTCTGGGAATTTGGGCCAGGTTTTCGTTCTTTTCTCAAGCTGTTATTCCTGGCAATTGTAATCTAGTGTTGTACGATTACTCCGAAACGATGCGTTCAGGGACCACTCCCCTCCTCGTTGTGTGTATGAAGAGCACTCAGTTGTATTGAAATACGAAATGGACTGCGGCGGTTGTTTATACACGGGCATGTACACGGGCGCACATGAAGACAGTCACACAAACCCTCACTGTCACCGAAATAACTTCAGCTGGTTTCACAAACACAGAAAACAAGGACTGCAACCTACATCTCAGTTGCCTGGAAATGGGAAAACGTTGTCTTGCTGGTGTGGAACATTGTTGCTTTGACATTAAAAAAAAAATGTGTCATACTTTTTGTCATACAAATGTTGTAAAGTGTAAAAAGAGTGTGAGAAAGAGACCAGCCCCCTAAGCTGAGGTGGAATGATCACTGGTTGTTTGTCGGACACATCTTTGACTGAGCCACATCCTCTAAATGTTACACCAAGCTGTGTGCGATAGAGATGAAAGGCACGTTTGAGATTCACCCTGAGGAATATTTCATCAACTCGCATTCCTCTCACTAAAACTTGAATTGGGGGGATTTACTTTTTCTCCTATTGTAAATCAAGTTAAGCAAAATACTATAAATATAAGGAAGAGAGATGAAATCACTGTATAAACTGGTTAAAGACTCATTTCTTACTTATATACCATATTGTTAAATAAACTGTGCAGCAGAATATCTCCAGTACTCTGTTGACCAAATAATGAAGCATCACTCCTGTGTGTACCTCCTTTGTTTCAGATCAGTTTTCCCCATCAGCATTAAGGTTGCGTTTAAAAACAAGTGATAACGGTAAAAAAAAAGGTGGTGAGTTTGAAGTGTCATAGTTTCGGATCAGAGTGCATGAGTTTTTAATCGGAGTAGTAATTTGTAGATGGCGCTGACATTTTGTAAACTGTAAACGGTTACTAAAATGACCACAAAACGGACCCGGTGATTAAAGGTAAACACTGAATAAAGTAGTTTCATGTGTTTCTCCAGGGCAGTTTGGCGCTGCTAACCGAGCTAGCTCAGCTTGTTGCTCTGATAACTTAAGATCAAGACGTCCGTGACCAAAATCCTTCATCCGGTTAAATATAGTTAAAAAAAATACCAATTGTATAGTCAATTCCTGTATGTTTTAATATCGCAATATATATCGCAATGTCAGTTTTTTCCAATATCGTGCAGCCATGCTCATCATAAATATACCCTTAGAGCAGTACACTATAGTTAGTGATATTGGAAGGAGGGTTGAAGATGGTATGTTTAGCTTTTAAACACAATTCTAGCAGCAGTAATCTCAGTTTTGTCAGACATATCCAATACCCTACATTAGGGAAACCATTAGAATTACAAATTGTCTGTGTAAAATAAGCAGAGGGAACACACTGCGGTCAAGCCAGCCTCCAGCGCGCACCGCAATATCACGTGTGGGCTGGCTTGACTAGGTTTTCGCGAGTGGAGGCTGGCTTGGCCGCAGTGGGAACACGGACATAATCTCAGTACTAGTTTTAGTACCAAGACAAGTAGGCATACTGGGTGAAAACAAAAAGTATCAAAGTTATAGATTGTGAAAAAGTATAAGCATACAGAATAAATAAATAAATGCAATACAAATGCATTTGAAGCATATTAAAAGTTCCATCAATTCCATAGCGAAGGGAGAAAGAGTAATGTTTTCTTTAATTCTTCTGCAGTAATGTGTAATCAATAGGCTTGTTTGAGATGAGCTGCGGCTGGCCTCGAAAGTAGACGAGAATAGCCGATTGCAGTCGGGGGAGGTCTCAGAAATGTGTTTAATCGTTAATGTCAGATATGTACTAAGTAAATACATTTGTTCCTGCTCAAGATTAGATTCACCTTTATTGTTATTGCCAGTGGCGTTTTTATATGTACAAAAGTGGTGGGGTACAAAAAACTTAGATGTCTATATATAAGCTTCTGCAGTGAGGTTCATGGCTGGTGAGGCACTGGCACTGAGTCTTCAGGTTTACAAATATTATATTTTGACCTAAATCAAAATATAATATTATTTTCAAAAGCTTTTTTTGTCTGATGCTTCGATTAATTTTAAACACACAGTTCAACAAAAGGATACCCAAAAAATGTAATGTTATCATATAAATATTGAATTGTTCTCTCTTAGTAAGATCCCATTTTCAATAAAATTGCAGTCTTACCTTGACAAAAATCTCTATTACTTTTTTATAAAAGTCCTCCTTATCTTCATGTAGTTTCAAAAGTCTATTATCCAATAGATAGATTTATGATTCGAAAATTATAAAAGTAGGGTAGACATTTGGATATTATCCGGCTGAACAAAACGTGAATTTATTTAACAGGTACGTTTCCCACAGATCTTATTTTGAGATATTTTCTCAAATCCTATGGAGAAATCTCATTGCTTTTTTGTGGAGGGAACACATGTGCAGTTTACTTCCTGGTTTTAGGACGCGTCTCTCGTCTCCTCTCTTCACACACCACACTTTTCGCGGCACACGTACTTAGAGCCAATCAGCTCTGAATGATGTGAGATGACGTATGGTGGGGATGGCAGCTCACTGCCATTATTTTTTTGCCACACACATTAAATAGGACAATTATCTGAGCATGAGCAGTGTAGTTTTTACAGTCACCGTTCACTTAGACCAGGGGTCTGCAACCTTTTTGACCAAAAGAGCCATTTTGCTCCTTTTTCCCAAAACATTTTTTGTCTGGAGCCGCAAAACATATTTCATAGCTTGATAGCTAATAAAGTTGTATTTATTGTTATATCAGACCAAAACTACAGTTTTTTTTGCATTTATTAGGCTATTTATTACATTATATACAACTGTTAAACTCTAATAAGAAACAAAGAACTCCTATAAGGAGAATTACAAATAATACACAGGCCTACTTTAAAATAAATTAAACACAGCACTTGGGGAGTCCTCTGCACATTTGAAGGGAAAAAAATATATTATTAAAATGTGCCCACTTTGAAATAAATAAAACATATAGCTGCACCCTAAAAAGAGTTAAAGGTGGGATGGGTAAGAATGGACAAACCAGCTCGAGTGCGCTAGAGTTTGAAAATACACAACCGGAAAAAATAGGCCTCTTCCTTCAGACTTCCTCACAGAGCCCCTCCTCCAACACACACGAACGCGCACATGACCAATGAGGGCACGAGATAAATGTGTGCACAGATGGAAGGATGACAGGCTGACAGGCAGGTAGGCCATCCAGTTATTTTTGCCGGGCCGGCTCAGATGATTGGTCGTGCTTTTTACAGCGCTACTGCTTCCAGAGATTAATTTTTGTATGTATTTATTGTCAACGCATTTAATATATTCATTGCTATCGGGATGTTAAGAGCATTCCATGGAATATAACAAAAAGTGTTTTCTGAAATAAATTACATACCCCATTGAATTATGACTGAAGATTGTCAGCTGTCTTCCTCTCCCGTGTTGTTCCTCGATACGTAAAAGCTGCAGCACCTTTGACAACTTCTCTCTACATATCAAACATACCGGTAAACCAGCATCGTTTGCTGTGAAAGCATATAACCCTGTCCACACAGAATTAAATCCTGTGTTCCTCCGGTACTTTTCTTTGATTTATCCATAGTTCGCTCATCGAGCCGGGGGTCAGGTTATTCACCCGCAGGAAAAGGCGCTCGTGCGGGACCGTAGCAGGATGTGACGCATATTTTAGTTGACCTAATTAAAACCGTTTTGTTTTTTATTTATGTGTCACAGTATCACCTCAAAATACAAGATACGAAACATTTTCAACCATGCAACAAAATAGAAATAGTCCTACAAATACTTTTATTTTATTTCCTTCTTATTTTTTGTCTAAGCTCAAGGGAGCCAGAGCAGAGGGCTTAAAGGGCCGCATGCGGCCCGTGGGCCGCAGGTTGCCGACCCCTGGTTTAGGACTACAGTACCCGTGATTAAACTTCAAGTCGGGATTGGATGTTGGAGTGGCAGTGCGCCAAGGTTACGGAATCGGAACTGGATTGAACGCCGCCCCCCCCCCCAACAATTAGAAGTTGCCAGTATTAAACACCAATTATTAACCAATTAAAATGAACCGATTAAACATCTCTCTGACACAGTTTAAACGCATTTCAAGTGGAAGAATTGTTCGTGTCTCCTCTTCGTGTGTCGGGAAGCTGGAAGCTGTATTATTTTCAAAAAATAAAAAAAATGTTTTTAACCATAACGGGTACTTTACACAACATTGAGTCAAACTTATCCTTGTTTTAATCGTTGTTTTATTTATGTTAAATTGTTGTTGTCGGTTAATTTTCCATTTTATTTATTTTGGTTTAAGATATCATTATTTTTTATTTATTATTAGCATTGTTAGATGTTTAAACTTTTCTGCATTTTATAAGGCAATATATACTTTTTTGTTTTTGTCCGTAGGCTACTTAGGTTATTAAAGAGTTATCGTGTCAAAATATAGGAAATGTATTAATATTTTATTGTATAATCGGTACAGGAAATAACATCATTAAGAGCACCACCTATTGGCCAAAGACGCTGCCACCGGCATTGCGATCCATCCTCTTACAAAGTAAGTTGGGTCACTAAAGTTTGATACATGTTTTGCTTAGATTTAATAATTGGGGCTTTTTTTTAAGCCTTTCCTCGCATGGTTAATCATACATACTGAACTGTTCTAAGTCTGAGAAATGCTTTCGCCATAATCAGCAAAGCAACATTAATGTGAAATTATTCTTGCGGGCGGCTACCTAGCTAGCTCACGTTCAACATAAGCTTAAACTAGTTTAGCTACATTTATATCAGCTCATAAGTGGTGTGTGAAAAATATTTGTCTTAATTACGGCTACATACGTCGGTGTTAAAGTGTGAGTTATACGTTATCTTAATCGCTTTTGTTTTACACATGACAGTACCAACGCTGGCCGACATTTTAATATATGTTTGGGGGGAGGGGCATAGTCCACGTCCATGTGCTTGTTACGCGTATGAAACAGGAAACACGTAAATGAACTCAGTCTGTCTAAAGTAGTTAAACCGTTACAATGTGCATTTAAAAAAGCTAGTTTCACTACATAATTCACTTTTTCTGTTCTCTCCTGCAGCTCCTGTACCCGCACCACAAACCCATACACTGATCTACACCATCATAAAACCAACGGCACTTTTAAGAGCCAAACTCAACCTATCTCTCTGTCTATCTACCTACCTTTCTTATAGTTATTTTCTCTATCTTTTTCTATCATTCATTATCTATTTCTTCATCTATCCATCTCAATCTTACAATCTGTCTCTCTATCTCTGTTTGTCTCATACAGCGGCTGTTGCATATCTGTTGTGTCTGTCAGTCTGGCTGGCTGGCTGGCAGTGTTGTGCAATGGCAACAAAACACAACCCAGACCCCAATAATCCCACATCCAAAGAAGGGAAACGCATGGCCCTTGAGCTGAAGCATGAACACATGCTAGCTGAAGCTAAGGTTGGTGTTTTAACCCATATGACCTCATTCATTTTCCACTTGAATTTGGCACTATCTGTTATCCAAAAAATGCTGAACAGGCCAAGAGTAACTGGATTTTGGATCAATGTATAGGGCCTTTGCAAAACGGTTCATCATTACAACATGGGGGGCAGAGGCTTACTAAATAAAGCTTGTTCAACTTGTTTTACTTCATTAGTTGTAGGCTATATGGTAGGAAAAACTTCAAGCAAAAATGTTCTTCAAGTGAATGAATTTACTTTTATTTGTCCACTGTCATATGGTATCAGTTTATCAGCAACTGTTACAGCCGCTGCCTTCCTGGGCTGTTAAGGCTGTTAAACCTGTTTGTTAGTGTGTGTGTGTGTGTGTGTGTGTGTGTGTGTGTGTGTGTGTGTGTGTGTGTGTGTGTGTGTGTGTGTGTGTGTGTGTGTGTGTGTGTGTGTGTGTGTGTGTGTGTGTGTGTGTGTGTGTGTGTGTGTGTGTGTGTGTACACATGAGCACACATGAGCGGCGCAGTTCCTCCGACGTCCCGCCCTCGCTGCATCCGAAGAGGTGATTGGATGAGACGTCATCCAATCCCCGCCCTTTCCGGCACATCTCCCGGGGGAGGAGTACAAAGGCTGGGAACGGAGATCATTCGGGAGGCTCTGTGTGGGGAGACAGACCCCTCTAGCCTCGTGATACTCTACTCGTGTGTTTATGCTGTTAGCTCCCTTGTAATCCGTAGAATACTTAGCAGAGTGCAAGTAGTGTGTTGTGCCTCTTATTGTGTAGTGCCTCTTATTGTGTAACTTTGTTTAGGATTGTTAGCTTAGACCCAGGTGATTAGCACCTGTTGATCAGCTGTTGTTATCTGTGCAAAACGTGTTGGCTTAGACCCAGGTGATTAGCACCTGTTGATCAGCTGTTATCTGTGTAAACGTATTAGCTTAGACCCAGGTGATTAGCACCTGTAGACCAGCTACAGCTGTGTGTGTGCAGCTTTCCTCATTCCTATTTTGTACCACGTGTAACGTGAGTGTTTGTTTCCATATAAACTTCCTTTTGAAGTTCTCTCCTGTGTTGCATCAGCTGGTGGCCGTTGTTGTTCAGGCTGCTTGCTTGTCTTTTTGTTGCCACCTGCTGTAATAAAGCCACTTATAATTGTTACCAATTCTACTCTGGTTGTGTTGTTCCCTTTGGTACCCCTAGCCCAATAGGGAGCGTAACAGCAACATCAACCTTACATGAGGTTTTACTTGGTCACAGAAAGCAGCTGAGGAGAGGAAACGGGCACGCTCTGTAGGAGACACTTTACAGTCCCCTAAAAGGGACTGTGTAGGACGTGGCAAGCCGAGAGGGAGGCGTGGAGGGCGACGCCAAGGCTCAGCTACAGGTTGAAATCCCAATTATTTTATATTTTTATGAATTTACTAAGTTATAAATGGTTGGAAAATCGAATTAAAACACAGTAATTGCTTGTTGAGGGTCTACAATAATTCCAATATATAAACGCATAGTGACACTACAGTCGGAGACACTCCCACTGTGGTGTCATAAGAACTATGTTTTATTTAATTTCACAAGCTTTTAAACAATAGGTAGATAATACAAATCATCAGTTATCTGTTGTTAACCCTCTGTGTGATGTTTTACAGTCACATCCCCCCCGACTGAGGGCTTGCAGTCTTCCAGTGTGGAGGTTCTGCGTACTGAACCTTCAGCACAACACAAATTTGGTAGATCACAAAAATGGCTTTAAGTTGAAAACTAAAATCAATTTTTAAATAAATTGTGTTAGTGAGAGAAAATAACCTTATACACAACTCACAGTTCAGGACTCGAACGAGGAATGTAATTCAGTAAAGATATTGGCCAGCTCCATACTGAGCAAAGAAATGATCCTTGATTTTTAGTGTTCATCTTAAATATAGTCATTTACAGTTAAAGTTTCTCATTCTGTTCACAGAAAAGAATATGGAGAGACTCTCTGACATTCTTTCCTCATGTCCTCCTCCTGAGCCTCAAAAAAGCTCTGCCTCATCCTGGTCTTTTCGGCAGCAGAAAGCCTCAGAGCGCTGGAAAGAAGCGAGACCACACCACCTACAGTGCCTTCTAGAAAAAGAGGCTGTTGGTCATCCCCTGTGTGGCCTCTGCCACGAGCCAGCTGTTATTAGGTGAGATAACATTTACCTTTATTTCAATTACTTTACCTAATTGTAATTTTTCAGTATTAATGCTCAGTGCCCTGCTATTTCAGCTAACATGCATGACTTTTGGGATGTTAGAAAACTGGATACCTAGAGAAAACCCACATGAAAATGAAAGTAATTCTAGGATATTAGAATAATTTTGTATTTCCTCCCAAGGTGTAGAGAGTGTCTCCCCGAGGAGTGGTTCTGTGGAGACTGTGATGTGCTTCATCACAATAACTAGCCACTCCACAACAGGGACAGTTTAATGAATGGTTTTTTTAAACCAATTAGTCCAACAACGTGTGTTGTTAGAGTGGAAGGTGGATATGACACCCATGACCAAGGTATGCTCTCTCAAACTTGCATTTTGATGTTCACATGTCTCTTCGGCCAGCATATAATTGTAATTAGTGCTTTTCTTTTCTTTTTGACAGCTTGCATATTGCCAACTGTGAAGGCACCCAACTGCTCCTGTAAAGGCACAAACTTCACTGTGGTACCAGGCAAACCAGTGATTTTATTACCATCAATGGTAAACAAATATATATATATATATATATTTGGATTTCTATTGAATTGTTATTATATGTTTACTGTTGTGGGCTGAGGCATTGTGCTTCCACTTGGAGTAAAACCTTCATGTAATATCTGTTCATCTTTGACTATTTGTAGATGGAACTTTTGTAAAATGTGTCTTAATTATGTTTATTTACTTGTTCCAAGGGCGTTATGACTTGCATCTGCCACTATATGCCTGTCAAACTTGCCAGCAGCAGTGGACCCCCGACTTGAAAGTCCTCCTTAAGAGTGGATACTGGCCAGCTTCGGTCAGTATTTCCACACTTTACACCTTGGACCTCCTGAGCTCCTTTGAAGAGCTCAAGGTCATCTCTCCGGGATTCTCCAGACAGGCCTTTGCGAAGCTGCTGGAGCATCGCACAAAGTTTGGAGGAAGAGTAAGTGTAAATATTCTTTACAATATTATACATTATAACATTTCCGTAAATAGACAAAATCACAGCAATATATGTACGGTAATTATCTTCCAGTCTGGACCCGGTAACGGAGATGCACTGCAGCGCAGCTTTCTGGAGTTCTCCTATGCCTCGTATGAGGAAGACCAGCTCTGCTGTGGTGCTCCTTTCATCTGCCCTGCCTGCCTGCCGGAGATGTTGGCTGTTTCTGCCGATGGAAAAAGGAAGCTGTATCGCTTTCGGCGAAGTGGAAGGTGCTGTTTTTACAATGTTGTTATTTAACTTTTTTGATTACTGTTTATGTTTCATGGATATATTTCCTTTTTTTTTTTTTTCAGTTCTGATGGCAGCGCCTTTTTTAATGGGTTCTTTGTAGCAGAAGACAGCGCGGTGGCTGCATTTGTCGACAAAATACAGAGATCACTGAAAAATGCAAGTTTTTATTCTTAATTTTACCTTATAGGTATATCACAAAAATAGCCATGTATATCCAGTAGCGTGGCGTGGGGAAAAAATTAGGGGAAGCCAATAATACGTCCTTTCTTTTGGGGTGGGGGGGGTGTGTGGTGGTCAATGTAATAACGTAACCAGATGAGTGATTACAGCGCCCGGTATCATTTTACACACGTTTGTATCATACAGATGCAGGACTTACACACGCCTGTTATCTGACCGACAGGTCCGCACGCACTCTCCAGCCGAAACTCTAATAAGCATTCATTCACAAACTAAATCAGGAGACCTTTAACGTTTTACATCTGGTTCGCTCCTTTGTTCCTCGCTGTACACAGCTCCAGTTTGGGCCTTGGCCTGTCATCAGATTGTATTTGTTGTTGCTGGTGCAGCGGAAGTTTAGTACAATTATTTTTTGATTAAATACTCCAAATCTCCACCCTTCATAATTGCACTTGCTTCAGTTGCTTGCTACTTTCTAACGGCGGTTAGAGTGGTGCAGTGACGCTATCTATCTTCTATCGATTAGATTTATGATTCGAAAATTATAAAAGTAGGGTAGACATGTGGATATTATCCGACTGAACAAAACGTGCATTTACCTAACAGGTTCGTTTTCCACTGACCTTTTTTCGAGCTATTTTCCAAAATCCTATGGAGAAATCCCATTGCTATTTTGTCGAGGGAAACCGAGCGCAGCTTACTTCCGCTTTTTGGAACGCGTCACTGCACCACTAAGTTGATGCGATTTGATTGGATTGTGAGGCAAGGGAAGCCAGCCGCCTCTGGCTTCCCTTGGCATGGCCCTGACCAATCACAGGTTGGCAGGGGCACGACGTGAGCCTCATCTGATTGGTCAATCCCTCCATTTTTTTTCACAAAGGGAAGCAAATTTCGGCTAGCCTCCTCTCGCAACAGAGAGTGCAATCTACTGTTTCACCATAACATCTAGAGGGGCGCTGTTTCACTCTTTGTAAAATACTCAATGAGAATGGGGGAGAGACAGGCCGGCAGCAACACACAACAAAGAATTTCCGAAACTAAACGAAGTGCTTTCATTTATTTATTAAAATTATAACTACAATCCGAAAAAACAGGGGAAGCCTGGCTTCCCTTGGCCTCCAGGAGAAAACGCCACTGTGTATATCCGACCCTGACTTTCTTCAAATTCAGCTACTTCTCCTTACCATCTACTCCAAAATCTGATAATTAGAACAAATGGTGTAGATCGTGATTCCATTGCTTTTAACTGATTTGTCATGATGTAATGTGTGTCTTAGACCCAGGGAAGAGGCACATGTGGGGACTCCCAGTGCACAGCTGCGAGGGAGACGTCAAGGAGGGCTTCGAAGCTGGATGAAGAAGGGATGGAGGTGGCTGTATGTCGCCATGGGTTTCTTTTGAAGGCCTTAAATATGTACAGGGGGTGAGATATTTGCCTACCCCCTGTATCTTCAAAAGGAACTCATGCCAGCCAAAGCCAAGTTCTTCGCCATGGATGTGGCTTGCAAGTACTGGCCGTACATGGAGAAAGCTGCAAGTATCCTTCCTGCTCTCCAGGAGCTGACCACCATGAAGCCATTCCTCAGTGTAATGCATGCTCGAGCCCATGCTACCAAATGCGAGGTATGTGAAATATTCTTGTATCACGTACATTTATATTTTTTATATTTATAATACTGAAGTAGTAAATATCTAAGCTATACTGTTTAGTATAGTAGTATGTAGCCTCTTTGCACAACAATTCCAGCAACCTTTTACCATCAGATTATATGGAGTGGGAAGAACCAGGAGGGAGCAGGGATGACCGCTGGGGAAGAAGTGGAGCAGGTCAACAGCTACCTGTCCCGTTGTGCCCTGACACCAAAATACATGTCAAAAGCAGGTGAGTGGAATGTTCTGCCCTATTATTGCATACTTTTTTAGATGACACATCATAACCTCATTATGGTTTTCAAAAGCACGACTGGACATGCTCACAGTGCGTGCAATGGGATGGAACAGGAAAAAAGGTGACTCCCTTCTTCAGGCACTTTCCACAAGATATGTGAAGGTGAGCCTCCTATTAAAGGTGTTGTTGTGTCCTTTTTCATTTGCACATAGCTTGTTGTTAATCATAGCAAGTTTTAATCTACTGTATATTGTCCATCGTCTACTGTTTATCAGACTAGTAAGAGGCTCCTGGAAGAGACTGCAAGTCTTGAGGAACTCAAGACGGAGCTACATTGTGTCTCAGATGACATGGTGTCGATGTGGATTTCCGACGTGAAGGAATGGGCATCTGGTAAGCAAGACTAGATAACACCAGCTACATATCATTGTCCATGACTGTTTGAATTTACAGATTTGATCCTAAAGAGCAGCCAATTTTAAGGCAATAAGGCTGATTTTTTTTCCTGCCACGTAATGGGACCCTCACTGGATTTCAGTAGACAGGGACATAATCTTCAAGCAATAGCAAGCCAACTATGTGTCCATGTTTATCTCTGATATGTTCCAGTTTCCATAGTTGTACCATCAATTTGTGTTAAAAGGTGTTAAATATGTTGCACAACTTTGTTTCTCAAAACCGTTACGTGTTGTGTAACAGTACATTTTACTGCCAATATTATTTCAACGGGAACATCAGAAACATCGGGTACTTCTGAAGACATCCTTCAAACAGCACTGCAGCAAAGCATTGAGGGGCTTTACCTAAGTGTGAGGCAGCGGAAGCAATCCCTTTACCGACAGAATGGTATAACAATATAATGTTTTAGGTTGCAGATTCAACCTACTGAATTATATATATTTTTTGCACTTGCAAATATAGTTTGTCACATATCCCTATCCCACTACTTCATGTCTTTTTCAGACAGCAGCAAGCTCCGCCATCGACTTCGAAGGAAGCTTGCAGACGACAAAAAGCGCCTTAACCAGGAGGTACTGAAGTACAACCAGCTGGCACACGACTCTGCCAGAGGCATAGATGTTGCTGCGGTGGAGCATTCCCTCTCTGGAGGGAGCATCATGTCCGCGCTGTGGCCGTGGGAAGTTCATGGCATGGGTCAGTTTTCAGATATTTCATAATAATTAATTTGAAGTTCTGTTATATGAAGGTATACCTTGCTGAGTTATGCACATATCATGTCGAGTGTTAGAACGTTCATTTAGTTTAAGGGTATATCTTAAGTTTTCTTATTGTGTCTACGTTTGATGATTTTGAAAGTACATGTTTGGAGTTTTAAACATATTGTTATGCTATAATGAAAATGTGATTCATGTATATACATAACTGTGATTGGATTTTAGCTAACTTTACAGCCAAGAAAAAGATACTTGATCAAGTCATGCTTACACGGAGACTGCAAGGGGAGAAAGGCATCCTATTGTGGGAGATGACGCAGCATTGCACATGGTTGCAGAACATGGCAGTTGCTCTAAAAAATAAGGTGGCTGAGGAAGGTAACTTGAAAGCAAAACTTAACCTACCTTGTAAAGTATGAGTTGTAAAGGAAAAAAAGTCAGCCCAAATCATTCTTGGTCACAGAAATTGGATGGAGTATAATGGCCTTTGCCTATTCGACCCGGCCATTTTACATAATGAAGTCCCTTGACAGTGACAATCATCTTTATATGTACATGGGAGAGAATATACTCCATTGAAGTGCTCTGGCCTCGTGAAGCAATCTTACTTTATAGTATGTCCATATAACAATATTTTGTGTATTTTCAGATGTTGACAAGGGGAATGGAGGACTTGGGTGCACCCTAAGAAGGAAGCATGCTGAGTTGTTGGAGAGTTTGCAGGTGGTACTGCAGCAGTACAAGACTGCTTTAGGTCCTGATGTGACCTAAGCAGTCCAGACACCAGTGAAGATGAAGAAGGAAACATAATTTAGGTAATTTACTTATGAATTAATGTACAGTATCTTTGTTGATTTAGCCTCAACCTAGACATGTTGCTGTTACTTTTGTATTCATTAATGCTAAACATACATTGTGTATTCAAAAACCTCAAATTTGGTTTCTGATCTGCCCCTCTTTTTTGTTTCTCTGTATTTCCCCAGATTGCTGCTGCTCTCAAGCACGAATATCCGCCAAGAATTGATGTGCTATCAGAAATGTAAATACTTTACTGACTTTATATTTAGAGATTGTATTCATACTCCTCAATGGAAGATCACCCTTGAATATGTTGACCATATGACTTTTCCCTATGCCGCATTATCAGGCCAAACATTTCACTTGTACACAACTTAAATTGTATTGAAGAAAATGCTCAGCGTCCCTGGAATGCATCCTGAACAATGAACCATTCACTTTTGATCCTTTTTGAAACACTAGAATGTAAATTCCTTAATCTCCAAGTATATCTTGCTGGTTACCATACAACTTGGTGAGCACATCATTGTCCAAGAGCAGGAGGTCTTTCCCTTTTTTCCCAGAACGGGATGCCTATGCATTATTATTTGACTGCACCTGTTACACCGCAGGCCAATAACAGCTTTCCTCTAATTGTTCATTTTTGTTTCTTTTGCGTTACTTGCTTTAATTGCTTTGTCAGTTATATTTCCTTTTTGGTCTCCAGCTATTAACCTGATTGATTGAAGTACTTCAATCAACATGTACAATGCACAGTCTTTTACGATGTATAATTAGGGACATTGAGATAAACAACAAATAGTTTATTTGGTGAATCACCTCATTGTTGTTCTCAAAACCAAATAATACATTGTTATAAATTGTTATATTTGATTTACACATAGAATGTACATGTTTAATATACATAGTTAAATCATAAAAAAATGGTTGTGTTGTATGATTTCTTAATACTATATGTTATAACCGTTTGCATAACTTGATTTTATGTTCTGTTGTCAATGCTTTTCATGTTAGACTAACCCCAACGCTCTAGAGTCAAGACATACACCGTTATGGTGGCGTTTTACTTGTATTGTGGTGAAACACATAAGTAAACCATTGCCAGAGAGGACCATTTTATTGTTTTAAAAACAATGTTATTGATGTGGTTGGTTGATGAATAAATATAAATTAAGCATACGTCTGTTGTACTTTTTGTTGTTTACATACATCACACTGCATTATAATGCGTTTGGAAATAAATTCATTTAGAAGTAATAATATGGGTTAGCACTTGAATATTTTTGTAAAGAGATGATCCTCATCCGGAACACTGGTTGTTGGTTTCTGAGAAGATAGAACTTTATTGATGCCAATTTGGGAAATCTTTGCGTTGGAGCAGCATTAAAACACATGGCAAGGTAGACCACAATATTAATGATATCAACCTCTCGTACAATATATGGACATGAGCCAAATCATTTTTGATGTAATCGACTTACTGCCCAACGCTACAATGTAAGACCCTTTCTGTGTGTAAACCAAATCACATAGGAGTTTTATTTTGTGATTTATCAAATGTAAAGTAAGCCTGCTGTTGCTTTGCATTTTTGTGTGAAAAAGGTATAACCGTATAGTAACCACATGTCTGTTCAGGAATGAAAGACTGTATTTTTCTAAACGTTTCATATTTATTTATATCCGAGTACCTAAGGATATACACATACCCAAGAATCCCATTTTCCTTTCATATTTATGAAGTTGTAGGTGAAATTGTTATTTAGATTAAGCTATTGTTATTATTACCTATTGGAACAATAGTTATTCCCAAAAATGCAAGAAGTGCAATTAGGTGTTTTGAGATATTGTAGAAGCATGACTTGTCAACAAGTTACCAACAATAATTTTTTAGGAAAATATCGGAAAACACTCTTGACTTTTATAAATATAAAAGCTGCAAATCTCAGAGAACAAATGTCACTGTGTGTGCTGTGTTCTGCATGTGTGACCATTAAAGAGGGTTTCATGTGCAGAACCTCTGCTCCGCGCATTCCTCTATGAGTTTGTTTTAAAAGAAGGAAAAGTCAAAGCACCAGGATAAGGGTTAAACAATAATCTGCTTTAATGGTAAAACATACAATACATCAAACTTTCACCTAATCACGAAGCACTCTGCAGAGTACTCCGGGCTCAGGTTCTACCACCGTGTGAGACACGTCTCAGGAACGGCCAGTCAGAAACAAGAGCGCCGATCTTCAAAATGACCACAACATTTATACACAGGTGAGGAGGAGTTTTATCGCTTGCTCCTTCCTAGCTATTTGTTATTGGCGGGTTAATTTCTGAGTGAGCTAGCCAGTGAGTTGGCAGTGTTCCATTGGTCGGTTTCACTTCTGGGCGGGACCCCAGGTAGTGAGTCAGCAGTTTGTCGATTCCATCTGTTGCTTCTGTGTGTGTGTGTGTTTCTGTCCCTCTGCCCTCAGGCAGTCCCCAAATCAATGATTTGGAGTCATGACAGAGGACTGTTTGACAGGACACAAACTCATTCCCCCTAAACATCTTCAACACAAACACAAATCCTATCATGTATCTTATCACACAACAGTCACATGTTTCCCCTCTGAAAGCTATGCTTGTATAGATGTACCAGTCATCATCTCATGACATCTTTAGGATTAGGTAAATAACAAAGCTTAACTGTTTCCATGGCCTAAGCAAGGCCTTCCCTGAACTTCCCTTCACCCCAAAGTCAGCTTACTTTAGAATCAGAAGGAAGGACCATTGTCTCTCTAACTTGTGTGTGACCCAATCATCTCCTGATCTGATAAGAGTCTTGCAGGAAACGCATGTACATTTCAACACACCAACATCCTTATAGTTTCTTAACTAATGCATGCTGGACATGAATCACTAATTAACAGGACTTTAACTGCATTATATTTGAGGAAAATGTCCTTTGGCTTAATCAATAATAGTATTAGCACTTAACAGAGGAAGCCAGAGACTCAGAGCCTCTTCAGAGGTCTGGGAACTGCAAAGCAGATGTCAAAGGTCATTTGTATTATGCCTAACCACAGATAGCCAAAAAACAACCCTTTTGATTACACATAAAAGTGGAAGAAAAGACTAATGCGCTATATTTAAAAGAGGAAAAATGTACTTTGTCCCTTCAAATTTAACACACACGAGTATATGAGGTGACATTAAAATGAATATACCAGAAATACACTATATCAAACTTTGTGCCTCCCTCAATTCCCCCTTTCCATCTTATATCAAAAGATCAATTTACATAAGACATTTGAAACATAACTAATCCTCTCTAGGATATGAAATCCATCCATCTTTAACCAGATACTATTTCCCTATTTATTTTTAGTTCATGATAATAATGGTATAACGTCCACACGTTTACCCATAGCTAGGTTCTATGTCAAGATTATCATGTGTGACATAATAATCAGATGTCTTGTTTGCCAAACAAGGATATTAAACTTTAATCTTTTCAGTATTCCAGGCCATCATTAAACAATCAGCCTCCCTTCCTAAACACTAAGCATATCGTTTTACACCACCTTCTGGTAAACTCTTGCACAGTTATGCTGTAAAATCATCGCATGATTTCTTCAGAGTCTGAACAGACTGAGACCAGCCTGTCTCAAGATCTTGTCATATTGAGAAAAGTCAATGATTCATTGTCCTCTTCAGCTGTAGTCAGTGGCAGGGCCCCCAAAAAGCAAGAACCGGCCCTGGTCAGTGGGCTCCAAGGAAACTCTCTCTGGCATTGGGATGTCCTGAGGGGGAAGGGACCTCTGGATCAATGTGATACAATCAGCAGACACACGTTGTCCTCTGTACAGCAGAAATCCCCAAAAACTGCAGTACCTCTTCACACCACTGTTGCCTTGACAACGAGGCACAAGCAAACTGTCAATACTTCCTCAGAGATGCGTTCTTTGCACACTTCTTCTGTTTCTGTAATGAGCAACTTTTCACCAACACACTGATTCAGAGTACAAACCAAAGGTGGCGCACAACTATCCAATGCTGCCCTAATCACAGCAAATCAGCTACTGAGAAAAACTCAATGTAAATCTCTCCCCCAGCGGGTGACAAAATAAAAGAGCTAAAATCCATCCATCTTTAAAATGAATATACCAGAAATACACTATATCAAACTTTGTGCCTCCCTCAGATTCTATCTATCTATTTTATTACCTGGCCCCTCCGTGGTGGTAGCCTGTCTCACATCATCCCGCTGGGGCTGCTCCTCCTGCCCCACCTCTATGATGGTGCACTGCTTCACGGGGGGGTCTTCAGCACCTCCACCTGCACGGTGCTTGTCTCTGGCACCTGGCTCTCTGTGGTCCCTGCCTCCTGCCAGTTGTTTTCTGGTTCAGATGGGTCACAGGGTGTGAGGTTCAGCGTGACTGTCTCTTCCTCAGGATCTTCCGCAACCCCCTGGCCAGTGGAGGCCTGTGTCCAACCTGTGCAAGTTAAACAAATGTTGGTCTTGACTTGCTTAAGACAAAGAGGTTAACTCATATATCTAGAAATAAGAAATACAGCGTGCATAAGGTATGTTTCCAGACAGGGTCAAAAATATACTCGTCATGTCATATGACTGTGTGCAGTCAAAGTTAATAGCAGAGAAATAGTGGTATTTATCCAGTCAACCATTTATGGTTTTGTTTTTGCGATATTATTTTTCCGATTTGTCTCTACATTCCATGTGATGTGACATGTCAATTTGCCGGTAGACAACATATAGACGTGTGCATGTATGTTCCCTTACATTATTTACATCCACACATTTTGTTCAGAATTTATGAGACTGAGACAAACGTGTTTTGCATAAGTGCAATCAAATAAGTAGCAAGTCGCTTTGGATAAAAACATAAATGTAATGTAAAGGGACCTCTGGATGCACTGGATAACTGCTTTTGTTTACAACCCGAGAAACATGACCTTAATACAGAACTGCCAAGCTGAATATGTGGTCAACTGGGATCGTCTTCATGTATTGTGCTCTTACCATTAACCTCAAAATATTTCTCCCTTTTGGGCGTTGATAAAGGAAACCTTTTAGGAACGGTTTGCTAAAAGGAAATTGCTTAAGGGATGGCTCAAGCCTAAACATACATTTCAGTCATCAAACCTAACTACCTTGACATTAACACCTTTACAACTTTCAATTTGTATACAATGAATGCGCAAGTAGAAGCACAATACCCCAAAATGGTTTTTCAAATTCACGTAAACTTGCCTAACTATTTCCTGATAAATAACAGTTAAATGTCCACAAGTCCCCTCTGCAGAGTAAGCCATGTCTCATTAGGCTACATACTCAGCGTTTAAAAATGTATTTATTGTATGTAGTTTGCTAAAATAATAAACAGTCAAACGTTGTCCATAACCCTAAATATTTTGCAATTACTTTCAACTTTTGTAATACTTTGCAGCTAAAAATAGTGACAGTTAAAAGGTAGAAAGGATGTGTGTTAGTTGTCTCACAAAAATATAGTTTGCCAAACCCAAATAAATGGCTCGAATGACTGCTTTCTGGCTGTATCAAAGGATAAATACTGGATCAAGTTGTTGTGCCACAAGATTTGGATGGATTGAAAACAGTCACTGTAAGTTGTTGTTAACTTAACTAACTTTATTAAATGAGTTGATCCAAACTCATTCCATATAACTGTGTTGGTTATAAGGAAATGTTAAGCTCTCCATTGATACAAACATTTTGTGTACACAATACTGTGAACTGTGAAGATATAGTGCAAGCATCTCACCTTCACAAAGGTACTCACAAAAAGTGCCTATCTTGTCAAAGTAATCCTGGGCATAGGCGGTCAGTGTGCAGCGAGGGGTTAGGATTTCACATTTGACGTCCTTCTTCCTGGTCTCCCTGCCAAGAAGCAGCACTGGTTTAAAGCCAATGGCATTGAGTTTCTCAAGCTGTAATGACAAAATAATATATTTACTGTTTAAAGAAATGGAAAGGAAACATCAACAACAACTATATAACTACAACTATAACATTACTGATGACAGCATCTAGTTGTATACCATTCATAAACCTAGATGCTGAGTTAAGCTTTTGCAGAATCATGTATTTACCAGGAAGGGTTACACAGTAGAAGCAGAAAATATTTTATAGACAAACACAAAATACAAATAAATCAGTATCCTGAGTCCCAGTTCAAACCCTGATAATCTTAAAGTTAAAGTACAATAAGATACAAATGTGTGACCACTCAACAATTAACATTTAACACTTACAATGACTATTGCATAATTAAAAATGTAACACAATCCAAGCATAGCTTGACACTGTTGAAATTGAAATTGCCTGCTACGATGTAAAACGTTCCCGTATGTTGTGGCTGCAGTCGTAAGAGTAATATAGAGTAGTAACATACAATTATGTAGTCTTATTAAAGGTGGGGTAGGTAAGTTTGAAAAACCGGCTCGAGATACACTTTTTGTTATATTCCATGGAATGCTCTTAACATCCCGATAGCAATGAATATTTTAAGTGCTTTGACAAAAAATCCATAAAAAAATGTCATCTGTGGAAGCCGTAATACTGTAAAAAGCACGACCAATCATCTGAGCCGGCCCGGCTAAAGTAACTGGATGGCCTACCTGCCTGTCAGCCTCCCATCTGTGCACAAACTTATCTCGTGCCCTCATTGGTCATGTGCGCGTTCGTATGTGTTGGAGGAGGGGCTCTATAAGGAAGTGGCAGATTTTCTCCGGTTGTGTATTTTCAAATTCTAGCGATCTCGAGCCGGTTTGTCAAACTTACATACCCTACCTTAAAGGTCTAAAAGTGCATAAGCAAGAATGGAACACAACATGGAAGTGAAGGAAGTGCTCTGTTTATTTAAATGTGTAGTTAAATTAAAATAGTGTCCCTTGGCTGTGAAAGTTAAGATAAGAGTAGTTTTAAAATGGAAAGAAAAGAGAATATTAAATAATACCTTTGCAATAATATCTATATTTGAAGTGGATATCAAAGTGTATATTGGTTAATAAGATACAAACAACATTAAGAAATAAATGTATATAAAAACAACATTCAACTTGATCCTGGCCCAATATATTGGCAAACAGTCAGGGTCCGTCTGTGTCAGTTCTTTGGTGTCAGCTTGGTGTGTCTGGGCCTTAACATACAGTAAAAAGTGTACATACCAACACAATGGCTTCATCCTTGATGGAAGCAATGTTGTGGTTCTTCTTCCGCCCTGACACCCAACCCCCTCGCTTCTCATCAAACCTCTTGAGCTTCTTCTCAAGGCGCGGCTTTTTTGGCTGCTCCTTAAGGCAATGTCCACAGATCTTCTGTGCACAAAATAAAATGTTCTGACAGAAGGGACATGTCTTTTTTGTGGACCCACCTGGCATGATTAACACGGGATTACAAACAAACAGACAGACTGACAAACACAGGAAAGTAGAGAAGTACACAGCATAGATAGAAGGGTGAATAAAGAAATAGATGATAGATATAAGAGAGCTAGATAGGGAGATAGGGAGATAGGTTGAGTTTGGCTCTTAAAAGTGCCGTTGGTTTTATGATGGTGTAGATCAGTGTATGGGTTTGTGGTGCGGGTACAGGAGCTGCAGGAGAGAACAGAAAAAGTGAATTATGTAGTGAAACTAGCTTTTTTTTAAATGCACATTGTGACGGTTTAACTACTTTAGACAGACTGAGTTCATTTACGTGTTTCCTGTTTCATACGCGTAACAAGCACATGGACGTGGACTATGCCCCTCCCCCCCAAACATATATTAAAATGTCGGCCAGCGTTAGTACTGTCATGTGTAAAACAAAAGCGATTAAGATAACGTATAACTCACACTTTAACACCGACGTATGTAGCCGTAATTAAGACAAATATTTTTCACACACCACTTATCAGCTGATATAAATGTAGCTAAACTAGTTTAAGCTTATGTTGAACGTGAGCTAGCTAGGTAGCCGCCCGCAAGAATAATTTCACATTAATGTTGCTTTGCTGATTATGGCGAACGCATTTCTCAGACTTAGAACAGTTCAGTATGTATGATTAACCATGCGAGTAAAGGCTTAAAAAAAAGCCCCAATTATTAAATCTAAGCAAAGCATGTATCAAACTTTAGTGACTGTGGGATATTTTCATTTAGGGACTGGAAGAAACCTGCCGCCCCAACTCAGATGTTCAATCTGACCATTGATTGACAGTTTTAGATTTAACCTGCTCCATATCTGGGGATAAGATACTGTTTGATGAATGTTGACATGTTTTTAATATTGATTGAGTTATAACAGGTAACACAGATGCAGAATCAGTGGCCAAGGGGCTACTGAGAGAGGTAATTCCAGAATGAGAATGAGAAGGTGAACTGTGATAATGAAACCATTTTGTAATATTTCAACAGGTATTAAAGTAACTGAGGTTTGAAATGTAGAAAGAACATATTACAGCTAAGTTAAAACATAGTAATGTAATGACATAGAATTTAATTTAGACAACATCTTGTAACTAGCCTGGTAAAGAAGTAAAAGCCATAGACTGTTTAGATCATTATGGGGATGTACATTTAATTTAAAGTCATAATAGAAAGACATTTGATGACAGTATGTTGGATTTCTGTATTCATTTTTCAGCTTGATAATATCCAAGCAGTGACAGGTAGAAGCAGTCTCGCCTGGAAATTATTCACTTGGTCAGTATCATGATTTTAGTTGTTTTTAATCCATAACATTAGTGTGTTCCATTACCAGAGACGTTAGCAGTTCATATTATATTTAGATTTTAAATGGGATCTCAAAGATTTCATTTATAATAACACAGATGCTTGTCAGGAATTCAGAGCTATTGAGATATGTTATTTAGTTCACCTGAAGATGTTGGGGTTTATTTTGTTGACACAGGCCAAGTATTAGAATTCTGAAGCGGCCTACCAGTGGTGGGTCAAACACCTGAGGGCCCAGAAGCACTGAGCGTAGACTTGAGGGGTGGGTATCAGATTTCTCCACACAGGTTGCTGACGCCAAAAGGGGGACCCGAGGAGCAGGAGGCCGACACAGCGGAGTTCGTCAGGCCTACGTGACTCAACCCCAGGTTCTCCGGCCTCTACAGAGTGACCCAGAGGACATCTCATGCCGTCCGCCGAGGAGCAAAGGGGGACATCTGGTACTACTGGAGCCAGTGTGCGGCGAGGAACACTCCGGCTAGGACCTTGGAGGACATCAGAATGGACCTGGCTATCGTCAACGCGGACATCCCTACAGCAGACGACTTGGAAGCAGGCATCAGCGGACTGGAGGAGAAGGACCTCGCGGACATCCCTACAGCAGACGACTTGGAAGCTGGCATCAGCGGGCTGGGGGACTTCTCGAGGCAGCAGAGGAGTCTACTTCTCTCTGATCAGATTCATCAGTTCCACCTTTGAAGGAAAGGCCGCATCTCCCCCTCCCTATCAGCTGCCCTTGTTGGCGTATTCCGCTGAGGGGGGGGGGGCCCTGATGATTCAACAACACGCAAGGATGCTGCTTTCTGGCACTCTCACTCTGGCTCTCACTCTGATAGCTTCTTCATTGTCATTGGAGGTTGTTTTCTGTTCTCAAGGGTTTAATGAAGGGGGACAGACACAGTATTAAAGAAGGACAGTAGTTTTGTTTCAAATGTCTTATGTGTGTTGGTCTCGTTAATGCGAGACCAAAAAGGGGGAATTGAAGGATTATTTGAATTATTTGAAGGATTAAAGTAACGTGTTATGGCAGGAAAGTTAAATCTGGTATATTCATTTTAATGTCACCTTATATATATTCATGTGTGTTAAATTTGAAGGGACAAAGTATCTTTTCCCTCCCCCAATATATTGAGGTGAAGTACTTGTGTTTAGAGAAGAGATGGGAGCATGGGACACCCTTATTTGGGAATAGGGCCAAGACTCTGGAATGTTTCCCTCGTAAAAGAAGGGTGTGCGTTACACAATCTTGTAGCAGATGTGTGTGTGTTTTCATTGCAGTAAAATATATGTGCTACAGGATTACTGGTCAACTATACCTCTGTTCTTATTCTTTCATGTGTGGGTACTAAATGGCTACAAACATTGTGGAGAAATTAGCTTAAACATCTTTCATTACTCTATATGAAATGGAAGCAGTTTTTATGACAGGGACGAGAGAGTTGGGGGAGGGAGCGCATTCCGAGGAGTTTCAGCATGTCAATTGTCAGGGGAATCGACTTGTTTTCAATAGAGGTGTGTGGTTGGTTACTTTGTGTTAATAATAGCAGTATGTGTAAAGGAAGCTGGAAATATACAATGTGAAACCTTTTACTTGAAGTAAAGATGTGAACAATAGCTCAAACAAATGGAAGGGCCATAGGTAAGCCTGTGTGAAGTTTGACTATTTGAAAAGCATCTCTAATACTGCTTAAGAGCATAGGTAATGTGTTCCTCGTTGTTATTGATATGAAAGTAATTAACATGTATTACGTATATTTAGCCAACTATAACAACTATATCTTAAAACATACTTTTAACTTGTGTGTGGTAACCTGAGGCGGGAAGATGGACTCAGGGACAAAGGGCCATAAAGGGGATGTGTGTGTGCTGGCTGCAAGATGTGAAATAAGATCAGGAAACTTGTTGTTGAGAGCAAGTTCGTACCAGACACCAAAAGGTGTCTGGTCTTCGTCAAACTGAATGAGACTTTTTGTTTCCGGGTTTCTTCTGCTGTGTCGCACTGATTGGGTGCGACAGGCCATGTGTTGGTCTCTCCCAATAAGATGACCTCTGGGGGAAAGCAGGCACACACCTCCTCCTGTGTTTTAGTATGAAAGCCTGTGTTTTCCTTTGGTTCGCGCTCTTGTTTTTCACCGGCCGTTCCTGAGACCTGTCTCACACGGTGGTAGAACCTGAGCCCGGAGTACTCTGCAGAGTGCTTCGTGATTTCTTTGTATTTGTATTTTGTATCGTTACTGTTTATCATTAAAGCAAGATTATTGTTTAACTTGTATTCTGGTGTTTCTTAATCCCTTCCTTTTCCCGAATTCACCCAGCTTATCAAACGACACGCGGAGACGAGGTTGGTTTTCAACATCCTCCAAATCTCCAACATGACCCAACTCACTTTGTCAGAGGATGGATCGCAATGCCGGTGGCAGCGTCTTTGGCCAATAGGTGGTGCTCTGAATTATGTAATTTCCTGTACCGATTATACAATAAAATATTAATACATTTCCTATATTTTGACACGATAACTCTTTAATAACCTAAGTAGCCTACGGACAAAAACAAAAAAGTACACTGTAAAACCCAATGTTGCTCTTTAGTTATCATGACTCATTTTTACTTGTCAATACAACACAGATTTGTGCAAAAAGTCATTTTAACTTAAAATAATTAATTGATAACGTCTCAACCACATGGAAGTTGACTCAATTAAGACCCTTTGTTATGTTAACAAGATAAATCAAGTTGAGTCTAGTTGAGTTGACAAATGCACAAAAGTTATAGACTTGTGCGTCATCACGCTGTACGCTGTGTAGCACGTTTTGCGTCCTTCCCTGCTAAGCGCGCGCATTGTTCGGTGGATGGAACAACGCCAGAGACTGAATATACATCGTATTTTAACAAGGTGAGTGTAAATGTTATATTGATAGCTTACAAGTAATATTTAAGACATGTTTTACGTTTTTTAATTGGTTACATTATCGTCCGTGTTGCCCGTTTATTGAAAACGGAACAGCAAAACTTTGGGTGAAATTCACAGTGGGAATAGCTAACAGCTTAGCAGCCCGAGTTAGCTAGCTGCTAGCAAACAGCGCAGCCATTCCCTCCTGTTTGACTTGTTGATTAGTTTGTTTCCCAGACTTTTTAATTTAAATTACCCCCTGCCCAGTTTGGTGTGCGTATTGAGAATGTCTTTTTTATTTCATTAAAAAATTGTGTTCTTCAAACTTTTAATTGCTATAGTTAAAATGAGTTGCACGTGCACTAAATAGGCTATGAGTAAACCATGGTGGAGAATTTTTCGGACAACAGTTAATAGGATGCGTTTAATTTTTACTTATTATACACATATATATATACACATATATTTGTGTGTGTAGTTTTTTTCACATGCTGTTGCAATTGGTTGCAACAACTAGTAACGTTAGAAAAACTACAACACCACACCGGATCTAGCTAGACTGGAAACAAGACAATAGGCACGCCGTTTGGCAGCCGGCCAATAGTAGTAGGCTAGCGTTACGGTTCGAGTGAGTGGCGAGCGCGATACGACGAAATGGATGATAAAAAGATTCAGAGAAATGGCCCGCCTTGCACGCAAGTACTTAGCAGCACCGGCAACATCACTACCTTCTGAGAGGTTGTTTTCAGTGTCTGGGCATGTTGTGCAAAAGAAGCGAGCTTCACTGTTGTCTGAAAATGTCAACAGGCTTGTCTGTTTGAGTAGCTGGCTGAAAGCAAAGAAGTTGTAGGCTTACCTGTAAAGGTAAGCCTACAACTTCTTTGCTTTCAGCTTTCAGTTTTATTGGTTACCTAACTGTTACTGTTCATTGTTTCTGAAATACGTTTTCTGACTGCTATGTTCACAGCAAACTTTAGAAAAAGGAAATATTAAGCCATGGTTTAACTTTATAATTGTATTTTGTACTGCCCTGTTTGCATGTTGCTTCTAATAAAAGAAACATGTGCATAAAGCAAGCCAATCCACTTTTCCATGTTCATAAGAGCATTCAAATGAAAAAAAATTATGGGACAAAAATAAATCAAGGGACATTTAGAATAGATAAAATTGTGTGATTAATTGCGATTAATTGTGAGTTAACTATGACATTCATGCGATTAATCGCGATTAAATATTTTAATCGTTTGACAGCACTAATATATATAGCTTTGAGGAAAATATAACATGCTTATTAAACTACCATGTAATATCTCTGTCCTAATTCTTTCTTACTTTTCTTTTTCCAGGTGTACATGATCAAGATCCAAACGTGAATGCGGTGGATTTGTAAGTTTTGTACCTATTACTCAGGAAATCGCAAAAGAATAATTGAACATTATAGAGCCATTCATGGACATCATGGAAGAAATTGCCCTTTGCCCTGTATCTACAGTGACTGTCCGCTAGTTTTCCGATCACAGGAATCCCTTAATAAGCATTTAAGAGAACATGGACTTTCACATCATGGACCTGTTGGAGGGTTAAACCTTAAAATTAACTGTCAATTGTGTGACTTCAATTATCCAGTGACTATAAAACAGTACTTTGGTCATCTTGGGAAACATCTTAGAAACAGTTACCTGCCCTTTTAATCACTGTTCTCACGAAACAAGAAATTACACTACCTTTACTTCGCATAAAAGTCGTTTTCACAACAATGCCACACTACAAGACTTGAAATCTGAGCTTATTACTCAAACACATTTAGGCGTGGAACTTGTGGCTGATCAAGTGGTTTCAGATGTCAGTGATGCAGAATGTTCTGAGGATGAGATTGTAAATGAGCAGGAGGATACCTCTGATAAAGTTCAAGCAAGACTTGCGTCTTTACTTCTGCGATTGGAAACTGTTTTACATGTCTCAAAGACTGCAGTTCAGCAAATAGTTACAGAATTTAGGGATATTGGTGTTTTATTGAGTGAGGTAAACAAAAATACTCTTGATAAAGCATTAAGGCAGAATGGATGTACCATTGATGAAAACACTATAAATGTAGTAAAGGATACCTTGTGCCAGGCAAATCATTTTAGCTGTCTTTCAGAGGGTGGGTCTTTGTCAACTGACAAAAGGAGGTCATCTTTTTTCAAAGAAAACTTCAGTTTAATAAACCCAGTTGAATATGTTTTAGATTTTTCATCAAAAAAAACATTTGTTTATGTGCCAATCTTGCGTGTTCTTCAAGCGTTATTGAATAGGGGTGATGTAATTGACAGAGTTTTGGAAGAAAACCGAAAATCACCATCTGGCCAGTATAAGTCTTTTTTTGATGCATCGTACTGTAAAGAAAATCCACTTGTTAATGGTGAAGATCTAAGTATTTCTTTGGGCTTGTATATTGATGACTTTGAGATCTGTAACCCTTTAGGCACCTCAAGAAAGAAACATAAGCTGTGTGCAATCTATTGGATAATTGGCAATTTGCCTGTAAGAGACAGATCATCATTGTCTACTATATATCTGGCTGCCCTATGCAAAAGTCAAGATATTAAAACATTTGGTTATGGTCCAATTGTTCAACCACTGCTGAGAGACCTACAGTTGCTTGAAAAGGAAGGAATTTACATCGACAGGTTAGGAACCAGTGTCAGAGGCACAGTGCTATACATTTCATCAGATAATTTGGGGGCACATTCATTTGCTGGCTTTCAGGAGTCCTTTAATGTGGACAAGTTTTGCAGATTTTGCCTTGCAAGTCGAAAAGATATTCAAACTTGTTCTGTAAGAAGTGGGTCATTTGTATTGAGAACGATAGAGTCACATAACCTGAACCTGTCTGAGCTTAAAGAAAACACAAATTTGAAAAGTGTAAATGGTGTAAAACGTGAATGTGTTCTAAATGAACTACAATACTTTCATTGTATAACAGGGTTTCCACCTGACTTTTTGCACGACCTATTTGAAGGCATTGTACCCTTTGAGCTGTGTTTGTGTTTGAAAAAATTCATTGACAGGAAATATTTCACATTAGATCATTTAAATACTGCCATACAGTACTTCCCTTATAAGTACTCTGACAAAACCAATTGTCCTCAAAACATTTCTGTAAATTTTCATTTGTCTGGAACCATAGGAGGAAATGGCCACGAGAATTGGACTCTGTTAAGGTTGTTGCCATTAATTATTGGTGATGATGTCCCTGAAAATGATGATGCATGGTCTCTGATTCTGGAACTGAAAGACATTGTTGAAATCTTGGCATCGTCCGCTTTTACAGATGAAAGCATCTGTTACCTAGAAGCAAAGATCTTTGAACATAGGAAACTTTTAACAGATGTATTTCCTGATGTGAAACTCAAACCCAAACATCATTTTCTAGAGCATTATCCCCATCTGATTCGTTGCTTTGGACCTGTGGTTGACTTCTGGACATTTCGCTTCGAAGCAAAACACAGTTTTTTCAAGAAAGCTGTTCGTGATATTAATAACTTCAAGAACATTGTGTTGTCTCTGGCCAACAGACACCAGCTTATGTTGGCATACCATTTTGACATGCCTTGCCTGTTCAAGCCAGCAGTAGAAGTAGAGAGGACAACACACAATTCCCTTGAAAATGTGCCCCTCCCAGTCAAACTAGCTATTCAGCACAAATTCAGTCATCTGACCACTATATCACTTGCCACAACAGCCTTAATACATGGAACAAAATATGTAAAGGGGATGTTTGTATCATTTGGAAGCACAAGTGGACTCCCTGATTTCTGCCAAGTCCTGTACATTGTGATAGTGGACAACAAGGCATTTGTTGTTCTTCAACCTTTCTCTGGTTGTTACCTGGACCAATATAGATGTTATGAAGTTTGCAGTGCTGAGGATTCCCAACTGGTTGTGGTCGACCCTGCAGAGCTGAACCACTACGTCCCCCTGACAGCCTACGTGGTACAAGGCAGACTCCTGATTTCTCCCAAGGCATTCCTGCTACACTGAGGTAATCCTTTTGCTTATTTTCAGGATAATTTAAGTAATAATAATTGTCTTATAGGCCTTAGTTTCATTAACAACTCTACCTTATGTTCTATACTTTTATATAGTTCATTATTTTACTACCATTGTTTTTAAATAATAAAAAATAACCTTCTTTACATCTTAACAGGGTTTAAACAAAATCTTAAATTGATAGTCTACGGCAAGGCCACAACGCCTTGCATTGCACTCTCCTACAGCAAAACCCCATACTTAGTTGACTGAAGCCCCGTCCTTTTCCCATCTACACTAAATCTCTTCACCGAAAATAGCAGATCTACAAGCTCACAACAAGTCAGACATAGTGAGCTTGTAGATCTGTAATTTACACAGAATGTTCCCAATATTGGGATATAGGCCTCATGTGGTTAAATTACTTACTAGGTCGGGGTTCTACTATGACATGTGATCATTACTTTGCCTTGTTTATAAGAAAATGTATATTTGTTTTGTTCTTTTTAGATTCACCATGTTGCTGCGTGTCATCCTAACCGAAGAGGACATTCGGAGGGTCACCATTGAGAACATGCCCGACACGGTTGATGACCTGCACTTGATCCTCAAAAACAAGCTTGGATTGGAAGGAGTTTTGAGGGTACAATTTCAAGATCCAATGTTCAATAACGAGCTTTGCAACTTGAGTAACATGTCAGATCTCCCTAAAGATAAAGTGACTTTAAAAGTGTACAGTCATCCTCTTGAAGAACTCCAAGTTCATACAGAAGAACTTTATTATCATACAGACTCAACGTTGGACACTGCAAGCTTAACCACAACCCCTGAGTCGAGCCCCAGTCGAGTCCAGTCCACCTGCAGTCGTCACCTGCCTCAGTCATTTCAGATCCCTACTTTTGCGTTTGATACAGAGCTAAGGTTAAGGGAAGGAAATGAAGCCTTCCAGAAGGATGGAACCCTTCTTGATATCTCCAAATGCATGAAATCAGACATTTTGGAAAAAATAGCAGAAGCGGTTTATGCCTATAGCCCATACCCACAACATGAGGAATATGCTTTGGTGGCGCAAGCGCTCATCAAAAAACATCCATGTCTGAGGGAACCAGGGTCAGCCGCTGGATGGCACTGTTGGACGTTTAGTTTAAAGTTTAAAATGGGTAACTTCAGACAAAAGCTCCGAGAGGCTGGATGCCCAGAGCTCAAGATCAACTCACTCAACTCACGGTCATCCAGCACATCTGGGAAAAGAACTCTTAAGAGGGCTAGAAAATCAGAAGTCAACTTCTTGCCAGACATCCCGGAAGGAAAAACAAAACACTCCCTTGACGAAGAAAGGACAGCAATGCTCACAGAAATGAAGAAGAGGAAGGTTGATTGGAAGCAAATTCAAGCGATGATGACCAGCACCTTCTCTTTGCGGAGAAAGGAAATCTTAGAGGATGAGCCACCTGTGGCTGACATCAAAGATAAATGGCCAGCACTGTTCTCTGAACGTCAGGTAAAGTACTTCTCTATTTCAAATGTGATTGAGGAAGATCAGATTGGAGGCTGATTAAGAATAGAAAGATATGTTGTACACAATGGCTAATGTCTGCTGTCATGAAGATTATACAGTTATATACATACAGTATATCAGTGATATTGAATTTACAGCCAATCGCTCGGCTTGTTCTTTGCTTCTTTTATGCCTACTAGATTGAAGCAGAGTTTGCTCGCCTCACCACTGTTGACCTGAAAGGCTGCCTCTTCGCTGGTCTTGACAAGTATCTGCAGAGGTTCATTGATATCTACAAAGCCAAGCCTGGTGTGGTGGAGCTGAAGAAGCTGTTGACAACACTGGATAGTGATGTAAGTATGCTTACGTGATATTTTACACTGTTTTTCTGTTAAAAAAAGTTCTTATAGTAAATGTTACTATAGCGTTGGTTCAGTAACAGGCTTCTCCCAGTCCCTGTCTCTCCAGCTCTTTATAAACAGCAAATGTACTTTCACACGGGTCAATGGTGTCATCCAATTAGGAGAAAGAACCGCTTTATCAGCTTCAATTTTATAGTTTTCCAATTTTGTCTGCAGCTCTCACTCACACTCACACACACTTATCATTTATTTACTGTTAAATACTCTATTCTGATGTTATCTGACTGAAGCTGTTCCATTGGTTGTGTATTGTCTATTATTTTTAGTGTTCCAACCAATGGAAAAGGACCGTTGTGTTGATGGGGATCCCCCACTACCTCAAAGAGGTTTCGTCCAACTTTTACAAGAAAGTTCAGGTATATTTTATTTTATATTTATATTTTCCGTCAGTGCAGATCAGGCCCCCATTCTTACCCTTACTTGTACGTATCCTGTATTTTAGGACCTAAACAGTGGGTTGGGACCAATCATGAGTAAAAGGCCCTTTCTTTGTTTCCAATTTTCCTCAAAATATTTACTTCATTTTTGAGCGCTAACCGCTCCAACATGTGGCTTTGTGTGTATGTCCGTACCAGCATGGCCTCGATGGCGGTGTCCAAGCTTAGGAGTATAAATGAACTCATCGAAAGCACCGCTCATTTCACACTGGGTGGGGTTTTTTTTTTTTTTTTTTTAATAAAGCCCTTAGAAAATTAGGTTTTTAAGTACTCAACAGCTCATACTCTTTTTTTTTTTTTTTTTTGTGAAGTGTTGTGAGATTGTAGGTCAGCTATTTTCATTAGTTTGGGTCCCCGGGAGTGTGTCTTAAGATAAAAAGTTTAGGAACCACTGGTGTGTTTCATGCTTAATGCTGTTGTGGCCACAACAACAGAATCAATAAAGGTTTATTTTATCACGTTTTCCACTTTGTTTAGGCCACAGATGCTGAGGAGGACATGACAAGAGGAATGATGCTGGGCATCCTCATAGTGGCAGACGGGGATGATACTGTCAGTTTCGCAGTGGTCATCGAGGAAGAAATCATCTTTCCATCAGTCAGTGATTTTCCAACAGCTGTGTCACTGCTGATGGGTCTGCTCTACGCACTCAACATCGACTATCCCAAAGGCATAAGGTACACATTTGAAGTCATTCAGAAGGTGCTCATGGACATTGGTGGAGGCCATTGCACTGCTTTGGTTCATGGCTTGAGAAACAAACTCTTGAGGAAGACCATGTAAGCTTAAAGCAGAGTTTAAGCATTGACCCTGAACTTGATGGACATTGGAGGAGTCATGGACTGAGAAATGGACTCCCATTTAAGTTTGATTGTTGGAGAACTGCACACAGCAATATTGTGTATTGTTACATGGCTTGAGATACAGACTCTTGAGGAAGCCCGTGTAAGCTTAAGGCAGAGTGTAAATATTGATACTCAAGTAGAAAATGCAAGTTCAACTGAACAAACAAAATGTGAACTTGGTATGAGAAATGGACTCTATATTTTGTTATTTTGGTTAGACATCCTGTAGATTGTGTACTGCATTTGACAATTTAATGACTTGTGCAGGTTTACATGCCACTTTGGAAGGGCACACACTGTGGATTTGTTGGGATATTTACACTGGGGATTTTGGGTATAGCGACACAGTGTATTTGGAACACAGTAACACACAGTGTATTTGGGACACATAACACACGGTGTGGATTTATTTGGGGGACACAGTAACACACACGGTGTGTATTTATTTGGGGGGGACAGTAACACACACGGTGTGTATTTATTTGGGGGACAGTAACACACACAGTGTGGATTTGTTGCACTGAGGTTTTATCCACACTGTGTGAAACTTCAGTGTTTACTTAATCTTATTTGCGATGCATTATTTAGAATTGCACATGTTTTGATGCATTTTTTTTATTCTTTAGTTAATTGCTCTATTTGTAACTGGCTGCACATTGTTGAATGCCAACACGTTTGTTTAAGATGTCATCAAAATGAAAACTTAAATGTCGACTTAAATTTCTATAACTTGCAATGCAAAATATATTTGAGTATTGATGATTGCCTAAATAGGATGCATTAAATAATAGATAACACATCAAGTATTATGGTAGTATGATTAACTGCCCACAGTGAGATGGTAAGAAAGAACAAGGCAAGGCTATTAAAAAAAGCTTTCTGGTACAAATGTTCCATTTTGATGACATCATGTGTTGGTACTGTCTTAAAGGAGTAGTTCACCCAAAAAAGGGACTTATTTTCTATCAGTTACACACCCCATGAAGCCTTGAATTCATGGAGATTTATTTTTACTTTTGTTGGATTGGATCGTTGGATGGTTGGATTGTTGGATGATTGTCTTCTGATGCATTATTCTTGTTCCCAAAATTGTTTTTATTGAGACTCATCTGTTTTTATTAAAGATGCTTGAGTTGGATCTCAGTGTTTTTGGTTCATAAAGTTGTATCTTCAATAAAACAAGAAACATACTGGGCAGTATTTGTTGTTAAATTGTATTAGATGTCTGGGGTGAAAACTGCATTACATTTAAGCAGATAAACTCATTAGCATTGCAGTTAAATCAACCAAAAACTAAAGTAGTATTGACTTAAGGTTAAGTTATATCAACTAAAGGTATCAAGTTATATCAACTGAAGTTATCAAGTTATATCAACTAAAGGTATCAAGTTATATCAACTGAAGTTATCAAGTTATATCAACTAAAGCTATCAATTAGTGAAGTTATATCAACTTAAGTTATCAAGTTATATCAACTAAAGGTATCAAGTGCTGAAGTTAAATTAACTAAAGTTATCAAGTTATATCAACTAAAGCTATCAAGTTAGACAAACTAAAGTTGGAGTTGAGTCCAATAGCAATATTTATTTGAGTTAACTCAATTGTCTTTGTTGTCTTGACGTAAAATTCTTTCGCAGCATGGATACGCAAATATTTAAGTTGAAACAACAAGTTGGGTCTTACAGTGTATATATTGCCTTATAAAATGCAGAAAAGTTTAAACATCTAACATGATAATAATAAATAAAAAATAATGATATCTTAAACCAACATAAATAAAATGGAAAATTAACCGACAACAACAATTTAACATAAATAAAACAACGATTAAAACAAGGATAAGTTGGACTCAATGTTGTGTAAAGTACCCGTTATGGTTAAAAAAAATATATATATTTTTTGAAAATAATACAGCTTCCAGCTGCCCGAGACACGAAGAGGAGACACGAACAATTCTTCCACTTGAAATGCGTTTAAACTGTGTCAGAGAGATGTTTAATCGGTTCATTTTAATTGGTTAATAATTGGTGTTTAATACTGGCAACTTCTAATTGTTGGGGGGGGGCCGCGTTCGATCCAGTTTCAATTCCGTAAACTTGGCGCACTGCCACTCCAACATCCAATCCCGACTTGAAGTTTAATCACGGGTACTGTAGTCCTAATCCTAAACAATAGCTGGGGATTATGGGTAGTGTAGTGTCTTCGGCCATCCTAAACTCGATGATGCTCGAAATGTCCCTTATAGGCCTACGTCTGTTTCCGGTTATTTTTGTTTTGAAATTCAGTTCCTGAAGGATGGCAAAAAAGCCCGAGATTATAGAATTAAACAAATAAATAAAAACAAAGATAATTGTGTGTTATTGTTGACTAAATAACAGTGTGCTATTTTGAAAAGAATAACAAATTAGAAGGAAAAATGAGCCCTATTTATTTTCCTCACAGACAGCAACAAAAGTCCGAAATGATACGATTTTAAATAAAAGCAATAATCGTGGCTTGATATTGAGTAAGAACATGTTTTTATGAACCACACAGCTTCCGGTCTTTCTATAACACGTAATGCCGTGAGACTACCAACAGAAATACATTGCTTTTAAAATCGTGCCGTGCAACACGAAAAAAAAGGGGAAAGACTACAAATAGAAATACATTGCTTTTAAAATCGTGCTGTGCAACACGAAAAAAAGGGGGAAATCGTGTTGGTGAACACGAATCAATAGATTAAAAATCGTGTTGGTGAACACGAAATGCCGTGAGACTGGGTTGGGAGAGCGTGTGTGCGTGTGTGAGAGTGTAGGTGTGTGTGTACACGTGAAAGAGCGAGAAGAGAGGGAGAGAGGATATGTGCTACAAGTACGTATACGACATACTTTTATAAAAGTCGAATGAGACAAAGAATTTAACTTCACTGGCGTATTATTTTAGTTTTAAATCCATCACTTAAGTCTACCCATAGCCCTACTTGTTTAAAAAAAAAATGTGTATGCATTCATAATACAGAAAAGGCAATTAGCAAAGGGGAGAGTAGGGGGGGTGACAGGGCCACGTAAACCAACGAACACTGCTGGGCTGTAATCCAACCAGACCTATTGGTTCTCACCTCCTACTGTTCTTATATTCTTACCTAATTAAACAGGAGCATACTTAATGGAGGGGGCCGCTAACTTTCCCTCACATGCAAAACGCTTACAGTAGGTTTGTTGATGCTATGCACTCAGAGCTAGAAACTGTAACTACAAGGATTACTTCAGCTGAAGGAGAGCTGGATGCTTTGAAAAATAGCACTAAGAAAGATACTACCGTTCTTTCCACCGTTCAAGAAAAGATGCTGGGTTTCGAACAGAAGATAGCGGATCTTGAGGACCGTAATAGGAGGTGCAACATTCGGGTTTATGGTCTACGCGAGGACGCGGAGGGTGACGCCCCGGTGCAGTTTCTGGAACGCATGATACCCACTTGGTTCCCCGCTCTGAAGCTACTTAAACCTGAAATAGAGCGTGCCCACAGAATCTTCCGTGGCGGTTCCTACGGAGGGAGAACGGCCCCGGGCTTTTATCTTCTGCTGGTACATTCTCCGTTAGCTTACGAGCTCCCCGTTTGAGCAGTCATGCATATGGGCTGATCTTGTCCTAGATTGGTATTTCTACGATCATTTCCCTAGGAGAATTGTGCGAAAACGCGCTTAAAACGCAAATCTTTCAAAATGGCCAACTTTATGGGGGGCTGGGATAATGGAAGCAATTTTGAAATATGTCCACAATTTTCATGAGGAATGTCTGTACCAAGATTCGGGTAGCTCGGAGAAACTATTCATGGGTACCAAGTACGTCATTTCCGGAATGCTCGCCGCCATCTTTGTCACCGACTGACAGTTTGTTAACACTCGTCATGGCAGCAAACACAGCGCATTTAAACGGGAAAGAGAGAGATATTTGTTAAAGAAGGCGATTATTGGATGCGATCCCTATTTTTTACCCCCAACTGTATTTTGTTTATTGAATTCGGCTAAGTGTCTTCCCCAACTTACTTTTCCCGACATATATATTTATCTTGTTCACAATCCATCTCCATTCACCGGACAGAGCCTGAAGGCTTTTAAGAGCACAGATGCATATCAATACGCCGTTGCCGGGTGGGTGAACGACACCAAGATATGGCATGTGGAGAAGACACACCTACATGTGATCACAGCGAAGGTAAGTAATTTAACAACAATCATAAACCGTGTTATTATAGTTGTATTTATGTCTACAGTGATGATGTTAGCTTGCTAGCCAGTTGCTAGCAAATGGTATTTCTAGCTAACATCATAACTCCAGCTGGCAGCTAGCTATATTGTTTTAAAGCAACATACTCTTCTTTCAATGACAAATTAATTCTTATTTTTTTCTACATAAGCAAGAGGTCCATGTTTATTTCACGATTCTCTGTAACTTGCACTATTGTTATATTTCGCAATGCTCTATCTTTATTTGTTTTTTTATGTCTTAAGGATATTGTATGTTGTACTGTAGCCTACTTTTGGAGCAGCCTGGGACTTCAGATATTAAATGCCAATCTGCGCTGTAGCTATTGTATTTTACAATAAACCTTTGAATCTTACATTTGTACAAGCTCAAGAGAGTTTAGCTTTTATATGACAAAATTAATGTACTGCATTTTTCACTTAGCAGGTCAATCATTCCCAGGCTTTGAACAGCAAACCAACATCTCCATGGATTGTGGTGCAGGAGGACGGGACAGTGGTGATGGCGCAATGTACATGCATGGCAGGGTTAGGAGAGGTTTGTTCCCACGCAGCAGCACTTATTTGTACAGTTTTGGCTGCTGTTGAGAAGAGAGAAAACCTTGCACAGAGAAGCCATGCACATGGACACAGCCAAGCACTAAAATGGTGAAGTATGATGAGGTGTCTAACATCTTCGCCATTAAAGAACAAGTTCAAACCGAAGACCTGTTTCAGCACATGAGACCATCTGCTGATGATTTCAAGCTATTCTGTGAACAACTCCACCAAAGTGAAGAACAAGAGACAAAGCCCAAGAAAAGTGCTATCCTGTTGGTCATTGAAGGCCATTCCCACAGATACACGCCAAAGACTGTACAACTGGATCTGCCAACACCCCTTACCAGTCTGTATCAAAGCAGCAGACTTGTACTGGATTTGCCTGCACTGCTAGAGGAGGGTGCCAAAGTCTTTGAGGAGCTGAATCTCACACCAGAGCAGGTAAGAAGTAGAAATGACTTACGGTCAAATAAAAGCGTGTCACAATGCTAAATCCTAAACATCACTATATTCATTAAGAATAACTTCACTGCTTTCTGATAATTACAGCTCTTTTGATAGTTCAATTCTTTTTGAGTGTTTGTTAGTTGAGGAGAAGACCAGAAAACAGAGTAGGTCGAGGGTCTGGTTTGAGCAGAGAGCAGGGAGAGTTACTGCGTCATCCTTCCATGAGGCAGCCAAGACAGAGAGCTCTTCGTCTTTGATTAAAAGAGTTTGCTATCCTCGCTCCTCTCAGTTTTCCACTGAAGCGACCAGGTATATATACATTTAGGCAGCAAGACTAAATCATTCATTCTTTCCACTACTTCATCATGAATAAATACAATAATTGAGTAACTGGATATTATGAGGGTAAAACAAGATATTAACATTCTAATAACAGTATTTTAGGGACTTTTTAAAGTGATGAGTTTTTTTCCAAAATAACATGTTCTTTTCCTCAGATGGGGTTTACAAAACGAGGACACTGCCAATAAGTCTTACCTGGTGGCTATGCAAGATCACCATGAAGACATCAATGTCGCAGCATCAGGGCTCATCCTCAACCCAGAGCTGCCATGGATTGGTGCATCCCCAGATGGTCTCGTGACCTTTGCTTGCCATGAGCCTGGCATTTTAGAAATAAAGTGTCCTTTCAGCGCTAAAGATCGCAGTCTACTTGAATGCACCAAAGACTCGCGGTTCTGCCTGACCGTCCCTGAGCGAGGTGTGATGAGCCTAAAGCTGAATCACAGCTATATGTATCAAGTGCAGGCACAAATGCGTGTCGCAGAGGTAATGTTCTGTGATTTTGTTGTGTGGACACCTCAATAACTTTTTTAACAGCGCATCATGTTTGATGGCGCATTTTTTGATTCTGCACATTCAATGGTGGTAAACGTGCCACGCTTCTCCTCCACTGCAACCTCTGACAAAACATCTGAGGGACATTAAGAAGCTGACAATAAATAAGCTCTTCTTGTCAGACACTGGTCTTTTTCTTTTGTCTTCATAGTCAGGTTTTTGTTTACCCATTAAGCTTACATATTCATACACTGTAGATTGTGCAATAAATAACTGTATCTAATACTGGCAGATGCATTGTAGTATAACTAGGAGTATTTAAAAAACCTCAAGGAACAAATACTTGGAAAAAGTGATGTTTATTAGTTAAAAACTGGACATTTTAATGTATTAATTGTAAAGATAATAGAGAGAAGATCCAACATACATAGAAAAGGGAATACACAATAAGCATTTTGTTTCATTTAGCTGACGCTTTTATTAAAAGCGACTTACAAATAGTATCTATCTATTCTGTGGGTACCACAGATGGGCAGACATTACAAAGAGCACAGCAAACTGTTACCATCTTGTCAAGGGAAGTAGGTTGTCCTTGAGTGGCTGCTTGGCAAAGAGACAGCGGGTTAGTGCTCTGAAGGATGGGGTATTTGTTCCTGACTAGGCCAATGACTCTTTCCACATGGATCCTGACGGCAGCGAGTCCCCTTCTGGATTCAAGTTCCAGTGGATGCAGTTGCTGCTTGCCTTTGGTGAATGCTGGTATTTTCAACTGTGCATTATACAGTCCCACAGTGTCTTTCACATTGAAGCCTCTATCAGCAAGAACAACATCTCCTGCTGATAATTTCTCAAGATATGAGCAGTTTTCTGTAATGTACTTGTCGCTTGTGCGTCCCCCCCAGCCCTTTGACACAAAGGATGTAACACCCTGTGGTGTTATAGAAATTAGATATTTTACAGTGTTGTGGTGCTTGTAATAGGAGTATGTTTGTGCACGTGCCCTTAAATTCTTTGGCTTCTCTACAAACATTTCAAAACAGTCAATGATGGAAGTGCAGTTGCTAAAATTATCCCTGAAACACATGGGCAGACTAACCTGAATTTGATCTTTTGAGGGCAAAGTGGTGACAGTCTGACATACATGACATCTAAAGTATTGTTGAACATTCTGACAACACTGCTCTTAGACATATGAAAAAGATAAACACAAAAATATAAAGGTCAGTTAAGCCTCATTCTCATCAGTGTTAATAAAAAGCTATGAAAGGGAGTCAGTCTTGGACAGAGAGGAAGCCAAAAACAACCATCATTTTAGCATAGCTTGGTAGGCCTGTTAGTTCCTGTACCATCTCAAGGTACTTTTCATTGAAAGACAGCACATTAACTTTGTCCTTAAGACAATTAACCTCAGCTCTTAATCGTGCACACTCGTTTGTCAATGCCTTGACTGTAGCTTGGCAGGCTACATTTGAGCATGGTTCCACAATACCTGAGCTAAGAATGGCTTGAGAGTAACTGCGGTCATCTTTCACACATTCTACCTGTTCAACTAAGGTGATGTCAAGCCCAGTGGCATCACTGGTGCTGGAAGGTGCCACAGTCTCATGGTCACTATCAGAAACCAAAGTCTCAGTCCGTTTCCTTTTCATCTGCTGAGTATGCTCAAATCTGCTGGTGGCATAGATGCTTCTCTGCAGCTGTCCAGCTGACGTGTGCGCAAACAGGCTGGGGATGTAGGCAGGACTCATGGGGTTGTCATTTTTTCTTCCTAAGCAGACAGAGGCAAACATGGTAGAATATTAATGTGTATAAGGCCTCCTAATAACAGTGATGCAAACACACGTATGGTGAAAAAAGAGAGAATTATTCGAAGCAGAAAAAAAATAGCGTAATATACCATCTGACAAAGGCCTGTGCTATAATCCTTCAATTAACTGGCTGTTCTTTATTATACTCAGATCAATAGGAGACAGAGATGTTAAGTTATAAATCAAGAGTTTTTATTATTATTTACAGCAGGGGTGGGGAACCTTTTTCCTTTAAATTTGTACAACATCCTCCGAGGGCCGTACAAATGATTGAACTCAACCTCTGCTTTAAAAAACTAAAATCACAGCCCATTCATTTGGCCTTTCTTTCATCCTGTGCAAAGAAAAAGCAACCTCTTAATCCAGATATCTTACCATGACTCATGTTTGACGCATGCATGCATTCACGTGCACGGTTGTGGCATGACCACCAAAACAGAAAGATATGGACACAAGATGTGTGCAAATGTATTTAGTATCCTATCCATGTGAACATGATTTAAGTGGGGGGGACCTAACCTCCTCTAGGGGGGTCTGGGGGCATGCTCCCCCGGGAAGATTTTTTTTTAAATATTGAAGTTAAAAGCATCAATCTGGTTCACTTTGAGATCAACATGAGGAGATCTATGGAAACATCTCTCAACACCCATATGAAACAGAACTGTAAGCAGATTTTTCTTTTTGGATATTTTACAAATCACTCCCCTTTCAAACTCTATTCTTGTTATTTTTAACGACTTTTTTGTTACCGTCATATAGTATTTTATACCTGTTAATAATGTAGTCTCTAATGTCTCATTAATAACTATAATGATCATATCAAGGTGTGCCTTAACCTCACTGAGCTGAGGTTATTTGAGCTCTCAGGAGAGAGCTCTCTTCCACCTGGTTGTAGAAAAGCTCTTTAAATTCGTGAGCATAGCTAGCTAACCAGATGCTAATAACAACAGATCGCCACTGTGCTTACAACTAAAGACATAGCCTCGCAAACACTGCGGCATGTGTACGGCTCCTTATGGGTACTGCAATATTTGAAGAGCTGGAGCGGCGTTCCGATGCTCTCCGTTACTCCTTTCAGACGAGACATAACCACGTGAAGACACGTTACGCTCGTGTTGTGTTCAATGAACCTGTCCTTGGCCAGGAAAAACAGGCACTCGCTTGTTTAATTATTTTGCAATCTAGATTTCTTCTTGTTTTTTGAAGTGAGAAGTTGTCCGTCAGTCGGACGGACCCTCCCCCCCCCCCCCCCCCCCCCAAAACGAAAACTCTTCGGTTCTCCACAAATTACACAAGTCACCCAAATCAGCGTTAAAAAAGCGGGAGGCGCCGAAAAGCGACTAATTTGCATCTCTGTAATAAGATAATGACAAGTATTACGATCCAACTTAAGTAAAACTAGCAATAATACATGTAATATAAATACACAAGTAATTTAAGGCATGCATTCAATAATATTGAGAATGGCAATTTCTTTCTCAGTTTTCTGCCAGAGATTGTCACAGCCCACAGCACAACAAATCCCAGGCATATCCACAAACTTTATTATTCACGATGTGTCTTTCTCTGTTGCTTCCTCCGTGTTCTCTGTTAGTGTAATGACTTGCTGTGACCGGACACCAAAATGGCGACGCTAGAATACAGTGACGTCACGTGGTACCCACGAATATGTGACTACCGCACAATAGGGGGCGCTATTGAACCGTATTTGCAAAAACGTACGATTTTTTTGTACAGTCTGGAAAAGCTTGTTGGCTGTCACGTGTGTTCCAAGTGTAAAGGCCGTAATTAATTTCAACAAAAAGTTATGTGTCCGTAAGTGTTATACGGAATAGGACACGCCCACATTCATCATTGGTTGCGACCAAGCGGCAAACCCTGGGGATATGGAAGTGCCACACACTGCAGTTCATCTAGTGGCCAGTAGGAGCGGTCGGCAGAAGGGAGCAATTTCCATAGACCCCCATGTTAAAATGCCCAACTTTACAGCAGAAATAAACATGTTTACAACGTGGTTCAAAAAAACATATTCTCTGTATAGTTAGATCCCCCCTTCATGAATATGGATTGGGGGGGTGAAGTTTTTGCCTGCTCAGTTCATCCAGGGAACACAACTTGATCCAGCCGTGGTTGTTTGTTCTTCATGCTTATATATCGGACTATTGTGACTCGCTCTGCGGTTAAAACAGACGGTGCATTAATGCGGTTTTGCGGTAAGTGAAATTCAAGTACTTTATTTATGTATTCATGATTTTAATCAGCTACTTAATGAATGTTAAGGCTTGGGTTAGCGTGTAAGCGAGTGGTAGCTACATCGGTACTAACGATGCTAATAGTAGCCTCCAAGTTAAAATCATAGACTATATATAAAGGTTAAAACGAAATAGACAAGTGTTAAGCGTTAAGTGGGATAATACTGTACAACAAACGGCTTCTGTTTGAGGTTGATAAAATAAGGTCATCCTTGTAACTTAGAGAGATATTTTATTATGTAGGTAGGAACTGTATGCATCGCTAAGGTTAATTTAAATTGGCTATGCTCAAGTATGTAGACAAGCTAATGTTGAAGTAGTGTATGTGAAATCAACCTCACAATAAGTTGTGTGAATATTACAATTATTAATGTCATATTTCAAGATAATTACTTAGATATTACAATATGGTTGGTTGATCTGGAGTTCATTATTGAGCTTACACGTTAACGTCCCCAAACCTTGTTTTTTTTTATTAATTGCATTACCAAATGGGTATCAAATAAACAGTAAGCATAGGTAACACAACTTCCAAAGTTACAGTAAAATAAAAAGAACAATACACAATCCAATATGTTCAACAGAAGAGAATAAGTTATATTGTTTGTACACATGGTACTTTACATATATATCTGTTTGTTTAAGGTGTCCAGGTGATGCAGACAGGCTGGACCAGAGAGTGAGAGACAGAACTGGACTCCTCACAGCAGTGAACTTCAGCACAGGTATAGAGACTCTATTTTTCATACTGTACAAAGAATGAAGAAAGATATTGGTTTAAATGAATGAAGTATTGACTTGAATACACTGATATACATTCCATTAAACAATACTAGATCACCTACACATCAGTTAAGTTGAGGGTTTTTTCCATGCAAAAAGTTACATTTAGATGTTAACAAGCAATATGATTGTGTCAGCTTTCTAATTTAATGTATTGAAGGCAAAGATATTTAACACAGTGAGAACTGCTACTATTTATCTCTCAATATTGTCTGTAAAAAACGTGGTAAAAGTTATTCTTTCAGTGAGACAACAGAGCAAGCTTCTACAGTTGCACTACATTTTGATAACAGTTAAATATTATTTGGATAATAACATACATTTCAATCTTGATGAACTTCATACTGTTCATTCATAATCTGATTGTCTTTGTAGCTCGCTGTTGAAATAAATAAAAACATTACAATTACAAAATAATTATATCTACAGCCCCTAAACACACATAAATAACACACTTGTTCTACAATAATATGTTTTATGTTTCCTGTAATCTTTGTTCGGAAAGGACATGCCTGAAAGACACTAAATGTTTTCCTTCTCTGAGGGTCAAGAAGAACATCCAAGAGGAAAATGAAAAGCGGATGCTATGAGATTTTAAGATCAGGGGCCGTATTCACAAAGGATCTTAGGGCTAAACATAATGGGCGTGTCAGTCTTAAATTTAGGACTCCTAATTGTATTCACTAAGAGCAATTCACAAAGTGTTTTAGGCCTAAAAGTAGCACCAAAGTCTGGGAGAGCTTAAAAGTCCTCGAGAGGACTCCTAACTCAGTAAGACCTATTCACAAAGAATCTGAAAATGGCTGCGAGACGAAATGTTTTGGAGACAATGGAAGACTGTGAATTGATCAAGAGATATAGGCTAAATCGTGAGGGTATCAAACTTGTTGTGGAATTAGAGCGGGATGCAATAACATCCCCGACTAACAGGAATAACCCGATTAGTCCGGAAATAAAATGTTTGGCAACACTACGATATTTAGCAACAGGGAAAATGCAACTTTGCAATGCCGACGATTTAGGAATATCGCAACCATCAGTCAGCCGTGCCATAAACCAAAGCATCAACGCGCTCTCTAGACCACATATCATCCAACAGTTTATCCGGTTTCCTTTGGACAATCAACAACTACACAGGATCAAAGCCAACTTCATGGCAATTGCAGGTATGCCCGGTGTGGTCGGTGCTATTGACGGGACGCACATAAAAATAATTGCGCCATCAAAAGATGAGGACGTGTTCGTCAATAGAAAGAAAGTACATTCCATCAACACGCAGATTGTTTTCATTCATCATGATAGGGGGACTTGAACGGAGGTATGGGCTGTTATTGGAAGTGTTTAAGTGCTGGAAATATGCTCATTGGATAATAGTTTGCAGGGTGCTATTAATTGCCTCCTTGATTTAATGCAATTTACGTATTTGTATTGTTTGCTCTCTCTCTTTAACGTGCATATACAACGTCATTATCGTGGTCTGCACAAACTTGTCATCATGCGTGTATTCTGCTAACTGCACTGTCCATAACTATTTGATAGGAATACATTTCTAGCCTAGGCTATTTCCTTGTTTTTCGGTGATTTAGTGGGCTCGTTTGTGGGATGTTGCGGATGAGTTTCAGCGAGACCGCCTGCTCTGAACAACCAATCACCGTACTGACCGCTTCTAAACTCATGCACGAGAATCAACGTAATCCATAGCAACGGCGCGTCACTCTTAGTTCACTCTTAGTGATTTATCCTTAGTATGAGTAGGTCTCAGCGGCTTTGTGAATAACTTTAAAGAAAAAACTCCTACGTAAAATGTTTTAGCGCGAGTTAGGAGCACTCCTAGCGGTAAGATAAAATGCTTTGTGAATACGGCTCTCGGGGCGCGTTACCTATAGAAATTCTAGCACACTGAGGTTAAATAAATCCATCCCTTTCCACTCTGTCTTTTTCTAATCATACTGTCTTTCTTGGTTGTTAAATGCCATCTGAACAACAAAATTAATGTTTCCTAATGATATTACAGAACTTCTTTTTAAAAATGATTTCAACCATTTAACATATTTACTCAAAATAGCTCTTTCAGTAAACAATGTTCTCCTATAAATTGAAATACTCACATGTTACAAACACCATATCTCCACACACTGCAAAAAGAACATCTCCATATATTCCCCGTTTAAATCCCACTGTTACTTAGAACAACAGTAAAAACCTAGCATACTAACAGATCACAACAATGTAAATTGACTGAAGAGTAGGCCTATGTTTTCTTTCTATTATAATTGTTAATATTATCACTTTTAGTGAACACTTATTCGTATTATCTAAATGCCCTGTCCTTAATCCAGACATGAAAATAGTTTGAGTGTAAACATTTGTTTTTCCCTTTCTGTTTACACTCTAAAGATTCTTTAAATTATTATGGATTAATTACTAGTCCCTTTGATACTTCTGATCAAGATTATTTATGTGTAATGCTTTAAATATACAAATGTGTTAAATGTAATAGTTCTAAATTTGAACAGTGGTTCTAGTTCTGACTAAAATAATATACAATATGTCAAGCAGATGGAGCCAAACCTTAATTTACCATTAGTTTATTTTGTGCCACACCCTGTTGGCCACCAGAAGGCAGCACCTGACCAGGAATGAGCTTCACTTCAGCCACAATACCTCTGACTCCCTTTTTTCACTCACATAAACTTTTTGCAAACTTTCTCATCTATTTTTCTGTTCTTTTACACCAAAACAACGTAAACATCTTAGTATTTTAACAACCAAATGCTATATGTTTCTGTTCAAAAGCCCTAAGCTGTCCCTGCCACAATTTTTAGGATAATATAGTAAGTTCATAGGAAGGAATGAGACAATTAAGCTATCGTCACTCACTTAACGTAATCACCCTTTTAAACCTATGCCGTCCTTGACGGGCTCTCCCAAAAAGTCTTCACTTACTATAAATATCTTGAATCCAATCACTTGCCCTATTCTTCGTTTTCTCTCAAAACACAGCCTCCACACAGTGGTGGAGCCTCAAGACGGAGGATTTAAACTATTTTCTGATAAGGTCCCAGACTCTTATTTTTAATTTTTTCTATAAGGTCCCAGACTCTTACATTTAACACTTCTATAAGGTCCCAGACTCTTATGTTTATGTTCTAATAATCATCATGTTCTGGAACACACATAAGGTAACAAGCACACACACAACCATGACTCACACTGAATGGGGGAAATATTAATATGTCTCAGATGATCAAGGAACAAGACCAACTGTTGCTAAAAACCTACTATAAAACAAAAGATCTGGATTATGAAATATACCCAGACAATCATTTATTCTCTTCTATCATCAACAACTGCTGTTATTACACTGAGCAACAGTACAACCAGAGCATATATCATCAGAGGGCAAGCTATCTATTATTCACTTTAACAGCAGAAGCATGTATGCAAACTTTAATCTCATCAAGGAATATTTAAATCAGTTTCAACAAACATTTAGCATCATTGCCATATCTGAAACTTGGATCACGGAGGACAAAGGCAGAGACTTTGAGCTGGAGGGCTATACTCAAATACAAAAATAGACAAAACAAGGGTGGAGGAGGAGTAGCCTTGTATGTGGACAATACTTTACAATTTATTAAGGTGATGAATTATATGTCAACAGTGATTGATAATGGATTGGAATGTATAACGATTGAAATCTGCAAAGAAAAAACGAAAAATGTAATCATCAGTTGTATACCAGCCTACAGAGCACCGGCTCTAGTATTGAGATTTTTAAGGACTGGATGGAGGAAATATTCTCAAAAGTGATTCATAAAACAGTTTTTATTTGTGGTGACTTCAATATTGACCTTCTAAATCCAAATAATCACAGCATGACAGAAGAATATATCAACACAATGTACATGAGTTCATATCCAAAAATTACTAGACCCAGCAGAATCACATCGCACTTTGCTACTCTCATAGACAATATTCACAAATGACATAGAAAACAATCCAGTAAGTGGACTTTTAATAAATGATATAAGTGACCACCTACCAGTATTTGCAGTTTATGACAGAAACTATAGTAATAACATGCCGGACAAAGCTATTCAATACAGACGAGTTAGATCAGAGGAAGCAATGAACGCTTTAAAAAATGCCTTACTGGCACAAAGATGGGATGATTTATACAAAGAAAACAATATTGACAGTGAATATGATCAATTCCTGAGAATGTTTTTATCATTATATAATACATACTGCCCAATTGTCAAATACAGTAGAAAAATGAAATATGGAGAATGTCCATGGATGAAGGGGTTTACAAAATGCCTGAAAAAAGAAAAATTCATTGTATAGAGATTTCATGCGAAACAAATCAAAAGAGACAGAGATTAGATATAAAAAATATAAAAATAAATTAACAATTATAATAAGGACCTGCAAAAGGGAATACTATCGGAAAATACTAGACAAAAATAAAAACAACATTAAAGGAATATGGAGCACACTGAATAGTAACCTCCAAACATCTTTAATTGTGTAACTTTTTTGTAAAGCTCTTTTAGTTTTAAACCTGATTTTTATAAGCTTCTTAGTTTTTGCAACAGTCTGTAAATATACACAACTTTATAATAAAATGCACACATTTACCTTTTTCTAGACTAAACACAGGTATGATCCAAAGTTAAAAAAATATGAGGCTATCATGAGGTTGTTAACATCGCAATTTATCAGTGGATGTTTGCTGGATCTACTTGCAAACAGCTTGTTTCCTGACGGACACACACAGTGTTGAGACCGGTCAGGTAGAGACCGGTCTCCAGTCAGCACCGCTGCAGACTCGCTGTTTGAGGGCTTGATTAGCAATAGTGTGGCGCACCCTCCGCGCAAACGGAGGGGTAGTTTGTAGGTGTAGGGTGTAGGGGGCAGTTTGGGAATGGGCCTAAGTGTTTCCCTGTTTTGGATTTTGCCTCAAAACCTTCGGCCTGTTCCATATATAACTCGCAGTCTATTGGTGCATGGAGATAAGCTGTCTTCACATCCATTTGGTGTAGAATAAGATCATCCTGTAAAGCCACCTGCATCAATGTATGTACAGAAGTCATATTTGCTGTCGGTGAAAAAGTTTCCTTGTAATCAATTCCCTCTAGACTGAAAAAAAGGGGAAAGTGGGGTTGTTCAATTTGCAAATATGCATTTAATATATTAAACATAATTTATTCATGTTTCTCGTCGAAACATCAATCAATCATGTAGAACTATGTTAGTCTTGAGGGGTGTACGTTCTATAAGTCTCAATCATGTTAAGAAATAAGAAAAACGTTATCCCAGCAAGCGGGGAACGTTCTCACAACTTTGGCTAACGTTACCTACAGTATTGGTTCTAACAAGGTTTTAAAGAAACGTTTTAATCTGATGTTCAAAGAACCTTTTTATGATGTTTATTTGTTCAAATAATGTTCCTATAAGGTTTAAGGTTAACTGCAACATAACGTTTTAACTGCAACATTCAGAGGATGTTTTGAGGATGTTATTAAGGCCTGAGATGACAGAAAGTTTTTTTATAAAACGTTCCTTTAATGTGATATGTTAACAAAGGTGTAACGTTTTGCCTGCAACATTCTAAGGATGTGTTTTGGACGTTGTTGGGGTAACACATTAAAGATGTTCTCTATAAAACATTCCCTCAATGTTACATGATAACAAATGAAAAAAAAATTCAAAGCAACGTTCTGAAAATGTTTTCAGGATGTTATTGAGGCCTGAGATGAGTGAAAGGGTTGTATAAATTGTTCCCTCAATGTTTCCTGATAACAAATGAAGAACATTCTCCAAGAAACATTCTGAAAATGTTTTCAGGATGTTATTGAGGCCTGAGATGACAGAAAGTGTTTTATAAAATGTTCCTTTAATGTGATATGTTAAAAAAGGTGGAACGTTTTGCCTGCAACATTCTAAGGATGTGTTTTGGACGTTGTTGGGGTAACACATTAAAGATGTTCTTTATAAAAAGTTCCCTCAATGTTACAAGATAACAAATGAAGAACCTTTTTAAAGCAACATTCTGAAAATGTTTTCAGGATGTTATTGAGGCCTGAGATGAGAGAAAGGGTTGTATAAATTGTTCCCTCAATGTTTCCTGATAACAAATGAAGAACATTCTCCAAGAAACATTCTGAAAATGTTTTCAGGATGTTATTGAGGCCTGAGATGACAGAAAGTATTTTATAAAATGTTCCTTTAATGTGATATGTTAACAAAGGTGGAACGTTTTGCCTGCAACATTCTAAGGATGTGTTTTGGACGTTGTTGGGTAACACATTAAAGATGTTCTTTATAAAACGTTCCCTGAATGTTACATGATAACAAATGAAGAACATTTTCGAAGCAACATTCTGAAAATGTTTTCAGGATGTTATTGAGGCCTGAGATGACAGAAAGTATTTTATAAAATGTTCCTTTAATGTGATATGTTAACAAAGGTGGAACGTTTTGCCTGCAACATTCTAAGGATGTGTTTTGGACGTTGTTGGGTAACACATTAAAGATGTTCTTTATAAAACGTTCCCTGAATGTTACATGATAACAAATGAAGAACATTTTCGAAGCAACATTCTGAAAATGTTTTCAGGATGTTATTGAGGCCTGAGATGACAGAAAGTATTTTATAAAATGTTCCTTTAATGTGATATGTTAACAAAGGTGGAACGTTTTGCCTGCAACATTCTAAGGATGTGTTTTGGACATTGTTGGGTAACACATTAAAGATGTTCTTCATAAAACGTTCCCTCAATGCTACATGATAACAAATGAAGAACATTCTCCAAGAAACATTCTGAAAAAGCAGATATTGCATGTTTGTGGTGGCATGTGTGAGTTCCCAGCTAGAAATGTTTGTTACCATTCGTTGTTCTAGGAATGTTTTCAGCAGGACGTTTTATTTTGGTTCCCAGAATGTTCTTCTGAAAGGTAGGATATCGTTCTTTAAAAACATTCTTGAAATGTTTGGTGATAACCTTCTTAAGATGTTTTTGATAACCTTCTTAAGATGTTTTTGATAACATTATTAGAACATTATGCCCTACTGTTCTTAAAACGTTTTCAGCGGGGCGTTTTATTTAGGTTCCCAGAATGTTCTTCTGAAAGGTAGGATAACTTTTTCTAAAAACATTCTTAACATTTTTGGTGATAACTTTCTTAAGATGTATGAGCGTATACATCTTAATAATAAGTGCCGTTCGAATTCTCTACATGATAGGAAAGGAGGTTTCAAACTTCCTTTATAAACTCCTTTAGCTTAGGAACCACTGAACCTCCCTTACCGAAAGGAGAGGAGAAAATGACAGAACGTATTTTTATAAAATGTTCCTTTCATGTGATATGTTAACAAAGGTGGAACGTTTTGCCTGCAACATTCTAAGGATGTGTTTTGGACGCTCTTGGGGTAACACATTAAAGATGTTCTTTTATAGAACATTCCCTCAATGTTACATGATAACAAATAAAGAACATTCTCCAAGCAACATTCTGAAAACGTTTTAAGGATGTTATTGAGGCCTGAGATGACAAAGTGTTTTATAAAATGTTCCTTTAATGTGATAAGTCAACAAAGGAGGAACGTTTTGCCTGCAACATTCTAAGGATGTGTTTTGAACGTTGTTGGGGTAACACATTAAAGATGTTCTTTTATAGAACATTCCCTCAATGTTACATGATAACCAAAGAAGAACATTTTGAAAGCCAGATTTGGATAATGTTTTCAGGATGTTATTCTTTTTTTATAAAACGTTGCTGTTATGGCAAATATTAACATGGTCATGGTCAACGTCAGATTTATTTCTATAGCGCTTTAAAAAACAAACTTGTTGCATTTGTTTGAAAAGGATGTTTTAAAAATAATCTGATGTCACCATATTTTCCTTTTGAAAAAAACAAGCACGTAATTCATGATATTGCATGTTTGCGTAGGCATGTCTGAGTTCCCAGCTAGACATTGTTGGTTCTAAAAACATTTTGAGAATGTTACCATTCATTGTTCTAGGAATGGTTTCATCGAGAAGTTTTATTTTGGTTCCTAGAATTTACTTCTGAAAGGTAGGATAACGTTCTCTAAAAACATTCTTAAAATGTTTGGTGATAACATTGTTCGAACATTATACCCCAAGTGTTTTTGTTGTTTATGCACATATCTCTATTGTCATATGATCCAGGGCTTGACATTAAGGCTTGTCCGATTGTCCGGGACAAGTAAAAAAAATGGTCGGACAAGCATAATACAGTTTAACTTGTCCGAACGGACAAGTGCATTTTTGGGGGGGGGGGGGAAATCACCCAAACGAAATAGTAACGTTATTCCATCTGAAGTGCCTGTCTCGCAGTGTCGCAATCTCCGTACCTGTACGTCAATATTATGACTGCAGTGATTGGTAGAAATATTTGACCCGCGGGAAATTGGTGTGAACACGAACCCGCGAGTGCCTGCTTGCGCGGCTGGTGTGTCGCTGTCACGCTCGCGACTCATCTATCCTCGATATCCAGTCAGTGAGTAATGAGTTCAAGATGTCCTGGCTGCAGGCGCCAAAAGCGAACCAAGCCCCAGGAAAGCGACCTAGGCGAGATCCTGAAAAATCGGCTGCCTCCAAATTAGATTATGAAACAAAACGCAAAAGAAACTTCCTTCCATCATGGACCGAGAAGTTTCCTTGGCTCCGGTACACCGAAGAAGCAGGAGAAGAGCATATGATGTACTGCTCAACCTGCCGCAGTTTGCCCGACATTGCAGACACGTAAGTGACAACTTTTATTTTTGCTAACGTTAGATAATTGACTATTTATCTGATGTGTGAAGATGATGAGATTCGAAATAAACTGAACTGTGTAGTCTAGCTAGTTATCCTGACTGACGTTCACAGTTGACAAACGTTGTGTAAAATGCTATATAACGTTATCTAGCTAACGTAAGCTATTTAATGTGTTCTATGATATTATTGATGTCGACGTTATTATTAGGTGGTCGTTTGTTGTGTTATTGGAGTGGACAGAGGAAGGAGTGGTTATGTTGATGATCAGATATCAAGTCTTCCGTGATTTGATTGGACTATAGTGTAAAATGTATAGGCAGACTATTCCTAACGTTCTCACAAGCTAACGGTCACGACTCGAGACATTAATAACTGTGCTAGAGCAAGCTGCTGCTATGCAAAAATGGTTATCGTTGTGTGTAAAACATTAGATCATCAATCCGACTGACGCTGGAAATGATTGACCGTTTGTGTAGCCAATGAAATTCAGATAATAATGACTGTAACGGATCCCCATATTATTATCCCCGTATTATAGTCCAGTAGGGTGTGTTCAATTATGTTAATTCATTTCCATTTTTCAAATCCAGGTCCTCGTCCTTGTTTAAAGGAACCGGGTCATTCCGATATGACACCTTGTCAACTCATGCTCTAAGTAAGCGACACCAGCTTACTGAAGCTGCAGACAGAGCCAGACAGAGGGGACCTGATGCTCCACTGCCACCTGTCCTCACAGGGCTCCACAGGATGGAGGAGACAATTTTGGTTAAAATGACCAACATAATGCATGCTGCTTATTATGTAGCCAGGACAGAACAGCCCTTCACCCACTTCACAACCCTACATGGGTTAATAAACAGGACGGGAGGACAACTTCCCAACTGCTATGCGTCCAACAAGGCTTGTGAACGGTATGATATTCACAAAATGTTCATTTATAGGCAGTCAAAAAGAACAAGCAAAGATGCATTATTTCAGTGTTTTTCGTCTTGCTTTGATTCTGACTTTCCAAAACAACACCATAACAATTTGTATTGCTGTCTCTCCCCCATCAGGTTGGTTGTTATTATTTATGAAATGGAGCTGGAGAAACTACTGCAGAAGCTGAAAGTGGCTAAATACTTCTCAGTTATGATTGATGGAGCCACCGATACAGCCACCCTAGAGAACGAGTTGGTGTACGTTCGATACATGGACACGGAGGGTCCCATCAATTCATATTTGAAAATTGAGGACGTTAAGCATGCAAATGCAGCTGGTGTGCTTGAAGCTGTTTATGCAGGTGAGAAATGTTTTTTTATCAAATCTTTTTTACGGTACTGTAGCATATAAGTTCATTATTGCTTCTGTATTGGGAGTTATTGCTTCTGTGTTCTCTATGCTGATTCTTTTGTTCAGCTTTTAGTGTGGCTGGCTTGGTGGATTGGAGGGAGCGTCTGGTGGGCTTTGGGAGTGATGGTGCAGCAGTCAATGTTGGATGCAGGACAGGTGTTGCTACTCGCCTCAAAGAGCAAGTCCAGCATCTCATACCCATCCATTGCATCGCTCATCGTCTGGAGTTGGGCGTGGTCAGTGCGATCAAAGAAAACCCTAAGATGCAACAGCTTCAGGCGACCCTATGCAGCATCTATGAGCAGTACCATTATGCTCCAAAAGCACTTCGTGAGCTCCGGATGATTGCGGAGGCCATGGAGGAGAAGGTACTGAAGCCCACCACGCTACATGGGGCCCGCTGGGTGCCCTATGTTCACCGTGCAGCCAAGGTAGATGCAGTGGTTACATGTGCAGTATTGTGGCATATTTAATATTATAGATTTTATTTATTTAATTGTTTTCACAAACCGTGTTGTCAGTATAACTTTAAAACAATATATATATATATATTTTTAACCATTTCAGGTATTGTGTGATAGCTTTCCTGTGATCCTGGCACACTTTGAGGACATGGCAAGCCTCGAACGTCGGCCCAAACCATCGGCTGCTGTGACAGGAAGGGCCAAGAAGGTGTCCAGCTATTTGAAGGACTACGGCAGTGTCCTCTTCCTCCACTTCCTCTGTGATGTCCTTGACCACCTTGCCACCCTTTCCAAGGTTTTTCAAAAGGATAGTGTGACAGTGTGTGAGGCGGTGGAGAGCCAGGAGAGGTGTTTCTGGAACCTGTCCTCCCTTAAGACCAGAATGGGGCTGTGCATGGAGACCTTTGTGGAGCAGAGCAATGGATCCGGATGCTACAAGGGTGTCCAACTGAACAGGGCTTCTTCCTCCACGCTTGAGCCACAAAGGGCAGCAGTGATAGGTATGACACCTTTTAAATAAAAAAAAAAATATATATATATAGTCTCTGGTGTATTAAAAGGTGTCAAAGTCAGTGTAGTGATTGTGCATTTATTCTCATACAGATGCAGTCATCAGTCACTTGGATGAGCGTCTGAAGGACTTGCATCAAGACAGCATAGTGGCTAAGTTCAGGGCACTAGATCCCTCTTGCTGGCCCAAGTATGACCACACTGATGCTGTGGCAAGAGAGACCTTCACTCAGCATGGTCAGGAAGAAATTAAGAGCCTATCTGGATTTTACAAGGAGCTCTTGGCCAAGGCAGGGATTACACCAGAGGAGGTTATAGCCGAGTATGCCCAGTATAAGAGCTTCGCTCTCAGGCGGTCAGCTGTTCCAATGAGGGACATTTTTCTCAGTGTCCTGCAATCAGGTGTGTGTCAGTATAATGTTAAGTGTGTATTTTAAAAGTTACAAAAAAAAAGCAGAAAGTAGAATTTCTTGAAGGAAATTAATTCATATATTTTTGTCTCATTGTATTCCCAGAGGAGAGGAGAGCCATGTTCCGCTGCTTATGTCATCTGATGGAGATCTATATGGTTCTCCCGGTCTCCACTGCAGTGTGCGAACGTGGCTTCTCTACAATGAAGCGAGTCAAGACCGACTGGAGGTCAAGCCTTACCACCGCTCAACTCCAGAGGCTCATGTTCATCTCCATCCAAGGTCCCGCTCTGGAAGACTTTGATGCAGCCTCAGCTGCCCAGCGATGGTGGACATCAAGCCTGCGCAGGCGTAGACCAGGGTTTAACCCTGGTCAAGAGAGAGGGGAGATGAGGAGGATGAGCTGGTGTTGATGGGGAGTGAAGATGAGCTGGAGGAGTGATCAATCAGTATTATGGCAAAAGACTTATTTTCAACACAGGGCAGCAGCGTGAGCACTTTGCCCGGCTCCGGACTGCATTTTTTGCCGTGCAACCAATACATTTTTGAAGAACGTTTATTTTTCATTTCGTTTTGTAAACTCATTTGGAGGCAGCCGAAATTTGCCGCCTTTCAATCGTTCTGAATGAATGGCAGCGGAAGGCCATTTTGGAATTATTGCGGTACACACATTACAAAATACACACATTTTCCATGGGACTTTTATAGACTTTGGACCTGTATGATTAAGTTTTCAGGCTATGGAACCGTTATGTTTTTCAGCTCCTACCTCTCAGAACACAAAAGTAAGGAGCAACTATTTTATTTCAGTGTGTTCAAACCTGTTTCTCTTTTACATTAGCACTCAAAGTGATATTTTTAAACATAAATGTTTAACATGATTACATAGCATGATATTTTTTATTAGCACCCAAAGTGATTTTTCTTTATTGTGTAAGAAACTTCAGAATGTTACCTTTCAAAAGAGACCATCTTATGCATGTGCTATAAGTATAAAGTATTATAAATAGCTAATTACTTTGGGTATGCAATCGAATGGCGTTTTATGCCAGACTGTTTATGTTATAAAATGTGCCTGATTAAGTTATTCATATTCATATTAATTGTCCAAATCTCTTGTCGGTTTTATTCATTTTTTTTAATAGGCTTTTATTTTCACAAGTAAATTTCGGACAAGTGGGTTTAGCCTTCGGACAAGTAAAATGGCTGGGTTAAGTTAATGTCAAGCCCTGTGATCCATATAATAACAATCAGAAAACCAAAGACAGACAAATAGAAACACGGACCGACTATCACTGCCCGTCCCTGAAACCCCTGTTAGTGTTTGTATGTGTTTCTTTCTACTGTGTGTCTCTCTCTCTGCCTGCTGGTCTGCTATACACGGCTGGGAGCAATCTCCAATCAACCACACCTGCAACCTGCTCGTCAGCCACACTATGAAAACCTGCACCCTGCATTCATTCCCTGCCGGATTGTTGCCGTGAACGGTTTGTTGCGTGCCGCTCTAGCTTTTTACCAGCATATTCTTTGACAACTTTGCCTGCTTTTGCCTCACACTGATTTTTGTGTCTCTCCCAGGAGGAATCCAAGGCCTTCCACACTCCCAAGACCGGCCAGGCCTCTCTACCCACCCTGGAACAACTGTTTCCCACTGCCGCCATAACCAACCTCCACTCCCAGCTCCCCTTTTCTAATAAACAAATGTTACTTTCACCAGCTGATTCCGTGTCATCCTTTTACATGTGTTAATAGTCAAATTCCAATAGTTAAATAAACTATCGTAATCATCCTAATGACCACAGTGGTCAGTCCACTTACCCAGGAATTTTGAGTTGAACAATTACAGGAATATTATGTCTTCATGTTCAAATAATGTAAACATATTTTAGTAAATTGTTACCATAGACCATTTGCATAATTTCTTTAACATAAACCATGTTATCCTTCTCTAAAATAATAACATTCTGGCAACATAAAAAATCGAACTTGCAGTTGGAAATGTTTTAAGAACAGTACGGCATAATGTTCTAACAATGTTATCAAAAATATTTTAAGAATGTTTTTAGAGAATGTTATCCTACCTTTCAGAAGAACATTCTGGGAACCAAAATAAAAGCTTCTGCTGAAAACGTTTTAAGAATAGTAGGGCATAATGTTCTAACAATGTTTTCAAAAACATTTTAAGAAGGTTATTACCAAACATTTTAAGAATGTTTTTAGAGAGCTTTATCCTACCTTTCAGAAGAACATTCTGGAAACCAAACAAAAACTTCCTGCTAAAAACGTTTTAAGAATAGGAGGGCATAATGTTCTAACAATGTTATCACCAAACATTTTAAGAATGTTTTTAGAGAATGTTATCCTACCTTTCAGAATAACGTTCTGGGAATCAAACAAAAACTTCCCGCTGAAAACCTTCCTAGAACAATGACTGTAACATTCTCAGAATGTTTTTAGAACCAAACATTTCTAGCTGGGATGTTTGTCTCTGTAACTCCGCCCACTGAGCACATACGTCAGCAGCTTATTCCGCAGCCGATTACTCAGCTTCTAATTATTATTTACAAATATTTTATTCACAAATTAATATGGTCGGACTCAAACCCGTACTTTAATAGTTTCGTAATTGAACCTGAACAATATGGCACTTTAATGGACAAGCTGTAAAGCAGAAAAAAATTGCAAAATATATTTATTTTTTAAAATGTGAAGCTTTTTCTTTTTTAAACAAAGGAGGGGGGGGAGGGGTTCTACCATTTTTTCTTCCCGCATCGGAGGAGTAAGCTGGTTCTGTCCCGAGAACATCTCTACAAGGTAAAAGTTATTTAAAGTTATTTAATGTCATCAAATGTTCGTCATAGTTACAGGTTATCACAAGACGCATTGTTTGCAAAAAGCAGGGTTCACATTTGCCGTTACAACGAGCAACGTAAATACAGCTGTCAATTTGTAAACATTGTCATTCACTGGTGTTTGCTAGGATAAAGCCATGAAAATCATAAGGTGAGTTTATATTGATTGACTTGTGTTTAGCATGTTTTTTTATACTGTGAGTATTTGTAGAGCGTAAGTCCGACAGTTGCTTGATTTACAATATTTAAAACTATGAACCTTGCCCAAAGTTATGCACATTAAAACGAGCTCAGTGGGGAGGGGGGAGTCATATCTGATGGATGAGCTTGCGGCATGTTTGCATGTCTATAGGCTACGTCTTGTTTTAAATTATTGTTTCATGTCTGCTGTCAGGCGGTGTAGAACTTTACTGCGTTGGTCTGGCTCTGCATGTCTACTGTTGTGCCGACTTTTAAGGGCGCTGATGCAGGTTGTAGGCCTACCTTACGTTAAGCGACCATCTTTACCCATTTAAGGTGTTGATGGTTAAAGATACAATATTGTCTGTGGGACCGCAGTGTTTTCCCTAAAAAACTGTGTTTATGTCTCTGCTTTGATCGACTGTGTTGTACTCATTGCTTTAGTATAGGCTACCGTAGCTTTTTACACTGGAGGCGCCCATCTCGGCCGAAGTCGGTTCATATTAACCTAAAGGTACATAATTAAATGGTAAATGTCGCCTTTAAGGAGCAGAACATTTTTGTTTTATTTGTGTGTGAATAATGAAATCATTTCTAATATGTTTTTCTGTGATAGGTAATTGGTGTGGAGAAGATTGACCTCAGCCTTGCTTTGAACATTGTTCCAAAGGCTGTAGTAAATGGTGAGTATTCAAATGTTTTGTGTGATTTACTTGACTAACTTAAACTTGATCTTTAACTAATTGAAAACTGGTATTAGTCTGACAATTTCTGAATATTTATTCATAACATTTACATACTGCAAACATTGCAGGGATATACACATTTTCTGATTTATTAGGCAAAAGTTATTCAGAAAGTGAGAGGCAAAAGCCAAACATTCTGTGATAAAGCCTCCTTCACAAAAGTGATAATGTTTTGTTTGTTGAAATGGCAATAAGGGAGTTTCTTATATGTAGTCTTATATTAGAGTAATACTTATTTTAAGTCGCTTTGGAAAAAAACGTAAACTAAATGAAATGTAATGTAGTCTAACCTGGATGTTCGTACTTGATATAAAAAGTTATTCTCACTATAGTGCCAAAACAGGAGTAATGTGGTCCATTTTCCGTGCTCTGGTCAATACATTTTGAATCAGCTGAAGCAACTTAACTGAGTTTTTGGTACACCCTGATAATAAAGAGTTACAATAAGCTAGCCTTGAAGTCAAAAATGCATGGACTAGTTTCTCTGCGTCGTTTTGAGGCAAGCACACAACTACAATAATAACATCATTAGAAAATGAAATGATTTCATGATTTTTATGACTGTGATATTTTGTTTTCTTTGATAAATGCGAAGTTTAAGCGTATAACACTATAACAACACTGCCCCTCCAATCAAGATTTCTCTCTCAGCTGGATGTGCTATCTGAAAAGCTTCTGAAGGTTTTTGAGAAGAGAGGAGGACAGATAGGCCAGCTTCTGAACTGTATTATGTCAAACATGACTCAAGTAAGAATTCATTTTAAGGAAATTATACATAGAGTCAATAGTGTACACATTTCATTGAGCAAAATAGATTCTTTCTTTTCTTATTCCCCTTCACTTTGGTTGATGATGTCGATTTAAGGCGAGAATGTCTTCTCAAGGCGCTGTGTGTGTACCTCAATGAGAGAGTTTGTGGACAATAGAAGCAATATTTGACCTTTTGATTTTTTTGTTGGGTGTTAAAATATGTATTTATTGACACACCAAATAGTATATAGCCTAAAGTATGTGAACATCCCTGTTTTTTGTTTAATAGCCAGACTACACTGAAAAGCTAGAGGGCTATTAATTTAAAACGGATACAGGAAATGAGGTCAGTCAGGAGTATATCAGATAACAAGGAGAATTAAAAGTACTGAAATCTGACCAAATGTACTTGTTAAACACAGGGACTTAGTAATGGGTATATATATGTATTGATTTGTTAGATCTCACTCTGTTCCTTTTGTGACTGTGCACTCTGCAGGCAGAAGATGAAGACGTCATTCTGCGGTCCATTCAGTGAGACTTTATGTTGTCAAACACAATTCCACCATGAGAGCCGATGACAGATGAGACCAGAGGACAGATTGTCCTGGAAGGCCAACAGGTACTAACTGATGTGGACAACATTGCATTAGCTGCTACCAAGCTGTTTTTTACATTTTTTCCAAAGCGACTTAAAATAAGTATTACTGTAATATAAGACTACATATAAGAAACACCCTTATAGCCATTTCAACAAACAAATCATTATCACTTTTGTGAAGGAGGCTTTATCACAGAATGTTTGGCTTTTGCCTCTCACTTTCTGAATAACTTTTGCCTAATAAATCAGAAAATGTGTATATCCCTGCAATGTTTGCAGTATGTAAATGTTATGAATAAATATTCAGAAATTGTCAGACTAATACCGGTTTTCAATTAGTTAAAGATCAAGTTGAAGTTAGTCAAGTAAATCACACAAAACATTTGAATACTCACCATTTACTACAGCCTTTGGAACAATGTTCAAAGGAAGGCTGAGGTCAATTTTCTCCACACCAATTACCTATCACAGAAAAACATATTTTAAATTATTTCATTATTCACACACAAGTAAAACCAAAATGTTCTGCTCCTTAAAGGCGACATTTACCATTTAATTATGTAACTTTAGGTTAATATGAACCGACTTCGGCCGAGATGGGCGCCTCCAGTGTAAAAAGCTACATTAGCCTATACTAATGCAATGAGTACAACTTTGTACGGAGCCATACACATCAGCGTTGCGAGCTCATTTCCATTGGTTTCAATGGAGACGTGCACTGCAGCAGCGCGCACCGCTTGTCATGTGACGAGGAACAACCAATCACAACCGAGAAACATCTCAACTTCTGTAAACACAAGTGTACGGCAAATATGGAAGATAAGTTCATTTCACAGCGGGCGGATCGTAACCCTTACTTTAAGATCTGTCCGGCATGTCCCCCATATTCATGGTATGTGCACCGCTGCTAAAATGTAACACAATCATTAGTATCCTCCACTTTCCAGTATCAAGTGTCGCTTTCCAGCACACACCCCCACACACAATATTGTGTCTCTGTTTTGATCTGTGTGTATTTACGGTATTTACATGAACACAGAGTGGATCAAAGCAGAGACATAAACACAGTTTTTTAGGGAAAACACTGCGGTCCCACAGACAATATTCTATCTTTAACAATCAACACCTTAAATGGGTAAAGATGGTCGCTTAACGTAAGGTAGGCCTACAACCTGCATCAACGCCCTTAAAAATCGGCACAAGAGTAGACATGCAGAGCCGGACCGACGCAGTAAAGTTCTACACCGCCTGACAGCAGACATGAAACAATAATTTAAAACAAGACGTAGCCTATAGACATACAAACATGCCGCAAGCTCATCCATCAGATATGACTCCCCCCTCCCCACTGAGCTCGTTTTAATGTGCATAACTTTGGGCAAAGTTCATAGTTTTAAATATTTTAAATCAAGCAACTGCCGGACTTACACTCTACAAATACTCACAGTATTAAAAAACACGCTAAACACAAGTCAATCAATATAAACTCACCTTATGATTCTCATGGCTTTATCCTAGCAAACACCAGTGAATGACAATGTTTACAAATTGACAGCTGTATTTACGTTGCTCGTTGTAACGGCAAATATGAACTCTGCTTTTTGCAAACAATGCGTCTTGTGATAACCTGTAACTATGACGAACATTTGATGACATTAAATAACTTTAAATAACTTTGACCTTGTAGAGATGTTCTCGGGACAGAACCAGCTTACTCCTCCAATGCGAGAAGAAAAAATGGCAGAACCCCTCCTCCCCTCCTTTGTTTAAAAAAGAAAAAGCTTCACATTTTAAAAAATAAATATATTTTTTCTTATTTCTTAACATGACTGAGACTTATAGAACGTACACCCCTCAAGATTAACATAGTTCTACATGATTGATTGATGTTTCGACGAGAAACATGAATAAATTATGTTTCATATATTAAATGCATATTTGCAAATTGAACAACCCCACTTTCCCCTTTTTTTCAGTGTAGTGGGATAGCGTCATGCACTCTCTCCCTGTTCTCTTTTAGCACCATCTTTCTGGATCTGACTAGCCAATAATTCTCCTCACTATAGGACTGTACACCCAAATTAGGCTCTCTCTGATTCTGGTTGACCATTTTAGTCCCTGCTGGTGTTGTGGTAATAGTTTCTCCATAAGTGTCATCATCCATATAATGATTTGTCTGAGTCTGACTATCTGCGCTACTCTTGGTGATACATTTGACCAGCCTATGTTTCAGGACTTTCCCTGTCTCAGGATAAAATACTTGGAATGCTGGGCTATATTTGTCGTATCCTACAAAAATACCCTTTGCACATCTAGAATCTAGCTTCTTCTTATCCTGCTTATACCCGTAGCATTCAGAGCCAAATATTTTCATGTTGGACACGTTGGGTGTTTTGCCAGTAAAAACACGGTTTGGTGTCTGCTCTAGACGCTAACAGTAACACCTGTTACGTATCTGTGCTGCTGTTTGTACAGCATGTCCATAACTGCTTTGGGAGGTTACTCTCTAATAGCATGCATCGTGACACCTCAAATAAGATCCTCCAAACCTCTCTCGGCAGTACCGTTCTGGTGAGGTGAGTAGGGGGCACTTGTCTCGTGACTTATCCCTATTGTCCTAAGTAAAGTTTGAAACTCATGCCTGGTGAATTCAGTACCGTTGTCAGATCTTATGCAATTAATGTGTCCATATGGAGCAGTATCCGCTAATAATTTTTCAGTAGCTTTTGCTGTATCACTCTTTGCTTTGATATAGTAGGGAAAAATCCTCCCACCATAATCATCAGTAAATGCTATTGCATATCTGTACCAGTCTTTATCTGCTGGTTCTATTGGACCGCATAGGTCTGTATGTACTAGCTCTAGTACTGTCTTAGCTTTTGCATCTGCCTGCCTGTTTCTGCTTTGTGTAAATTTTCCCTGCGTACATATTTCCCAGTTATGGTTAAACATGTCATGTTTCCCTTTGATCGACATACCTTTAATCACTTTCTCAAGTTTAGACACATCCTCAAAATTACATCGACCAAGTATTCTACGCCATGTCTGGATGTCATGACAAACATCATCAGTATTTTCATCCTCCACTGTGCTAAGGTAATATAGCCTACCATACACATCAATTTTAAACTTGGTACCATTTTGATGAATCAGCCAATCATCACCGTCGTTGAAACGGACCTCAGCTCCGCTGGCTGTCGCTGCTTTCACGCAGAAAATGTCCTGTGGAAAAGATGGGATGTAAAGCGCTCGTTTGAGCCTCGTTTTCACTTGCCATCCCTCGCTGTCGAGCAGAACAACTTCGGCTTCTCCCCTCATCTTTGCCATCCCGGTCGTTTTCGTTCCATCTGACAGCTCTATCACATTGTACATGGTCCTTGGGTCTAAAGCTCTTATCGATTGTCTTAAACTTTGCCGTGTCATTAATCATGTGTGTCGTGGCACCACAGTCGACCATAAGACCTCTCTTATTTCCCACTTGATTTTGACAGTCACTTATTTTGAAAAAGAATGATGCACCGGTATCATCCTCCGTGTCTCCGTCTGCCTTCACCTGATCACGGTCCAGCCCTCTGCCTCGGCCTCGCCCCCTTCCTCGATATGGCGTGTCCCACCGTTGCTCCTCTCGCCTCGCTTGGATCTCGTTAGGGCATGTCCTAGCCATATGCCCCATCTTTCAGCATGTGTAGCATTCAGTGTCGGCTGAGTCCGTCTTCTTCCCTCTTCCACGTCCTCTTGTCTTCGCCCCGCTAGTCCTCATAACGCCATCCTCGTCCGCATTCATGTCACTCGTCCTATACTTGTCAGTGCTCTCATAGCTCCGCAGTTTAGCTTTGAACTCACCGAACGTTAGACGGTCGTTGGTTTGAGTGACGTGCACGACAAACGTGTTGAATGAGTCCGGTAACCCCTTCACTTCAATCTGCAGCCCGTCACTGATATTTTCTTCGGCCCTTCTCAAAGACGTGAATATAGTCTTTTCTTCCATCTCGTTTCGCGTCTCTCATTATGAGTGATGAACTCTTATTATCTAGACACTGCACTAATTCAGCATATGCTTCTGCATTCTTTGTTGCGTCTTCTTCAAGTGCTTGTTCGTCGTTGTAGTCTATCACTGGCTCTTCCAGGATAACTTCAGTGAGGCTGCGCAGTTCCATGTGCGCCAAAAACCTTGTCTCCCATAACTCAACGTTTTTCTCGTCACCGTTGAATAACAACTTAAACCACCTTTGGCCTCCTTGACTGGGCCCATAACGTGAGACATTATATTCAGCAGAAGTCTCCACGTTTGCAGTCAACCAAAGTAGTTTGTAAATATGTTAACGGTCAGAAAAAACACACGACCACATCGCACTGAGTTTGTCCTGGAGTACTGACCGTTTATTACATCTGCGCATGCTCATTAGCATCACCACGTTTCACGCACATTCTGATGATGTCATAGACATGAACTGAAACATGACTTGTTCTTATACAAATATGCTTAACAATATTTATGGTATTATTTTCACATATTTCTCTCCATTCTTCCTTCTGCCAACGGTGTCACAATTTCTCGTCCCTCCCGTTTTTGTGCATGGAGGACCGCACATTTTCCCGTCAAGTTTGTTTTTTATAAATCGCAAACATTGCTTGGAAACTGGCGTACGCCATCTTTTGAAGGCCCTTTTCACAGCAGCTTTTTTGGATAGCTTAAAGTAATGTTGTACAATCACAACCGGGGGCCTTACAGGGTTAAGGGCTATTGTTTATTGTTATTTACTTTAAGATGTTTATTCTTAACCAATAATTTTATTTAAAAACTCATTTAAATGATGTGTGTGTCTCTGTTTTCCTGATGATACACTGAGAGAATGAGCTCATGGGCTGCTGATCACCATAAGCTAAAAAGTCTGTATATTGCACTACATTTGTATAATGTGAGCTTCGTTGTATAGCCGTGGGAACATGTTTCAAATGAGGGGTGCTGTGGGGATGACACCAGGGCCGGTTCTGACCCATTTGCTGCCCTAGGCAAGATTTTTGCTGGTTCATTTATATCTTATTTTACCAGTTAACATTTATTTATTTATCCTTATTTTTGAATCTCTCCAGTTTTAAAGGATATTGTTGGTTTACTGTCCTATAGTATACATTGGAATGATTTCAAACCTGTTTTTATTTATCCTAATCATTATAAAGGTGTGCCTTGGAAATATTTGTTTACATACATTGTGATAAAACCGTTTGAGACCCACTGAGATAACTTAGACTAAAGTGAACTATCTAAACACTCCTTTACCTCACTGAGCCTCTATGGGCAAATGGAAAATGTAACCGGGGTGAAAAGGGTGATATCTTTACTTAATTATGAATGTGAACAGCTGTATCAACAGCTTTTACAATGTGCTGCTGACTGCTGGAAAGTGGTTTTACTTTAATGTATTTTTTTCGTCCATTAATTGTGTTTAATGGACGACCAGTTATACAAGAGGTAGATAATAGCTGTACTTTTTTTTAATGAGCCACATGCCTTGATGCACCAACATAAATGTATATTTAGGCTGACATTAAGAAGTTCAATCAATTCGAGAGAGAGAGAGAGATCAGACAAAGTGGTACCACTTTACAATAAGACTACCCTTAATAAGGGTTTACGAATAGTTTGTAATTCATCTATTAATTAGGTTGTGAAGACTTTATAAATCATTAATAAGCTTTTATAAGACATGAGATAAACAGGGCAACTGTGACCGGTTTCTTGCCAAGTAGTGAGCCCACATTTATCTACAGTATAGCCTACTGCTAAGCCTTATATTGGCTATTAAGCTTACTTTGTCTTCTTCATCAGCCAGCATCCTTGGTATCTGTTGTTCACTGAGTTGATTCTCCCCCCCTTCCATCTTGATGTTTCTTGGCATCTCTTATGACCATCTATGAATGAGTTACTAACATTTATAACTGCCTAAAAGGAGCCTTATTGTAAAGTGTAAAACACCTTCCCATTTATTAATGAGTTACTACCATTTATCATTTGTTTAAGTTTTATTAAAGGTCCCATGACATGCTTTTCCGGTAAAATAAATCACTTATTGCATATTATTACCCGTCCCCTTGTGTGTTATGTTATAAATGGTTCTTAATGATTAATAAAGTGTTTACAACCTAATTAATAACCTAATTATAAACGCTGTATGAATCCTTTAAGGGTATTCTTATTGTAAAGTCGTACAAAGAAAACATACGAGAAAAAAAAAGTATGCCAAGCTTACTCATCATTAAACCTGTGAGTCCTGACATGGATATTATAGGAAAATTATAGGAGTGTTTATATTTGTTTTAAAGTATTAATCTCTGAAATATTTATTTAATGTCTCTAAGTGACGATCTACTGCCAAATGAGCGAGATCTCAGGAAAAGTCACGTTCGCAACACTTGCAGTTACAGCTCATCGCCATAGTTGCCACAAAAGAGAACAAAAACGTTAAGGATATTTAAGTGGTAACCTTCATTAATTGTTGAAACTACTTTCATTGGTATTGCTGAATATTTGAAAAACCCTCCTTGCTGCTTTCTTGAAATACAATACATCTGACAATAGGAAATAAGTTTCACTTTAAGACTTTAACTTCTATGCACACAGAAGTGGATAAATTAGATTCTCAATCAAATTTGGTACAAAGAGAGCACAGCTGACATAAACACACTGTTTTGGTTGTTTGTGTTCAAGGTTGAGCACCCAACTGAAACTCAGTGAGGGGGATCACACCTGTTTCCTCTTAAGGCTGAAACATGTTGTAGTTAAGTTAAGTTTAGTTAGTTGCTGAAGTTTTAAGATCTACGGTTAATCTGTGGTGATGATCATCATAATCCACCCATGCAGACCATACAACCTTGAACGGCTTGAGAGACAACTTCTCATAATCTTGGAGACATCCTCTGATCCTTAGCCTACATACAGAGAGCAGGATGACTCGCAGTCCAGCAGACATTAGTTCAGTGACTTGTTGCTAAACTGTCATTGTTTGGGAAAAGATGTGGAGCTATTCTTGTTATATTTGGACATTAATTGACAGAATGACAGTTCCTTACAACACTTGCCAAATGGACTAACAAAACTTGGATTCTGTAACAGATGGGTTGAACATGTTGCTTTGGTAAATCCAACTTTCCAACAGCTCCATCTGGACGTTCAAGGAGAACATTAGCTAATTTGTGGTACAACTCGCAAGTTTGTCTTGCCTGACATATTAAAATGTTAACTTGGTGCTAGAGATCTAAAACACATAGCAGTAGGTTACCATCCAGTATTTTGTGATTCTGTTGTCAGAGAAGTTTCAACTCAATACTTTAGTGTCAATCTTACCAACTAAGTTCGTAAACCAAGAGGCTGTTTGTTTGTAAGTAAAGCATCTAGCTCCTAAGAGAAAATGCTAGATTCTAGCATTGTTCAATTTGTGTTCGGTTTAATACAAAGTTTAGTATATTTAACATTAACACCTGCAATAACAAACAGGCTCCTACATCTGCAGATGGTGTTTACACTCCAACAGCGTCAGACTCACTCGACTGATCCACATCCAGAACATCAGATTACAGGACTCTATTATTTTATTGGGGTGCCTCTGCTGAAACAGAACTTATAGTTTTATAGACTTTGAAAGGTTCAAATATGGCTTATAGTTAATAATTGCTTTATTTCTACCTCGTTTAATGTTTATTGTGACCATTTCAGTGTTGTTGACAGGGTGGGAATTTCACGACGGCCACGACGGCCATGGCCGTCGTTGCCCCGCACTTTGGCCGTGATGCCCTGTGAAAAAAATGCAATTCACGGCCAAAGTGGCCTTTGTACCCCTGTCAAAAGTTCCAGTGTAAACAACGCTAGTGAAGTCATACTAGTGCGCGCAGTAGGATAGTCCCGTGCCTGTGGATCAGAGCGATTGCTCTGCTGTGATTGTTCCGTCAGACATGCCTGTAGGGGCCCGACAGCCTCCTCCTCAGCCGCGGGAACAAATTTCGAAGTTGCTTTAAAAGCGTCAGAACAATGTTTTCATAACTGCATTGCGTTCACAACGGACGCGATGCTGGCCCGTCTACACTACAGGCATCAAAAAATCTTGAAGCTGGGCGTGTCTGAAGCTTGGCGATTTTTTGCGAGCAACGCGACCAACAACAATCACATGAATCTCCCGCCCCCGACATACAAAGCAATAGCAATGTTAAAACGAAGTAAACTGGATATAAACTCTCCAAACAGGCGAAAACCTACCAGTTTCACCCACTGTCTCTGCCACCTCCCTCCATGCCTGGTTCCTCCGGTTTGTATCCCGGTAAATAGTTCTGGTCGTAAAGAACCGGGTGATTTGCTACCGTAATATCTCGTTTGGAATATGAGGAAATGAACTGCGGTCTGGCTCTCCCAGCTTGCACGCGGTTTGATTGGGTGCGCTTGCACTGGCGGGATTTGCATAAACGGGATTTGATTGGCTGATGCCAAGCATCGAGCCTCAAAAGTTGAACATTGTTCAACTTTTGATGCCAATAGATGCTCTTGATGCTTGCAAAGCCATGCCATGCTCCCCACAATGCAGTTCGGCGAAGATTACAAATCTTCTTCGTCACCCCATTCAAGTGAATGGGCGAAGCGTTGAAAGCATTTTTTGATGCCTGTAGTGTAGACGGGCCGTACGCTGGAGTTTCACTGCGGCTGTCAGCTGTGTTTACTCCTGTCAATCAAACAGGACGCGCTGGAGAGGGGGCGGGGCTTATTTCAATGTAAATTAGACCCTCCAGAAAAACGCGATTCTGTGATCGCAGAATCTACCGCATAATCAGCAAAATGGCGCAGATTTTTAAAAGGCCGCATATTTCTCAAAAGGCCGCATAATCCCCGCATTTTCCCACAAAAGTTGAGAAGAAAAAAAGTTAACTCGTCTTGACGTGACGTCATCAGCTCGCGCATCACAGAATGTAAACAACACTGTATAGAGTGAACGTGTGGAGCTCACACGATAGAGAAAACACCAAGATGAAAAAATCTAATCCATCTCATTTACCGACGAACATTTCTACTAAAGACCGGGCAAAAAGTGGGGGGAAACTATTCTGCACCCCGTGCAACTGTGTGTTGGAGCATAAGGGAAAATCGACGGGGACGACCCACTTTGATTCATTCAAACATTCGAAAATGCTTTCTGCTGCTGCGGACAAGAAAGCCAAACAACTCACGTTCAGCGAGGCATCAACCTCCAAAACCCTTTCGTGGGCTACAAGAAACGAAGTGAGTAGCCTACAAGATTGAAGCTGGTCAGATAATGAACGAGTAAATGAAAACGGAATGAGGCGGAGAAGTGTGTGTGTGCGTGTGTGGGGGTGTGTGTGTGTGTGTGTGTGTGTGTGTGAGATTAAAAAAGCCCAATTGCTTTTACAGTAAATAAACATTGAACGTGTTTAATTGAATAGTAAAGGGGTTTAACGTTAGTGGCAGTTTGTGTGTGAGAGAGAATAAATAAGACAGCCCAATATTTAAACAAATTGTTATTCTTTTTCCCCGCACATTTAGCTTATTCCGCAACTTTCCGCATATTTCGCAACTTCCCGCAATTTCACCGCATAAAATCACATAAAAACCCCGCATGTTTGATCGCATAATCAAGGATTTTAGCTCGCATAATCAAGCAATTTAGCCTGCATAGTAAAGGATTTTTGCCCGCGTTTTTCTGGAGGGTCTAGTAAATACTGTGGAGGAAACCAACTACGACAAAATTAACCTATTTTACCGTGATTTAATTGTAATACACGTTTCAAAATGATGCTGAAGTAAATACTGATACCGGTTAGTAAACAACATGAATTAATGCTTTGCCAAGTCTGCAGACAAGACGGCAAGCGAAAAACCTTTAAAATGCGTGTTCTCTGAATGGATCAATCAGGCTAAACTAACCTGTAGCTGCTCCGTCCACGCTCACAACAACGTCCTAAAGACAGAATTAAAGCAGCGATTGTATTCGCCATGACAGTCTGTGGTTTGTACATGTTTAACTTTTGTCCAGAGCTGTGAGCACACACACACACACACACACACACACACACACACACACACACACACACACACACACACACACACACACACACACACACACACACACACACACACACACACACACACACACACACACACACACACACACACAAACAATGTATGTGCAGAGTTTGACCATTGAAGGCTGTTTCTTCTGCTCTGAAATTGAATATATTTGTTACATATTCATATAATTTTAGATGTTTTGATTTGATTTTGTGAATGGGAGAAGTAGATGGAAAACATACCAAACACTAATTATTCAAAGTAAAGTATTTTATTTGATATACGGTAATACTAAGGAGGCATAGGCCTATATGATATAATGTTTGACATTATTGATATTAAAACAGTGATTTGTTTTTCTTATTAGAAAGTGAAGTTATTTATTTGTAAGCTCCAAATCCAAATGTTTCCCTCAATGGCCTTTGTGCCCTGGCATGTGGCCTTTGCGCCCTGAAAAAATGTGTGACGCCAAAGGCCAAATGGCCTTGCCCCTAAAATGACAAAATTCCAAGCCACTTGTTGACCACAATTATGTTATTACATTTCTTATCAGGGGTGATTTAACAGTAGGAACAGACCTTAATTTGTCAGATACTCCGAGAGAACACTGCAAGACTAGAACCAGATGTTGTTGTGCACCCTTAAAAATTTTTTATTTCTTCTTGCAATTATTATTTATTTACATTATTATCTTGAAAATATTTTGAATGCCGATGTATCTCAGAACATCATTTTGTGTGTACAGCTCTTTTAACAGATCCTCTGATCTATTAAAAGAAACATGCCATTGGAATATTCATTGACCTAAAAAAATCATTTGACACAATTAATCATGACATATTAATAAAGAAACTGGAACGTTATGGAATCAGGGGTGTAGTTTTGGAATGGGTAAGGAGTTATTTAACCAACAAGCAACAGTTTGTGAAGCTGGGAGAGTGTTGTTCTTCATATTTGGACATTACATGCGTTGTCCCCCAGGGGTCAGTATTGGGGCCGCAACTATTTATTATGTATATTAATGAAATATGCAATGTATCGACAGTACTCAAGTTTGTTTTGTTTGCTGATGACACTAATATATTTTGTTCTGGGGACAATGTACAGCTATTATTAGAAGAGATCACAGCTGAAATATGCAAACTAAAGTTATGGCTAAACAGTAATAAGTTGGCGCTGTAGAGCCACGGACCAAGATGGCAGCATAAAGTGAGTGCTCCCCGCAACTCCGCTAAAAGTCCTATTTTATAATTACTATTAACACTTCTAACTGGTTCTACACGATGTCTAAACAAACGACGTTGAAAGACTGTGAAAGCGGCTCCAAGCCCCGAGGCTCTCAGAGACTTAAAACTACTACTTCGGCGGAGGTAGCCGAGGTTGCTAACGAGGCAGCTAACCCACGGAGTGACTTAGCTGTGGTGCTTGGTGAACTAAAGTCACTCGGTATGACCGTCACAGCAATGAACAACAAGATAAGTGCTCTTGATGGCTTTGGGGCTAAACTCGACAACGTGGAGAGACGCATAGTCGAGATGAATAACTCTGTTGATGCTGTACAGAAGAGCTTTGCGGACCTTCAACAGGACATCAGTGCTAATGCTACGCGGCTAACGGAGGCAGAGGGGCGCATCGGAGATAACGAGGATAGCCTGCAGACTGTACACACGGAGCTGACTGACGCCGTTAAACGCATCACCTACCTAGAATCCAAAACGGAAGATCTAGAAAATTGTGCCCGGAGAAAGAACCTACGACTGGTGGGGCTCCCGGAGAATGCTGAGGGTACCCAGCCTATGACTGACTACATCCAGCGTATGCTGCCGGTCTGGCTGGGGGCCGATGCCGCTAAATCTCTCCCCCTAGAAAGGGCGCACCGCATAGGGCTCGACCAAGACCGGACCAGAGGAGCAGAGCTGTTATCATCCGATTCCAGCAGTTTCAAGACCGTGAATTTGTTTTCAACGCATCCAAACAACGCTCTCCCACTCATGATGGTCACAAACTCTTCTTTGCTCAAGACCTAGCAGCGGAGACCATGAAGGTGCGGAGCACGTTTAATGCAGTGAAAAAGAAATTAATTGATGCTGGAACTTTTCGGGGATTCACCCTTCGTCCTTGCAAGATGAGAGCTCTGCACAACGGGAATATAGTTCTTTTTTCTACACCAGAAGAAGCTGAAAACTTCATCCCAGACTCACAAACTTCAGGACGCCGATGAATACAGGTATTGCAAAGGGACTGATATGGGCAATATACGTGCACAGTCGTTTAATATAAGTTATGCAAAGTTGGATTTGTGTATATTCTGTATTCTCTAAATCGTTCTAAGTATTGAAGGATTATTTGAATTATTTGAAGGATTAAAGTAACGTGGTATGACAGGAAAGTTCAATCTGGTATATTCCTTTTAATGTCACCTTATATATATTCATGTGTGTTGAATTAGAAGGGACAAAGTATCTTTTCCCTCCCCCAATATATTGAGGTGAAGTACTTGTGTTTAGAGAAGAGATGGGAGCATGGGACACCATATTTGGGAATAGTGCCAGACGCTGGAATGCTTCCCTCGTAAAAGAAGGGGGGTGCGTGACACAATCTTGTAGCAGATGTGTATGTGTTTTCATTGAAGTAAATATAAATGCTACATGATTACTGGTCAACTATACCTCTGTTCTTATTCTTTCATGTGTGGGTACTAAATGGCTACAAACATTGTGGAGAAATTAGCTTAAACATCTTTCATTACTCTATATGAAATGGAAGCAGTTTTTTATGACAGGGACGAGAGAGGTGGGGGAGGGACGCATTCCAGGAGTTTCAGCATGTCAATTGTCAGGGGAATCGACTTGTTTTCAATAGAGGTGTGTGGTTAGTTACTTTGTGTTAATAATAGCAGTATGTGTAAAGGAAGCTGGAAATATACAATGTGAAACCTTTTATTTGAAGTAAAGATGTGAACAATAGCTCAAACAAATGGAGGGGCTATAGGACTAATAAGGGTGTTCTCTGTATTAGGCCTGTGTGAAATTTGACTATTTGAAAAGCATCTCTACTACTGCTTAAGAGCATAGGTAATGTGTTCCTCGTTGTTATTGATATGAAAGTAATTAACATGTATTACGTATATTTAGCCAACTATAACAACTATATCTTAAAACATACTTTTAACTTGTGTGTGGCAGTCAGGAGGCGGGAAGATGGACACAGGGACCAAGGGCCATAAAGGAGATGTGTGTGTGCTGGCTACAAGCTGCTGTGTCGCACTGATTGGGTGCGACAGGCCATGTGTTGGTCTCTGCCAATAAGATGACCTCTGGGGGAAAGCACGTACACCTCCTCCTCCTGTGTTTTAGTATGAAAGACTGTGTTTTCCTTTGGTTCGCGCTCTTGTTTTTCACCAGCCGTTCCTGAGACCTGTCTCACACGGGTGGTAGAACCTGAGCCCGGAGTACTCTGCAGAGTGCTTCGTGATTTCTTTGTATTTGTATCGTTACTGTATATCATTAAAGCAGGATTATTGTTTAACTTGTATTCTGGTGTTTCTTAATCCCTCCCTTTTCCCGAATTCACCTAGCTTGTCAAACGACACGCGGAGACGAGGTTGGTTTGCAACATCCTCCAAATCTCCAACAGTATTAACAGAGCTGCTATAACATTATTTGGTGGACACTTTATTTTATGCACCTTCTATCTGCCGATACATTTGTTGTTATTTAACAGTATTCTGAGGCAGCTAAACCAAGAAGTGTTATTAATGTTATCCTTCATTTTAAGGACGTTAATTGTTTGAACTTTTAGTTCATGATAAGGGGTTGGGGGGGACCGGGGGAGGGGCTGCCTGAGAGAAGTGCCTACAGTATAACCACTCCTCATTGTTTGTGGATTGGTACTTGCCCTACATGCCTAGTTTAAGTAAGGGAAGGGGGGAGGGGGTTCAAAAGGTTATATGTGGGGTTTGGTTTGGGTTGTCTTTATCTATTCTTTGTTTTTGTTTACTGTTTTTTGTTTTTACTTTGTCACACTTAACACGGTCATATATCTCACTGTACATAAACCAACATGGAAAGTACAAAACTGTCTGATTTAAGATTTACAAGCTGGAATGTTAGGGGACTCAATAAGCTAACCAAACTGAAACAGGTAATGAATAGACTTAAAAACCTACAATCTAAAATAATCTTTCTTCAGGAAACTCATATCACAGTCACCGAAATTAAACAAGTACAGCGAAGATGGCCTGGCCAAGTTATACAGGCCACATATAATAACTCCGCTCGAGGTGTACTTATTCTTATTCATAAAACAATTCCCTTTCAACTTATTAATACTATCCGGGACCCCCAAGGACGATTTGTAATTGCTCAGGGTAGGATCCTTTCTCGGGCACTGAATTTAGTCAGCATATATGGTCCTAACGAGGATAACCCACGATTTTTTGAAGATTTCTTTTTGACCTTGTCTTCATTATATGGCCTGAAATATTATCGGTGGAGATTTCAATTGCACTTTGAACCCATCGATAGACCGATCTACAAAATGTGATCCCTATAAAAAACAGTCTAGAAAAACAATTTTACAATACATCACAGACTTAAATTTATCTGAAATCTGGAGAAAACTCAACCTAGATAAATTGGAATATTCATGCTACTCCGGATTACATAAGTCCAGGTCTCGAATTGATTATTTTTTGGTTTCACAAGAACTGGTATCCAGTATTAAGAAGTGTTGGTATGATTGTATAGTTATTAGTGATCACTCCCCCATTTCTATGTCTGTACAAATTGAAAAGCTTCAGCAGTCTCCCACTTATTGGCGTTTACAAGTGAAGTGGCTTAAACATCCAAAATTTATCAAATATGTTAAAGATAAGATTGACGACCATTTTCAGATTAATACTAATCAAACTAATGCATGTATTAGATGAGAAGCCTTCAAGGCATATATTAGAGGGCACATTATTAGCTTCACAAGCACTACAAACAAAAAACAAAAAGCAGAAATTAATGAATTGGAGAAACAAATAAAATCTTTGGAAATAGATATAAATAATAATGAGGACCTTGAAAAAGAAAAACAGTTACTAATTTTAAGAACGGAATACAATAAACTAACATCTGATAGAGCAGCAAAAAGCTTACTGTGGTTGAATCAGGCCTTTTATGATCAGGGAGAAAAGGCCGGCAAACTGTTAGCTTGGAGAATCAAAAAAATACAATCTGAAAGAGCCATTAATGGCATAACTACCCAATCAGGACAGATATCAAACGATCCCCTAGATATTAATAATACATTTAAAGAATTTTATCAGTCACTGTACAGGTCAGAATGCTCCCCCACACCTACTCACAGAGATACCTTTCTTAATCAGCTCCAATTTAAAACTCTCACAGAGGAGGTTAAGGAGGACCTGGATGAGGACATAACGGTGGAAGAGCTTTTGCAAGCCATAAAAAGTATTAAACTCAGGCAAAGCTCCAGGGCCTGATGGCCTTCCAATAGAGTTTTATAAAACTTTCCAAATGCAGTTGTTGATCCCTCTTTTGAATATGTTCAAAGAGTCATTAAATGATGGTATATTGCCACCAACTTTAAGACTTGCTACAATAATTCTTATTTTGAAACCTGGAAAAATACCGACCACCTGCTCTTCTTACAGGCCCATCAGTCTTATGGGAGTAGACACAAAAATATTGTGTAAAGTCCTTGCTAAAAGGTTAGACCCATACATCTCTCTTTTGGTACATAATGACCAGAATGGGTTCGTACAGGGTCGTCAGGGATTTCATAAAATCAGAAGGGTCCTCAACATAATCCACTTCAAAAATAACAACAGGGATACAGCGCTTTTATCTCTAGATGCTAGACAAGCGTTCGATAGAATCGAGTGGCCTTACTTGTTTAATTTGTTACCAAGATATGGACTTGGGGGGAAATTTATAAAATGGATAAAACTATTATACACTAACCCCACAGCACGTGTAATGACAAATAACAATTTATCAAGCTTGTTTACACTAGAGAGGTCAACCCGCCAGGGCTGTCCTCTCTCTCCACTATTGTTCGTTTTGGCCATCGAACCTTTGGCCATGTCCATTAGAGCAGAAACCAATTTGTCAGGTATAACAATTGGAGAACATGAACACAGGATATCGTTATATGCAGACGATGTGATTCTTTTTTTGTCTGATTTATCAAACAGTGTCCAGACATTATTACATTTAATTAATACATTCGGTCAGTTTTCTGGATACAATATTAATAATGAGAAGTCTTCTATACTTTTCCTGAATAAAGAAGAAAGAGCCAATCCAGTGATAAGTACACCCTTTCTTAATGCGAGGGAGGGCTTTACCTACCTTGGAATTAAGATTACCCCCCAAATTAATACAGTTGTTAATGCAAACTACGACCCGTTGATAAGAGAGGTACAAGACCTACTTGAAAAATGGACAACAATGCCAATATCAATGATTGGTCGGATCAACATAATTAACATGACTATATTACCAAAGTTCTTATATCTTTTTCAGTCACTCCCAATGCCACTACCAAAATCGTTTTTTAAAGAAATGAATACTGCATTTAGTAGATTTATCTGGAACAATAGAAAACCCAGACTGAGACTCAGATTATTGTAATTGCCTTATGATAGGGGTGGATTACAGATGCCCAGTTTACAGTGGTATTACTGGGCCGCTCAGCTGCGTAGTGCTATGTTTTATTTTGTCACAAACTCTCCTCCAACATGGGTTTATATTGAACAAGCATCAGTACCTAAGCTTCCATTAAGTCTATATTTATATTCAGCAGATGTTAAAACTTTAAAGAAAAAAACAACAAACCCATTCTTAAAAAACTCGGTGGATATATGGTTTAAGGCTCATAGACATTTTGGCGACACTCCCCCCATCTCTCAATTTTCACCTATTTGGCATAATGCGCAGTTTGCCCCTGGCCGGGCAGATGGTGGTTTTCAGGTCTGGGCTGACAGGGGGGTGCAAAAAATTGGAGATTTATATGTTGACAACATTTTACTAACATTTAATGACCTTTGTTTAAAATACTCAATTCCAAAAAAACACTTCTTTAAATACTTACAATTGAAGCATTTCATTTCATCAAAGCAGCACCAGACTATACATGAACCACCTCTGTCCTGCCTTGAGGACATTGTGTTGAAACACATGAATGGGAAACGTCAAATCTCTATTCTATACACAGCACTTGTCTCGCACGACGAGGAGTCTAGTCATGATAGAAGGAGAGCATGGAGTTTAGATATTGAGGAAGATATCGGAGAAGCTGAGTGGACGTCAGCCTGTTTGAAAGCTCAATCACAAACCATTAATACGCGAATGAAACTGCTACAACACAAATGGCTAATGAGAACATACATAACCCCTGAGAAACTCAATAAATGGTCCCCTGACATTCCAGATACATGTGTGAAATGTTTGACTGAGAAAGGTACTTTGATCCATTGTGTATGGGAATGTCCTAAGCTGGTAGATTTTTGGAAAAGAGTAACCCACATTCTAAGTAGAATCACAGGTATTCAGGTACCTTGCATACCAAAACTTTGCATTTTAGGGATATACCCGGATTGCCTTTCTATTAACTCCAAGTGTAAGACTCTGATCACCTTTGGCCTCCTGCAGGCCAGGAGGATGATTGCTTTATCTTGGAAAGAGACTGAAGTATCCTCTACACAATCTTGGATTAGAGAAATGGCTATGTGTGTTACATTAGAAAAACTAACCTATGTAATTAGGGGTAAATTGCAGAAATTCGAAGAGGTGTGGACAGCCTTAATGGACTTTCTCAGGCAACAGTAGATTTGATTTATCATTGAGACAGTGTGACAATTGTATTTATTATTTGTATTTACCTATTTGTGATTATTGTTTTCAATATGTATATTTTTACTGATTTTGTATTTGTGTATGCAGTGAGGTTTGACTGTTTTTCATTGTGTAAATAGTGTGACATGTGTTATTGTGTTTTTTTTTTTTTATGTTTTTGTATGTTTTTATTGAAAAATTAATAAAAAACATTGTTCAAAAAAAAAACCAGTAATAAGTTATCATTAAACTTGAATAAAACAACATTAATCATATTTGGAAATAGCAATACACTAGCATCCATTAAGATAGATGGGATTTTAATTGAGAGAGTTAAAGAACATAAATTCCTTGGAATCACAATTGATGAGAAACTGAGCTGGAAACCACACATAAAACATATTCATTCCAAAGTCTCAAGAAGTATTGCAATATTAAACAAGGCAAAACAGATTATTGATCAAAATTCCCTCTACATTCTTTACTGTTCATTGGTGGTACCTTACCTTGAGTTACTGTGCAGAGGTTTGGGGCAGTAATTATAAAACTACAACACAATCCCTATTTATTCTACAAAAAAGAGCAATAAGACTTATTAAAAATGTCGGCTATAGGGATCATACAAACCCATTATTATTAGAGCTAAAATTATTAAAACTGTCAAGATCTTGTTGAATTCCAAATTGCACAAATCATGTTTAAGGCAAAAAACATTCAATTACCTGGGAATATTCAGATATTGTTCAATGAAAGACAAGGGAATTATTATTTACGTGGTTCATTTATATTCACTAATGTTAGGGTGCGCACAACAGAGAGAAGTTTTTGTGTTTCTGTTTGTGGGGTGAAGATCTGGAACAATTTGAGTGAGGAGCTAAAGGGATGTCCAAACATAAAACTATTAAAAAAGAGGTATAAAGACACAATTCTCACAAGGTACAGGGATGAAACTGCTAATCCATAACTGTTTATATTCTTGTTTTGTATTCTATTTATGAATTTGTGTTTGTATGAATTTGTGTATGTACATATGTATGTGTGTATATATATATATATAGAGAGAACATTCTCCTAACTTGCCTGTATATATTATATGAATGATTATATAAATTATTCAAGGTTAAAGTATACATAGATATTGTATGTTAACATATATTAAGATGTAAAAAGAAAAACAAATAAGTGAAAACTTCTTCCGACCCCTTTTCGGACGTGTAATTAGCTAAAGCTTTGTTGTTTATTGATATCAGACAATGATACTACAGATTATTCAATTATTAATTAAATATTTCGTTTTGTTATTGCATTCATTTGTATAGTAATTTATCATGTCTGTATCAGCTTTTGTTTCATTTGTATTTTCTTTGGTTTTACATGCTCGAAAAAAATAAATAAACTAAACTAAATACATTTGTATTTATTTATTTAACGAGGAACAATGCACATTAATCGGAGTCCATCATTTAAATGTGCCAGACTAGCCATAGAGGCTATTTTCCATCTTCAGTCTAGATTTTAAAACACTTTGCGCAATACACAAATTATAGCATGCTGTGCCAATCTCCAGATAATTACTTCACATCTATCAAAACAAACAACAAAATCATGTCAAAGAGAGTACACCATGAATGTGGAACGCACAGAGCTGATCTGAGCATCAAAGCAACATTTGAAAGACAACCAAAGTGGAAAAGGTGGAAGTTCTGGCAACATTTATTTATTTTCTGCACATCATAGATCTCAGATTTTGTCAAGTAAAGTGTAAACATCCTACATCTTGCAACTGTGATTAGAGGCGTTGTTGGTGTCAGCATAAAGACTGAAGAAGCAAAAGAAGGTTCATATTGAGAGAAGAAATTCAGCCGTGTCCCGGATGTGTACATATTTCTTCTTTTGGTTTTGTTTAGTGTCTGGCTCCAGTAGTCTTACTTTAAAGAATGAGTACAAATACACACTTTGCTTGACATCACACAATTAAAATGACTGAGTTGTTACGAGAAAAAATACACCTAATGTTTGGCAAACTGGGTCTTTGTTCATACTGTTGTGAAATGGGGAGCTTCGTGTGTTCGATCTTAATTTGATGTCTTCAGTGAGGGCTAAAACTATATTGCAACATTTGTAAAATAACAGCCTGTTGAGCCAGATAGATAGTATATTATATAAAGGCAGCTTTTAACAAATGTAAAAGCTTTAAAACTGTGTAATTATGCAGGTAGTTACTGATCCTCCATCACTTTAATGTCAGGAACCTAAGCAGCAATAAGCTAATTGACCATTGCACAAGCTCCTTCTGAAGTAGCCCCAGATAAAATGTATTATATTGCCATTTTCAACCCACTTCAAATCTTCAATCCTTAGCACTTTTTGCAGTAACCCACCACCACCTCTGGCAAGACGCTGTCGTCCTCCTCCATGTCCTCCGTCACGGTCTTACCGACCAGCTGGAAGATGTCCTCGGCAGCGACGCCCATAGGCTCGGCCACTTTCACCGTCAACATGTCCAGAGTCAGGACCGTTCCCCTGGGGATCTTTACCTTCGCCACCACAGACTTACCAAGCTGGAAGACAAGGAACAACACTCTTATTGTTATCATGGCCAAGGTTGAACGAAAAATATGAAAAGCAACATCTCCAATGTTTTTCTACAGGGAGACACCTCTCACCTATTTTTTACCAAATTAAGTTTTCTGATATGTTCTTTTTAAATATGCAAATTAGGAATTATTTTTTCAAGAATTTACCAATTTGCATACATTTCCAGAGCACAGATCTAAAAAATATAATACAGCGGGGCGAAAATAGCCCCTTTCATTTTGTCGACATATAAGATGTTTTTTTTAACGGAGGAAATTTGGGATATGTCTTTTTATTGCTCCATAAATCTGAAAATACTTCAATTTTCACTGTTTTATCTGGAATAAATTATGTTACATAAATCAGGCTTTAAACAGTATATGAAGACAACTGTTTTTAAAAAACCATGAGGATTGAAATACACTGACACTGTTAAGTTTGGTGTATATTAGGCCACAGCCACACGAGGACGATAATGGTCATATCCGCTACAGTTCTCTATCATATACGGTTCGGCCACACGAGGACGATAAGAGGACAAAAAATGTTGTATCACTTTTATGAAATGTTAAATATGCAATTATGTCCTTATCTCATGCTAGCCTGTGGCTAATGTAAGTGAAATCTATGGTTGCAAATAGACAAAGTTAGTAAAATAAACACCCTAATGCTTATTGTGCATGCTTTTCTTGACGATTGCTCACCTTGTCGTGGCACGCCTTCTCACAGGGTAACATAGTCTTGATGCCGGTCCCCATGGCCCTCTCCACCAGTCGGATGGAGCGCACCAACTCGGTCAGCTCACTGGGCACCAGCGAGGCTTCATGGTCATTTCCTTTCCACTTCTTATCCAAAGTAACATGTCGCTCGATGACCTTTGCCCCCATAGCTACGGCCGCAACTGATATACTGATCCCAGTCTCGTGGCCAGAATACCCAATGGGAATATCTGGAAATTCCTTCTTGTATTCCTGTGGTGGATGGTACAAATGTGACTCATAAATCTTTGATCTTTGATTTTGGTTAACAAACATTGTTAGCTTAGCATTAAGACTGGAAACAATGGTGTACAAATAGCATGACAGTGACAAGAAAAGTAAAAACATCTGCTAACCATCAACTCAAGGTCAATAATCAACACTTTATACCCATTTTGTCAATACAAAAACCAAATATACAGATATGAGAGAGATCTTGAGGAATCTATCTTTTGGGAAAATAGATCATTTTTAAAGTAGTTCTTAATGCAGTAATACTATCTGATCTGATTTAAATATATTTAATAATGTGTTGTTTTGTGCCAACCGTTTCATAAAAGTAATACGATTAAAAGTAAAAATCAATTCTTCTCACCGCGAGAACTCTGAGGTTGACATCTTCAGGGTCCAGAGGGTAGGCGCTGGTGCACTGCAGGAAGGTAAAGTTAGGGTTGTGCTCCTTCACTGTTTGGTAGACCCGACGCATCGTCTCCATGCTCTGCATCCCACTGGACACTACCATGGGCCGTCCTGACACAGACAACATAAGCTTGGTAAACATCTTAGCTAACATGGGCAGAAGGCTAAATGCCTTCAGGAATCCCTGTAGTTCAGAACCAAGCTTGTTTCACTTTAATCCCAGTTTTAACTAATTTCTACAAAGATAGGCATTTGTACAAATATTTAGCTTATCTAATCTTTTTAGATATGGCTTTCATGTAATACTTATTAAATGCACAGGTTTTTTTTTATTCACCACTAAATACATCTCACATGTATTAATTTCCCCAGTTATAAAGGTCCAGTCTCACCTTTCTTGGCACACTTCTCCAGATAGGGGAAGTTGTTGGCGTCGAAAGAGGCAACTTTGAAGAAAGGCACATTGATCTCATCGAGGAACTCCACTGCCATCTAAAGAAAATAAAAGTCATTATTAAACTTAAACCTGATTAAAATGTCTTAAGGCTTCATCAAAACTGTCTTTCTTACCTCGTCCATCCCAGAGGCGGTGAAAAAGATCCCCACCTCCTCTGCATACTTCTGCAGCTCCCTGTACTGCTCGTGGCTGAACTCCAGGTGGCGCTTGTGATCACCATAAGTTCTTCCCCAGGAGTTTTTGGAAGTATAAAGGCGCTCCAAGGCTTGCTTGTTGAATTTGTGCTCCAATTCACTCTTCTGGAATTTGGCACAATCAGCACCACAGTCCTGTGAAGGTTGATACAATCGTGTTCAATTAATACACTTTCATTATTTAATCCTTTTTAATCAATTGCTGGTGTAACAACGAGATAAACATGCAAAAAAGACGGTAATGTGTCTTTCTAAAATAAAGCATAGTATTCCAATTTACATCAAAGTTGAATACAAATCCCAATATATTAATAATGAATAAATAGGTTTGAAAAGGAACAGTTTTTTAATAAAAAAATTGTCAAGAAATAAAGAAAAGCTTATGAACTCAACACAATAACTCACAACCGTGTCTCTATTTCCTCTGTCAGTGGTGTAAAAATGTGTAGTCATTTTAAGGAAATGTTGAGGAAATAATGAATAAATGACGGCTTCTACCATGACTCCTTAAAGGTGAGCTATCATGCTATATTTGAACAATATATTGTAGGGCCATACCTATATAAAGTATATAAATATAGTTTTTTTTTCAAAACACCAAACAGATCCTGCATTTTAGCCATGCCTCATTTCGCTCAATTTGCTCTTTCCAGTGCTGTTTTTGCAGGGGGCTGATTCTGTGAGCTGCAGCTGACCACGCCCCCTTGCAGGAGAGGGGAGCGTGCTCTGAGAGCAGCTGCTGGGCTGTCAGAAGAGAGAGAGAGAGAGAGAGAGAGAGAGAGAGAGAGAGAGAGAGAGAGAGAGAGAGAGAGAGAGAGAGAGAGAGAGAGAGAGAGAGAGAGAGAGAGAGAGAGAGAGAGAGAGAGAGAGGTGTACTGATGGCAAAGATAACCGATAGCGTGTACGGTAAACGCCCTGAGGTGAAGTCCACCACCTGCCCACACCCCCTGTCAAATTGTCCAACCCACATTGAGGATGTTTCCTACGCCCATGCATTTCAATAGTCATACCTTTGCCATTTTTATCATTTTCTTGGCGATCCCAATGTCTCCCTGGTGGTTTTGTCCAATCTCAGCAATGATGAAGCAAGGGTTACTTCCTCCGATCATTCTACCGGGACACAGCTCGAACTTTAAAGGCATTTTGACCGCAAAGAGGTAAAAACTAAACAAGTGAAAGTAGTGTAGTAGTCTAGTGGAGAGCAGGATGAGAAGTAGGCGGTTGCTGCCTGTGACCGGGGTTCTTAAAGCGCTGCACCTCCCGGATGTGGGAGGGTTTCTGTACAAGTCATGTATGGTTAAACCGAAGTAATTAAAGATAAAGTCAAAGAATAAAAAAAATGAGTTACCGAAAACGGTACCACTTTACAATAAGACTACCCTTATAAAGGGTTTACGAATAGTTTGTAATTCATTTATTAATTAGGTTGTGAACACTTTATAAATCAGTAATAAGCTTTTAGAACAGTAAACCAACAATATCCTTTAAAACTGGAGGGATACAAAATATGGATAAATAAATAAATGTTAAAATGACTTTATCTTTAATTACTTCGGTTTAACCACATACATGACTTGTGCTTCACTTTAAGTTTAAGATTTTCATCTCAAATGAAATCAATATAATATTGTTGGCATCCTCATGCTCTCCATTTAATGGAAAGATATGTTTCTTTCACAGCTGTAAGGAGTAGACGGACGCATGTGTGGAAGCTAGTATCCCAGGGTGAGAGAAACAGGTCTGTCCTGCAACTTTTTTCGGTTGAGGACGTTTACCGTACACACTATCAAATCCAGTCGAACTTGTTAACCAATATAGCACTCATGGGTTATGTTTGCCATCAGTACACATCTCTCTCTCTCTCTCTCTCTCTCTCTCTCTCTCTCTCTCTGTCTCTCACTCTCTCGCCCTGTAATGAGTCGATTCAACTTCTTAGTGTCAGTATAAATAATACATTTATGTTGGTGCATCATGTCATGTGGCTCATTAAAAAAAAGTACAGCTATTATCTACCTCTTGTATAACTGGTCAGCCCCACCTGCATTAGCAGGTAAAAACAATTAATGGACGAAAAAAATACATTAAAGTAAAACCACTTTCCAGCAGTCAGCAGCACATTGTAACAGCTGTTGATACAGCTGTTCACATTCATAATTAAGTAAAAATAACACCCTTTTCACCCCGGTTACATTTTCCATTTGCCCTGAGAGGCTCAGTGAGGTAAAGGACTGAGTGTTTAGTTAGTTCACTTTAGTCTAAGTCAGGGGTGTCAAACTCAAATACACAGTGGGCCAAAATAAAATAAATGGGTACTAGTCGAAGGCCGGACTGGTTCAATGTTTATTGCAAAACGTATTGAAATGAACTTATTGCACATATTAAACCTGGAACTAACAAAGCTTAAATTATTGCCTATAAAAACAACATTAAACATTAAATAATCAGTTGAATTCATTTCTTACGGCTCTATCTGCAGCTTTTCCAGAGTCATTTCTTATGATTACATTTTCCCACAGGCCAACAGCTTCAAAAAACTATTTCCCTCAAAGAAATAAACCAACATGCCCTTCTGTCGTGAGAGAAAGTGCAGAAGGAAACATCCATGTAAACTCAGTGTGCTGCTCTGTGATGCTAGTTCAAGCCAGATACTTGGCATCTCATCTTGGGTGCAAGTTCATGAATGTTTGGGAACAGGCTCTGAGCTGAGGAAACCCTCAGGATGGAGTGAAGGTGTGCGTGCAATATACCGGCGGGCCAGATCTAATAGTAATTAGAAATTATCCTGTGGGCCGAAATTAAATCCACCACGGGCGTGATTTGGCCCTCAGGCCTTGAGTTTGACACATGTGGTCTAAGTTATCTCAGTGTGTCTCAAACGGTTTTATCACAATGTATGTAAACAAATATTTCCAAGGCACAACTTTATAATTATTAGGATAAATAAAAACAGGTTTGAAATCATTCCAATGTATACTATAGGACAGTAAACCAACAATATCCTTTAAAACTGGAGAGATGAAAAAATATGGATGAATAAATAAATGTTAACTGGTCAAATAAGAAATAAATGAACCAGCAAAAATCTTGCCGGCAGCAAATGGGTCAGAACCGGCCCCGGTGTCATCCCCACAGCACCCCCCATTTGAAACATGTTCCCATGGCTATGCAACGAAGGTTACATTATACAAATGTAGTGCAATATACAGACTGTTTAGCTTATGGTGATCAGCAGCCCTATGAGCTCATTCTCTCAGTGTATCATCAGGAAAACAGAGACACACACACATCGTTGAAATAAGAGTTTTTAAATTAAATTATTGGTTAAGAATAAACATCTTAAAGTAAATAACAATAAACAATAGCCCTTAACCCTGTAAGGCCCCCGGTTTTAATTGTACAACATTACTTTAAGCTATAAAAAGTCAGTAAATATTTTGTAAAGACCACATCTACATAGTCAAACGGTCCTTTTGTTCAGCCTCACAATGCTACTGGTTAGTAAATGTGATTATAGGTCCTGCCAACCAGGGGCACCGCCAGGGATTTTGGGCCCCACCAACCAAGCACAATTGCTGTAACCACATGATAAACATTGTGGAACAATGATGAAATATGTGAATGGAAGTGGCGACTTAAAACTGACACAAAACAACAAAACACTTTTGCCGAGCCCATGGAGAGTTTCATCACCAGCACGGGGTAAAAACCACCAATGAGCGCTCAGCTCGATATACCAGCGAGTCGTTTCCCATCAAGCATTTCGCTTCCGCAGCCCGTGGAGAGAAACTGCGCTGCCTCATTCTCAAGACTGCGGGCGTCTTTGTCCCGTGAGATTTCAACATCTCATGTAGGCGAGCCTCCAGAGCAAGTCGGACAAAATGACTAACCATCATGCAACGCACTAGCAAGACGGCGATCGCAATAGTAGCTCAATCTGTACAAGATCTTCCCTCTCTGCTTGTGAAAACGCCTGATCTAACAAATCATGTACATTGTCCATCAGACTCTCATAATAGGATGTACACTGAAAAAAAAGGCTTTTGGATTCACATGATTTTAACATGGACATCGGTTGCACATATTAAAAACATGTGTACTCAAAACTGTTGCATTATGTTAAAGAAACACAACTATGTTATGTCAAAGAAACATGAAATTGTTATGTTCATTTGAATATTTCCTTTAATATAGGTATATTCATTTACCCTATGTTTAACCAACATAACTTTTTTATGTTCATTTTAGGCTTTTAATATGCTCAGTATATTTAACTTGTAACTGTTAAAGCAACATGATTTCTTTATTTAAGCTTCACTGTAAAAAGTCTGTCGGACTTAAGTAATAAAAAAGATGGACATCGGTTGCACATATTAAAATCATGTGTACTCAAAACTATTCCATTATGTTAAAGACAGACAACTATGTTATGTCAAAGAAACATGAAATTGTTATGTTAATGTGAATATTTCCTTTAATATTAGTTATATTCATTTATCCTATGTTTAACCGACTTGACTTTTAATGTTCACTTTAGGCTTTTAATATATTCAGTATATTTTATTTGTACCTGTTAAAGCCACATTAATGTTTTGTTTAAACTACATGGTTTTCTGTTTAATCTACCTAGTGCTCAAGGGGTACATAACATTATTTATTTCATGTTAATAGAGGCATGTCGTACATTCTTCAACAGGATCCATCCTAATCTCTTATATCTACAGCATGTATCATAACATTTTAAAACAAATAGTCAATCAAGACAATCACATTTCTTTGAACAACATTCATGTATTTTTCTCAAAAAACAAAACAATAGTAACAACCACCACACATCCAGATGAGCTTTTGGTTTTTCCATCATGCAGCCCCAGGAGAATTAACAAATACATTGAAAATAAAGAAATAGAAGAAATAGAAAATGTTTGTGATGCATGTTGTGTTAGAACACAGCAAGCAAGCTTAAAGGAAACTATTCTCCTGACCAAAATAAAGGTTTATTGGGCCAAATGGCAAATAAAGGCTTATTTTTGTAACTCATTCATAGTAAACAATTAACAGAAAATGTCAACGCCTAGCCGAAAAAAGGAAATCTTCTTGCAAATTCATTATTTAAATAGTAACCTGCTAATATGAAAGGGCACTTTAATGCAAAAAAGCAATGGCATTGCTTTGGAAAAATACATGGAAGTATAATAATGGCCTGGTTTCTCACCACATATGCACTAAAGAAAGTATTACAAATAAAAACAAGAACTGACATTTTGAAGTAGCGCAATTAGTACATTCTGAAAACACATGACCCCAGGAAAAACCTACATTTCTGAAACATGCAAATCAATACAGCAAAAAGCATGAGCAAAGGAAGTGCAAGACAGTTGTATCGATGAAAGTCCAGTATGAATGCTGTAAAAGTGCACAATGGTCCATGGCAACAGCTCACTCAAATAGTTTGTTTTTAAACGCTTGGGCTTTCTTGGAGAGCATGTTGCCGTCTAGCTCCATTAACATTTGCTGAAGCATTTCGAACGTGCATTTCAGTTTAGGGGGGTAGTTCAGGTTCATTGCATACATTAGTCCAAACAGCATGGTAGCAGCTAATGCAATGTTGTCCACATCAGTTAGTAGGCTACCTGTTGGCCTTCCAGGACAATCTGTCCTCTGGTCTCATCTGTCCTCTGGTCTCATCTGTCCTCTGGTCTCATCTGTCCTCGGGTCTCATGGTGGAATTGTGTTTGACAACATAAAGTCCCACTGTAATCCCCTGAATGCACCGCAGAATGACGTCTTCATCTTCTGCCTGCAGAGTGCACAGTCACAAAGGGAACAGAGTGAGATCTAACAAATCAAGACATATATATACCCATTACTAAGTCCCTGTGTTTAACAAGTACATTTTGTCAGAGTTCAGTACTTTTAAGCCTCCTTGTTATCTGATATACTCCTGTTTGACCTGATAAAAAATGTTTCATTTCCTTTGTCCGTTTTAAATTAAAAGCCCTCTAGCTTTTCAGTGTAGTCTGGCTATTAAACAGAAAACAAGGATGTTGACATACTTCAGGGTTTAGGCTATATACTATGTGGTGTTTCAATAAATACATATGTTAAAGCCCAAAAAAAAATCAAAAGGTCAAATATTACTTCTACTGACCACAAACTCTCTCATTGAGCACACAGAACACACAGACCCTTCAGAAGACAATCCCGGTCTAAATCGACATCATCAACCTAAGTGAAGCGGAATAAGAAAATAAAGAATCTGTTTTGCTCAATGAAATGTGTACACTATTGACTCGATGTATAATTTCCTTAAAATGAATTCTTACTTGAGTCATGTTTGACATAATACAGCTCAGACGCTGGCCTTACTGTCCTCCTCTATTCTCAAAAACCTTCAGAAGTTTGTCAGATAGCACATCCAGGTGAGAGAGAAACCTTAATTGGAGGGGCAGGGTTGTTATACGCTTAAACTCCACATTTATCAAAGAAAACAAAATATCACAGTCATAAAAATCATGAAATAATTTCATTTTCTAATGATGTTATGATTGTGTGCTTGCCTCAAAACGATGCAGAGAAACTAGTCCATGCATTTGTGACTTCAAAGCTAGCTTATTGTAATCAAGTACGAACAACCAGGTTAAACTACATTACATTTAATTTACGTTTTTTTCCAAAGCGACTTAAAATAAGCATTACTGTAATATAAGACTACATATAAGAAACATCCTTATTGCCATTTCAACAAACAAAACATGATCACTTTTGTGAAGGAGGCCTTATCGCAGAATGTTCGGCTTTTGCCTCTCACTTTCTGAATCACTTTTGCCTAGTAAATCATAAAATGTGTATATCCCTGCAATGTTTGCAGTATGTAAATGTTATGAATAAATATTCAGGAATTGTCAGACTAATACCAGTTTTCAATTAGTTAAAGATCAAGTTTAAGTTAGTCAAGTAAATCACACAAAACATTTGAATACTCACCATTTACTACAGAGCCTTTGGAACAATGTTCAAAGCAATCTTCTCCACACCAATTACCTATCACAGAAAAACATATTTTAAATTATTTCATTATTCACACACAAATAAAACAAAAATATTCTGCTCCTTAAATGCGACATTTATCATTTATGTACCTTTAGGTTAATATGAACCGACTTCGGCCTAGATGGGCGCCTCCAGTGTAAAAAGCTACAGTAGCCTATACTAATGCAATGAGTACAACTTTGTACGGAGCCATACACATCAGCGTTGCGAGCTCATTTCAAATTGGTTTCAATGGAGACGTGCACTGCAGCAGCGCACACCGCTCGTCATGTGACGAGGAACAACCAATCACAACCGAGAAACATCTCAACTTCCGTAAACACAAGTGTAAGTTAATTTCACAGCGGGTGGATCGTGACCCTTACTTGCTCTGTCCGGCATGTCCCCCATATTCATGGTATGTGCACCGCTGCTAAAATGTAACACAATCCTTAATATCCTCCACTTTCCAGTATCAAGTGTCGCTTTCCGGGACACACCCCCACACACAATATTTTGTCTCTGTTTTGATCTGTTTTGATCTGTGTGTATTTACGGTATTTACATGAACACAGAGTGGATCAAAGCAGAGACATAAACACCGTTTTTTAGGGAAAACACTGCGGTCCCACAGACAATATTGTATTTTTTAAAAACCAACACCTTAAATGGGTAAAGATGGTCGCTTAACGTAAGGTAGGCCTACAACCTGCATCAACGCCCTTAAAAGTCGGCACAAGAGTAGACATGCAGAGCCGGACCGACTCAGTAAAGTTCTACACCGCCTGACAGCAGACATGAAACAATAATTTAAAACAAGACGTAGCCTATAGACATGCAAACATGCCGCAAGCTCATCCATCAGATATGACTCCCCCCTCCCCACTGAGCTTGGTATAATGTGCATAACTTTGGGCAAAGTTCATAGTTTTAAATATTGTAAATCAAGCCACGGCCGGACTTACACTTTACAAATACTCACAGTATAAAAACAGGCTAAACACAAGTCAATCAATATAAACTCACCTTATGATTCTCATGGCTTTATCCTAGCTAACACCAGTGAATGACAATGTTTATAAATTGACAGCTGTATTTACGTTGCTCGTTGTAACGGCAAATGTGAACTCTGCTTTTTGCAAACAATGCGTCTTGTGATAACCTGTAACTATGACGAACATTTGATGACATTAAATAACTTTAAATAACTTTGACCTTGTAGAGATGTTCTCGGGACAGAACCAGCTTACTCCTCCGATGCGGGAAGAAAATATGGTAGAACCCCTCCCCCCCTCCTTTGTTTAAAAAAGAAAAAGCTTCACATTTTTAAAAATAAATATATTTTGCAATTTTTTTCTGCTTTACATCTTCTCCATTAAAGTGCCATATTGTTCAGGTTCAATTACGAAACTATTAAAGTACGGGTTTGAGTCCGACCATATTAATTTGTGAATAAAATATTTGTAAATAATAATTAGAAGCTGAGTAATCGGCTGCGGAATAAGCTGCTGACGTATGTGCTCAGTGGGCGGAGTTACAGAGACAAACATAACTTTTTTCTTATTTCTTAACATGATTGAGACTTATAGAACGAACAGCCCTCAAGATTAAAATAGTTCTACTTTGATTCATGTTTCGACGAGAAACATTAATAAATTATGTCTCATATATTAACTGCATATTTGCAAATTGAACAACCCCACTTTCTCCTTTTTTTCAGTGCAGGAAGTCTTTGGTGAAGCACATATTGAGGCTTTTTTTTATCACTTTAGGCCAGTGACTGCTTCAGATAGTGGTTCAGAGGGGATTCAGAGGTGCTAAACCATTGACACTTCACAGTTTTATTACAGTCATATGGCCCCTCCTGTCACGGATGTACATCATGTACACATGCGATATGCAATACATTACATTACATTACATTGCATTTAGCTGACGCTTTTATCCAAAGCGACTTACAATAAGTGCATTCGACCAGGAAGATACAACCTTTAAGAAAACAGAATCATATAAGTACATCAGGTTTCATAGAGCCAAACATTTCAAGTGCTACTCAACTGGCATTTAGAAAGCCAGCCCTTTATTAGTATATAAGTGCTTTGTTAGTAATTCTATCGCTCGAAGTGGAGTCTAAAGAGATGAGTTTTCAGTTTGCGTCGGAAGATGTGTAAGCTATCTGCTGTCCTGATTTCAATGGGGAGCTCATTCCACCATTTTGGAGCCAGGATAGCAAACCCACGTGTTTTTGCTGACGGGAACTTGGGTCCCCCTCGCAGTGCGGGTGCAGCGAGCTGTTTGGCTGATGCAGAGCGGAGTGCACGTGCTGGGGTGTACGGTTTAACCATGTCCTGGATGTAGGAAGGGCCAGATCCATTCACAGCATGGTACGCAAGTACCAGTGTCTTGAAGTGGATTCTAGCAGTTACTGGAAGCCAGTGAAGGGAGCGGAGGAGCGGTGTGGTGTGGGAGAATTTGGGAAGGTTGAAGACCAGACGAGCCGCTGCATTCTGGATGAGCTGCAGAGGTCGGATGGCACATGCAGGTAGACCAGCCAGGAGGGAGTTGCAGTAGTCTAGGCGTGAGATGACGAGAGCCTGGACCAGAATCTGCGCTGATGTCTGGGTCAGCTGGGGACGTATCCTCCTGATGTTGTAAAGCGTGTATCTGCAGCAGCGGGTTGTAGCAGCGATGTTTGCAGTGAAGGACAATTTGTTATCTAGGACCACACCCAGATTCCTTGCAGTCTGAGTCGGGGAAACAACAGTGGTGCCGATGTTGATTGTTAGGTCAAGAGTGGGACAATCTTTTCCCGGAAGGAAGAGCAGTTCAGTCTTGTCAAGGTTGAGCTTGAGGTGATGAGCAGACATCCACCGAGAGATATCTGCTAGGCAAGCAGAGATGCGTGCGACGACCTGGGTCTCTGAGCGTGGAAAGGACATAATTAGTTGGGTGTCGTCAGCGTAGCAGTGGTATGAAAAATAACATCATGAATGTTGCAATGACAATATCATTAGCGATAAATAAAATAAAATGTTTTATTCAAATAAGTAAGTAGCCTGTGTAGAATCTAAACAGCTAATATATTATCATTTATTTATCATTTAGGCAAAACATCTTAATGCCCCATTCATAACATTTCTGGTACTCTAAACAAAAACGCCCACACATGGATTATTCAAAAAGGTGAATAGGCTACAAGTATAACAAATGCATTTAATATGCATGCTCAGCTCAAAATATGCTGCATATCAGATCTCAAGTAGATGTGGATGGCTTCAATGGGGATGTGTGATTTTGTGCAGAGCTTTCATTGAAGCCATCCACATCTACTTGAGATCTGATATGCAGCATATTTTTGAGCCGAGCATGCATATTAAATGCATTTGTTATACTTGTAGCCTATTCACCTTTTTGAATAATGATTGCATCCACCTGGGTTACTTGGCTCAACCAAATCACTTTATATAAGTTTACTTTAAACCACACTTAAAATAATAATATAATTATACATAAGCCTACATGTCTACAGTAAAGCAACTAATACATGTTTTAAATACATAAACATTCAAATGTGAAAGACACCTTCAATGAATATTTCAAACTTACACAAAATCAGATTCTTGTAAAAATTAGAGTACATGCATTGTTCCATCTGTCAAGCTAAGATATACATATATCTTTTTGTGGGGTTTTTAAAAAATTAAAATGATCAGTTAGATGAGTTTCTTCTCGTTACATGGATATAAAACATTCATAGTTTATTAAATGAACATGCCCTCGGACACTGTTTCCTGCAAGATGTTGCGGCAGTGCCCCGGTACCGGGGTCTCTCGGGCTTAGCAGGTTAAAGACAAATGTGTTCCTAAACCCGAGATATCAACCTTCACAGACAGTCTTGGAACTTGTTTTGCTAAAGTAAATAAAATGTGAGTTGGTTTAACCTGACTTTCTGTGTGTTTATTGTCTCACAAACACTGTCATTTAGTCACCCTTTCAATAACATCTCTGTGTGTACAGCTCAGTGTGACTGAAAGGAGGGAATGAGACCCTCTTCCATACACACCAATATTGTGACACACACACAAACAAAAAAAAACACACACACTCAGCATGAGTCAGATTAAAGTAAAGAAATAGACGAAAAAAACGTTTTCTGTTCACATATTAGCAGGTCCATTTTGGCCCCTGAAATGCTTAGTGTTTCTGGAAAGGTCCCAATCTCAGCTTTCCATATATCTTTGATTGAAGTATGTGAGACAAAAGATGGTTGAGTTACAGCCCGAAACATAAGCCAATTGCGGGACATATAAAGTATATGCCAATTTTCTACTTCAAAACTGCATTATTGAGCTCATACTTTCTGTCACAAACTTGGTTCAAGGCTTGTTACAACGAATACAATCCAAGCTTTCAGAATATGTAAAGCCTGTAATTCTAAGCAGGTGAAGGATGACTGGCATCCTGTTTAGTTTGGAAATTAGCTAACAACCGCACAATGTACACTCTGATTGTGTCTGATTACTCTGTGATTAACCTTAATCATATATTCTGTTGCAGTTATCAAGCCTTTATTGAATTGAATTGAGTTGGTTTAACCTGACTTTCTGTTTGTTTATCGTCTCACAAACACTTTCATTTAGTCAACCTTTCAATAACATCTCTGTGTCTAGAGCTCAGTGTCAAACACATGGATTGTCTCTCTCACCAACCCACATGCAAATATCTCCTCTCCTCACGCACCAGAGTGGGGGGTGGGACCACTCAGGATACTGAGACGACACACAGATGACAGTTACTGAACAGAGATTTTAGTAGTTTAATATATAATATTCTTCTGCACTGTTGTTTATACATGGTTAGTTGCAGCAAATAATATGTTCAATTTGAACCATTAAGGAGAAGAAACATATAACTATTAATTCCAATGAATACTGTGTTCCCTTCACTTTGATTGTGTGTCTGCTTACTCTGTGATTAACCTTAATATATATATTAATCATATATCCTGTTGCAGGCATCAAGCCTTTATTGAAGTATATTCAGTACTTTTCAATATTGTGGAGTTGGTTTAACCTGACTTTCTGTGTGTTTATGGCTTTAGTCAAGCTTTCTCTCTGTGTGACTTTCATTCTCTTTGTCTCTCTCACACACATGCAAATATCCTCCCATCCCCCTCTCAGGTAAGGGTGTGTGTTGTGGGAGTCAATGACATCTCTGTGTGACTTCCATTGTCTTTGGCTCTCTCACACACATGCAAATATCCTCCCATGCCCTTCTCAGGTAAGGGTGTGTGTGCTGCCCCTTTAAGAGGGCCTGCAAAGGGTAAAAGTATTCTTGCGAGGGCAGAATACAGGCGTGGTTGTCTTTTTACTATTCTGCCCTTGCAAGAATACTTTTCGGATTGCAGGCTTGGCAGATAACTTAACACGGAAATAAACACCCAGGAGACAGCAGCTCAGTTTTGGATGTTTACTGATTAAATTCCATTTTCATTTCCATTTTTCCTTTCCATTTTTGTAAAACTGAAATACAAACAAAACCCAAAGTCATGACACGTTGTCACATTAAACACTAAATAAACAAAGAAACAAGACTAAAACAAACATTCCAAACAACAGAGTACCTGTTAGCATAAATGCTACAAACATTTCCACTGCTGTTCACAGGCTAACAAGTTTAGCATCATTCATTGTTCTTCATGTTTGCGTCTAATCAATTTAAATGTGCAACTAAGTAAAAAGACAACCACACCTGTAGGATTTGCCACAGAAGATGGGATACCAGTAGAAACAACCGCATTCTTATGTCATCAAAGCTACAGTCTACATGATGGAAGACAACAATGATGAGTGGGAAACACGATCACAATGCTCCAACACCTCACGTTCAAGCTGCATGTCCTCAGTCAACACCATGGCAGCTAGAGCTCGTGCAAAAGCAGAGGCTGCACGTGTCCATGCCTCTTTTGCACAAAGAGAAGCTGACATGATTAAAGCACAGGCATCTATTGATGCTGAAGCTACAAGAAAGAAAGCGGAGCTTAAAGCTAGTCTCAACACATTGCGGCTAGAAAGTACTGCTGCAGTTGCCATCGCTGAAGCTGAAGTTCTCGAAGCAGCTGCTGAGGATGCATATGGAGATCCAGATCGTGCAAGCCTAAAGAGTGAGTACACTGAGTGGTACAAGGGGAAACCAGCACCTGACTCTCACCGAGACTCAAAGCCACAACAACCCATACCCACACCGGGGCGCCAGAACGCAATGGACGACGGTGAGCAAGCTAAAGGCTACATGGGAAGAGGTGCTGTACAGCCACGTGGGGTCATTGAAGGTGGATTTCCTAAACTACCTGCTCAACATGCACACAATCAGGAGCGAGATGCCAGCCACATATACAGCCCTGCTGAAGGTCCATCCTGAAAAATCTACAGTCATCATGAGCAGTCACACGCAGCAAGACCATCCAGTCATGTTCAGCAACCTGCTCAGCCACATGCAGATGTTTCACCCAGAGCCAATGAGTCTCATTCATCAGCTACAGCAGATTTGGCCAAGTATTTAATACGTCGGGAAATGGTTAGCTCCGGGCTATTGCAGTTTGATGACCAGCCGGAAAACTATTGGGCCTGGAAAGCATCATTCCTCAGTTCCACAGAGGGCTTGAACCTGTCATCAAGAGAAGAGCTCGACCTCCTGTGTAACTGGCTTGGACCGAAATCCTCTGAACATGCAAAGACAATCAGATCGGTTCACATCCATAATGCGGCAGCAGGTGTCAATATGCTATGGCAAAGGTTGGAAGATTGTTATGGGTCACCTGAAGCAATAGAAAATGCACTCCTCAAAAAAGTCGATGATTTCCCAAAAATCAACAACAGAGAAAATCAAAAGTTGAGGGAGCTGGGAGACATTCTTCTCGAGCTTGAAGCCGCCAAGACAGATGGATTTCTATCTGGTCTGAGCTACCTAGACACATCCCGTGGCATCACTCCCATCGTCCAAAAGCTGCCATATTCCCTGCATGACAAATGGGTCTCTCTAGCATCACGTTACAAAGAAACACACAGAGTATCGTATCCACCATTCTTTATCTTTGCAAAGTATGTTTGTGACCAAGCCAAGATACTCAATGATCCAAGCTTTGCCCAGCTCACAGGTGGTCAGAGTATAAGCAAGACGGAGAAGCCTTTCAAACCCAACATGAGAACGCCAGTCTCTGTAAGGAGGACAGAGGTCTCAGCAGACTTTGATAACAGCTATGAAAGCACAGCAGAAAAAAGAGCAGTCGACCCAGATAAGCAATGTCCACTCCACCACAAACCACACCCTCTCAGGAAATGCCGTGGTTTCAGGTACACATCTCTGGATGAGAGAAAAGCATATCTTAAGGATTCAAACATTTGCTTTGGGTGTTGTGCATCAACCAGCCACCAAGCCAAAGACTGTGACAAAAAGGTTCAGTGCAGAGAGTGCAACAGTGACCGCCACCCTACTGCACTACATCCAGGACCGGCTCCATGGACAACAGGGGCCGCCGTAACCTCAAGATATCAAAGCGGGGAGCAAAACGAATCTCCTCCTGTCACATCAAAATGCACTGACATCTGTGGGACTGAAGTAAAGCCAAGATCATGCACCAAGATTTGTCTAGTCAAAGTGTATCCGGCAGGCCAGAGAGAGAGAGCTGTCAAAATGTATGTTGTCCTAGATGAGCAGAGCAATAAGTCCTTGGCAAAAACAGACTTTTTTTAACTCTTCAATGTTAATGATGGCACAACATCCTACACCCTGAAGACATGTTCAGGAGTCTTTGAAACCTCAGGGCGGCGAGCAAACAACTACATCGTGGAGTCATTGGACGGCAAAACGTGTATATCACTTCCCACTCTAATCGAATGTGATATGCTCCCAGATGACAAGTCTGAAATTCCCACGCCTGAGATCGCAAAACACTACACACATCTCAACCGGGTTGAGGACAAGATCCCTGCACTAGATTCTACTGCAGACATTCTCATACTGCTTGGCCGAGATATACCACAGGCACATAAAGTTCGGGAGCTGTGCAATGGACCCCACAACGCCCCGTATGCTCAACGTCTCGACCTAGGTTGGGTGATCATAGGAGAAGTGTGTCTTGGAAAAGCCCACAAACTAGACTGCATCAATGTCTACAGGACCAATGTGCTGATAAATGGACGTACGCCTCTTTTTGACCCTTGCAATAACACTCTGCACATCAAAGAGAGAGTGGATACTCCAACTCTTCACCACCATTTTCCAAGAGCCAAAGAGATGAACAATCTGTTCGATAAAACGGACAACCTTGGAAAAGGAGTTTTCCAGCGGACACCACATGATGACAAGGTTGCCATGTCTGTAGAAGACATAATCTTCCTGGAAATAATGGACAGAGAAGTCTTCATGGATGACTCAAATAGTTGGGTAGCACCTTTACCTATCAGAGAACAAAGACGTAAACTCCCCAACAACAGAGCACAAGCTGTCCAGCGTCTCCTGATGTTAGGCCACATGTTTAAAAAAAAGCCAGACATGAAGGAACATTTTATCACTTTCATGAGGAATATGTTTGAGTCTTGTCATGCTGAACCTGCGCTCCCAATCAGTGAAGAGCAAGAGTGTTGGTATCTACCAATCTTTGGAGTCTATCATCCACGCAAGCCAGGTCAGATTCGAGCGGTGTTTGACTCCAGTGCCAAGCAAGACGGCATCTCACTTAATGACGTTCTGTTGACTGGTCCAGATCTCAACAATACACTCTTGGGTGTCCTCACTCGCTTCCGTAAGGAACCTGTTGCTGTTGCTGTAGACATAGAGCAAATGTTCTACTGCTTCAAAGTTTGTGAGGAGCACCGCAACTTCTTACGTTTCCTATGGTTTGAGGACAATGACCCTGCCAAAAGAGTCAAAGAGTATCGCATGACAGTCCACGTGTTTGGCAATAGCCCCTCTCCAGCGGTTGCTATATACGGCTTAAGAAGAGCTACTTGTCAAGACCAGGAGGAATAGGGAAAGGAGGCAAAGCGGTTCATCATGAGGAACTTTTATGTTGACGATGGACTCTCCTCTTTCCCTACTGACGACGAGGCCATTCATGTGCTGAAAAAATCAAGAGAAATATTAGCTGATTCAAACATTAGACTACACAAGGTAGCTTCAAACCACAGGAAAGTGATGGAAGCCTTTCCCCCTGAAGAACGTGCTAAAGATCTGAAGGACCTTGAACTAGGAATAGATCCTCTCCCCCTGCAGAGGAGTTTAGGCCTCAGCTGGAACCTTGAAACTGATACATTCACCTTCCTTGTGTCCAGGGAAGAGAAGCCTTTTACTCGTCGTGGAGTGCTCTCAACAGTCAACAGCCTGTTTGATCCCTTGGGCTTTGTGGCTCCAATAACAGTGCAAGGCAAGGCTCTACTCAGAGAATTCTGTACAGAAAACTGTGAGTGGGATGAACTATTACCTGCCGAAAAAGAGACACAGTGGAAGTCTTGGAAAGACTCACTTATGGCACTTGAGCTACTTCAGATTCCCAGGACTTACTTACCTGTTTCTTTACTATCCACACAGTTCAAAGCACTTTGTGTGTTTGCGGATGCATCCACTACAGCCATCTCTGCAGTGGCCTACCTCAGAGCAATCGATAGTAAGGGACATGTTCACGATGGATTCTGCATGGGAAAATCTAAACTAGCACCACGTCACACTCATACTGTGCCTTGTCTGGAACTTTGTGCAGCTGTGCTGGCAGTCGAACTATCTGAACTGTTGGTAGAAGAGCTGGATATCAAAATTGACACACTGAAGTTCTACACAGACAGTAAAGTTGTGTTGGGCTACATTCACAACAGCAACCGGAGGTTCTATGTGTACGTCGCCAACAGAGTTACACGCATACGAAAGTCAACCAGTCATGAACAGTGGCACTTCATCAGCACAGAGCACAATCCTGCAGATCATGGTCCACGGTATGTACCAGTTATGTTCTTAGGAGGTACAAACTGGTTTTCAGGTCCTTCCTTTCTGAAAAAAGATGAAGGAGCACCTCCTCAGGAAAAGATCTTTGGGCTTGTCGAACCGGACTTGGACACAGAGGTGCGCCCGGTAATTACGACCTTTGCTGCAACAACCTCTGAAACGCAGCTCGGTTCACACAGATTTGAGCGCTTTTCCAGCTGGGAGCTACTCACCCAAGCAGTGGCCAAGCTTATCTGGAGAGTCAGATCTTGTTCCAGAGGTAAAAAGGGGGATAAGTCAAAAGCAGATGAGCTCATGCAGGCAAAAATAATAATCATCCGCTGCATTCAGCACGAAGCCTTCAAAGGAGAAATACAGGCTCTGGTTAAAGGAGAGATGGTTTCAAAGAACAGCCCCCTCAGAAAGCTTGATCCCATCTTGGATACAGATGATGTGGTGAGGATTGGTGGTCGTTTGTCAGCTGCTGCAATCTCTTGGGAAGAGAAACACCCAATTATCATCCCAAAAAATCATCACATCACTACATTACTGGTGAGATATTACCACGAATGACAAGCACACCAGGGAAGACATATCACTGAAGGGGCTGTCAGGTCAGCCGGTCTGTGGGTCCTTGGAGGAAAGAAGCTGGTATCAAGCATCATATACAAGTGTGTCACCTGTCAAAGGTTAAGAGGAAGTGTGGGAAATCAAAAAATGTCCAATTTACCTGCTGATCGTTTTACCCAAGCTCCTCCATTCACCCATGTTGGACTAGACGTGTTTGGACCATGGAACGTCTGCGCTCGTCGTACCAGAGAAGGTCTCTCAGAAAACAAGCGCTGGGCCGTCATGTTTACTTGTCTAGTCACAAGGGCAGTACACATTGAGGTAGTTGAGTCTCTATCCACCTCAAGCTTCATCAATGCGCTAAGAAGATTCACTGCAATCAGGGGCCCAGTAAAGCTTTTTCGTTCGGACCGTGGGACAAACTTCGTTGGTGCTTGCAAAGAACTTGGAATAACACAAGGAAACGCTGAGCTCCAGTCCTACCTTAAAAAGCAGAGTTGTACATGGGACTTCAATCTGCCACATTCTTCACATATGGGAGGAGTGTGGGAAAGGATGATAGGGGTTGCTCGTCGCATTTTGGATGCTATGTTGATCAAGGTGCACTCTCCCAACCTTTTGCATGAAGTCCTCATCACATTGATGGGAGAAGTCACTGCTATAATGAATGCAAGACCAATAGTTCCAGTGTCATCAGATCCAGACATGCCCACTGCACTCACTCCTGCCATGCTTTTGACACAAAAAATAGACTCACTTTCAGCTCCTTCTGGAGACCTTGACCTTAAAGATCTTTACCGGAGTCAATGGAAGCAAGTCCAAAGTCTAGCTGATTCATTCTGGAAACATTGGCAACAAGAATACCTTGCAACTCTACAACCAAGAAGGAAATGGCAAGCAGATAAGCCTAACTTGCAAATCGGAGACGTTGTGCTTCTTTAGGACGGACAGGTTAAAAGGAACGAATGGCCTACTGGACTTATAGTAAATACCTTTCCTGGTCAAGACAACAGGGTCCGTAAAGTGGAAGTACGGGTGATTAAAGAAGGTTCTCCCAGGGTGTATTCAAGACCAGTCTCTGAAGTTGTTCTCCTTCTCAAAGGGACTTAGTGGTACATTATACCAAGCGGGGAGTGTGCTGCCCCTTTAAGAGCGCCTGCAAAGGGTTTTGGGTGTCCATAAATGCTTGCCGTAGTTTCCTGTTTCTAGCTGTCTATGGAGCACATGGATTGTTTCCTGTCAACTAAATCCTTGCTCAAATCCTAGGGTCTTTATGTCTGTAAGTACCATTCCATATATTGTCCTTGTATACTTAGTTGCACATTTAAATTGATTATATGCAAACATGAAGAACAATGAATGATGCTAAACTTGTTAGCCTGTGAACAGCAGTGGAAATGTTTGTAGCATTTATGCTAACAGGTACTCTGTTGTTTGGAATGTTTGTTTTAGTCTTGTTTCTTTGTTTATTTAGTGTTTAATGTGACAACGTCTCATGACTTTGGGTTTTGTTTTTATTTCAGTTTTACAAAAATGGAAATGAAAAATGGAAATGAAAATGGAATTTAATCAGTACATCCAAAACTGAGCTGCTGTCTCCTGGGTGTTTATTTCCGTGTTAAGCTATCTGCCAAGCCTGCAATCCGAAAAGTATTCTTGCGAGGGCAGAATAGTGTGTGTTGTGGGAGTTAATGACATCTCTGTGTGACTTCCATTGTCTTTGTCTCTCTCACACACATGCAAATATCCTCCCATCGCCCTCGCAGGTAAGGGTGTGTGTTATGGGAGTCAATGACATCTCTGTGTGACTTTCATTCTTTGTCTCTCTCACACATATGCAAATATCCTCCCATCCCCCTCTCAGGTAAGTGTGTGTGTTGTCGGAGTCAATGACATCTCTGTGTGACTTCCATTGTCTTTGTCTCTCTCACACACATGCAAATATCCTCCCATCCCCCTCTCAGGTAAGGGTGTGTGTTGTCGGAGTCAATGACATCTCTGTGTGACTTCCATTGTCTTTGTCTCTCTCACACACATGCAAATATCCTCCCATCGCCCTCGCAGGTAAGGGTGTGTGTTATGGGAGTCAATGACATCTCTGTGTGACTTTCATTCTTTGTCTCTCTCACACATATGCAAATATCCTCCCATCCCCCTCTCAGGTAAGTGTGTGTGTTGTAGGGGTTGGGAGGAGTAGGTCTCAGGTAAGGGTGTCTAGCATCACTCCGTGGTCAATACTGAGATGACACACAGCTGATTTACAGTACTTTGAGTGTATATCAATATATATCAAATATATGTATGTGCTTTGCATGATACATAGTATAGTTCTGTGTGTTTATTGTCTCGCAAATTGTCATTTAGTCAACCTTTCAATAACATCTCTGTCTACAGCTCAGTGTGACTGTGTCAAACACATGCATTGTCTCTCTCACAGACATGCAAATTATCTCAGGATAGTGAGATGACACACATGTGACAGTACAGGTGAGAGTAGGTGAACAGAGATTTTCATAGGATAATATATAGTATTCCTCTGCACTGTTGTTTATCCTCCTGGGACACGAGGAAAAAAAGTGTCTTCCAATTTCCTTTTTTTTGTGATTTCCTACCTATTTAGGGTTAAAAAAACATCTTGCAATTTAGACTTTTTTTATTTTATTTTATTTAAAAAAGTTACAGTATGTCCACTGTAAAGGACGTCGGGACCATATTAGTTTGAAAAGACAGCCAAAATTAACAGAGACAATGTAACGTATTATGGTTATAGAGTGATATTAATACAATAATACATTCACCTTTATTTAAAACATGAATAAGTAATTGATCCGAACATTACTGTTTATTTGGTCAATAAAAAACTAGTTCTTCAAAGACTTGCTTGTCAATGTACTGGGAAAGGTACCTCATTGCCTCCAGTCGGCACGGACTGTAGGGTCATCTTGACTAGTTTTATGGATGTGGTCTGCATTTTACCATGCTCATAGAAACAAAGCTGTCTGAGGCAATTCTCTTTTTTCATGGCTCCACTTAAAATAAAAACAACAATGAGACATACATGCTACTCTTGGCTCACAGGGGGCCATGTCTTTCCAGCTCCTCCCTATCTGTCTCTCTGTCTGTATCTGTGCGCTCATGGAGCCTCCTTCATCTTTCCCCCCCTTCCTCTTGACCCTCTTCTATCCCAGGCGTGAAATCATCATCTGTCTCATCATCTGAGAGCACAAAATCTGAATCTCCCTGAACTATCTGGTACAGAAAATGTCTGCTTCAGTTCCGTCTCCTGCAACAATATTGAGTCATAAAGTCCATGAAGATAGTCCTGACGTCCACTAGAATGGACATTTATAAAAGGGCTGTTATTCGAAAACTTGAATTATTTAATTGCTTTCAGAACAAATTTATATAGTTCCTCACATGTTAATAAACACGAACATATATGATTTTCATGATAAAAATTACAATTATTCAACAATATTTGACTTCTCCTCCTGCTTCTATAACATTTAGTTTGTTATGCCAGCCATTTTGGATGAAAAGAAAGAGGAACTTCCCAGCATGCAATTTTAACCAATGACATATCACTGGAAAGACCAGGATGTCCTCTGTACAGTACATCAGGGATTGATAGAGTAGCTCAAAAGAGTCAAAGGAGATGCATGTTAACAAAATGTCCACTACAGTGGACATTTTCAATGGGCTGGGTCCCAGGAGGTGGTCTCTCTCACACACACATATCCTCCCATCCCCCTCTCAGGTAAGGGTGTGTGTTTTGGGGGTTGGGAAGAGTAGGTAATAGAGATGTTAAGATTCACCGATTCGCATCGGTGCACCGGCATAAACGTTCAAAATGCGAGTGCACTAGAGATGTTAAGATTCACCGATTCGCATCGGTGCACCAGCATAAACGTTCAAGATGCGAGTGCACCGGTTGAAAGAGTGCACATCGGCTACAGTTTGGGTTGAACTCGCGATGCATCGATTGCGTAGCGTCTTTGCATCGGTAAAAAAACGATTCATTCATATAAAATCCCCTTATCTTGTCAACGTTCAGCAGAGACGATCTTTGATATTTGCTTTGCCACTACGGAGAACGAGAGTCTCAGTTATCAACACACACGGAAGTTGAGGAGAAAGAGAAACACAGCGCAGCGAAAAATACCTACAAATCAAACGTTTGGCAACACTTCGGATTGTTCAAGAAAGACGGTGTAATAGTCATTTATGCTATATAGTTGACCGCAGGTCATGGAGAGTAATAAGGTATCCGTAGACCTTTGTATGAGGTATCTTTATTACTTAACAGGTCTACAGCCATGATACATAGATCCGTCCTAGATGCGGACTTGGATACACACAGTATCACTCCGCAGCCGCACCCCATCAGTAACGTCCTGATGGTATATGTGCGCGGCACTATTACTACAGACGGTCAACTTGAAAAATCACTCGCAAATAGTTAACGATGCCGAGCCGCTTTAAAGTACACAAGTAGTACGAGGAACTTAGCGACGCACATAAAGAGGCGACATGGGGTCTGCGGCTGAAAAGAGAAACCTGAAAGTGAGACATATGAGTTAAATCACTCAGTGAGGTGTTCTGTCAGAGAGTGGTGTTTAGCTTACAGCAGCCTGTGACGGCCAATAATAATTTAAATGTCTTCCTTACTGTAAGCAGTTATGAAATACCTGTTTGTGAAAGGTTATTTGTTTTCTTTATTGTTCAGATAGAAACCAATGCTTTCTGCTCACTGGTGAGTTAGCCTCTGAGTGTTAAGCACATCAGGCTGGCAGCTGTATGGGCATTGCTCTATGGTAGCTGTTATTTGCACATTGTTAATCATGAGCAATGCATCCTTACATTGTTTAACTGTGAGGTGTTATACAATTGTACTCTGGAGAGCTTTTAAAGGTAAAAAAATAAACGGCATGATGGGATGTGCAGTACCAAATATGTAAAGCACTTTTTTGTTAATGTATGATTTGCTGCATATAAGGAATAAAACAAAAATCCTCTGTCGTACCATATTGAAGTATCATTATTTTTGCATCGTGTTGAATCGCATCTTATCGCCCCGAATCGCATAATGTTGAATCAAATCGTATCGAACTGTATCGCAACAGGGGTGAATCGTATCGTATCGCATCGCCTGGTGTTTCAAAGGTATCGTTAATGTATCGTATCGTGGTAACGTATCGAGATGCGCTTCGCATCGGCCTCAGTGATGGAGATGCACATCCCTAGAGTGCACCGGTTGAAAGAGTGCACATCGGCTACAGTTTGGGTTGAACTCGCGATGCATCGATTGCGTAGCGTCTTTGCATCGGTAAAAAAACGATTCATTCATATACAATCCCCTTATCTTGTCAACGTTCAGCAGAGACGATCTTTGATATTTGCTTCGCCACTACGGAGAACGAGAGTCTCAGTTATCAACACACACGGAAGTTGAGGAGAAAGAGAAACACAGCGCACCGAAAAATACCTACAAATCAAACGTTTGGCAACACTTCGGATTATTCAAGAAAGACGGTGTAATAGTCATTTATGCTATATAGTTGACCGCAGGTCATGGAGAGTAATAAGTTATCCGTAGACCTTTGTATGAGGTATCTTTATTACTTAACAGGTCTACAGCCATGATACATAGATCCGTCCTAGATGCGGACTTGCATACACACAGTATCACTCCGCAGCCGCACCCCATCAGTAACGTCCTGATGGTATATGTGCGCGGCACTATTACTACAGACGGTCAACTTGAAAAATCACTCGCAAATTGTTAACGATGCCGAGCCGCTTTAAAGTACACAAGTAGTACGAGGAACTTAGCGACGCACATAAAGAGGCGACATGGGGTCTGCGGCTTAAAAAAGAGAAACCTGAAAGTGAGACATATGAGTTAAATCACTCAGTGAGGTGTTCTGTCAGAGAGAGGTGTTTAGCTTACAGCAGCCTGTGACGGCCAATAATAATTTAAATGTCTTCCTTACTGTAAGCAGTTATGAAATACCTGTTTGTGAAAGGTTATTTGTTTTCTTTATTGTTCAGATAGAAACCACTGCTTTCTGCTCACTGGTGAGTTAGCCTCTGAGTGTTAAGCACATCAGGCTGGCAGCTGTATGGGCATTGCTCTATGGTAGCTGTTATTTGCACATTGTTAATCATGAGCAATGCATCCTTACATTGTTTAACTGTGAGGTGTTATACAATTGTACTCTGGAGAGCTTTTAAAGGTAAAAAAAATAAACGGCATGATGGGATGTGCAGTACCAAATATGTAAAGCACTTTTTTGTTAATGTATCATTTGCTGCATATCAGGAATAAAACAAAAATTCTCTGTCGTACCATATTGTATCATTATTTTTGCATCGTGTTGAATCGCATCGTATCGCCCCGAATCGCATAATGTTGAATCAAATCGTATCGAACTGTATCGCAACAGGGGTGAATCGTATCGTATCGTATCGCCTGGTGTTTCAAAGGTATCGTTACTGTATCGTATCGTGGCAACGTATCGAGATGCGCATCGCATCGGCCTCAGTGATGGAGATGCACATCCCTAGTAGGTAAGGGTGTCTAGCATCACTCAGTGGTCAATACTGAGATGACACACAGCTGATAGGATTTACAGTACTTTGAGTGCATGTCAACATTTCGGGTGCTTTGCATGATACATAGTAGTTCAATTGTTAACTCCTAACAAATGTAATTTGCAATACATTTCAACAAGTATTACTTAAAAGCAGACATGTTATTGTGAAGACCATAACATGAAGACACATGGGGGCACTTTTAACCAATGCACATACATGTTTGAGTGTTGAATGTTATACATTATGAAGGTTAAAAGGGAAATGAAGCAACAGATGAATACAAATACTTTCAAAACACACTTTTTGCACAATGCACATGTATGCATAAATTAGACTGAGGCAAATGTGACACGTGTTACTCCAGAGATTTCATGAATTTCATGAAAGTGCACACTGTAAAAAAGGATTTGATCCTTAAGTTTTTCTAACTTTTGTCTTTAAGTTACTTTCACTTAACATATCAATTTATGCAATTGCTACTTAATTTTATAAGTTGTTATTAGTTCAACTCAGCTCTGTAAGCCAGTTCAATGACTTCTACATTCTATGAAGTCAATTTGACTGAACAGCATGAGTTGTGATGTGTAATGTTCTGGAACTTTCCATGGCCTCTTAACATGGCAGTAGTGATGACATATTCCTGCCCGGTGAAAATAGTCCCGGTCTCATAGTTATTTTCATTAATTGAAGGCATATAACAGGGACATGAGTTTTTAATTTTTTTTACAATATACAGCAAGTGAACCACCGAGTTAGATTCGCCATTATCAAAAGAAGAACTTCAACCGGACAGATTGATGACTACGAAAAGCTAAGCGGCGGATGAATACGTTTTTGTAAAGCGATGTGACAGTGAGTGAACATGACCTTCAGAGTACGCAGATCTTTTCGGCTGATGAACCAACCCAGTCTCACAAAAAAACGTGTAATAACTACGTTGGTCCACAACGTAGGAAGTAGTATTTCTACAAATCGCCTCTGAAATTGAAGGATCCCTATGTTTTTTTTCACCATTCTGTCACACTCCTAGGCTCATGTCACGTTGGTAGTTTTGTATGTTTAGGTTATGTCACGTTCTATGTCTAGGTTTGGGTGTTTTGCTGTTTTCCCTGTCATGTTTTCCTCCTGTTTATTGTCTGGTCCTTTTCCCTGTGTTTTTTCTCCTGTCGTTAGTTTCCCTGGTGTGTCTAATTGTCTATTTATGTTCACCTGTGGCCCCTGTGTTTCCTCCTCCCTCCTCACCTGTGTCTTGTTGTGTGATTAGTCTTTTGTGTATTTAAGTTCTGGGTTTTCTGTCTGTCTTTGTCGGTTCGTCTTTTGCCTTGACTAGTTCTGCGGTGACTGTTCTGTTTTGTCTTTGCTTATATCATAGCCTTGAAATAAAGGAGTTTTTTCAGTTTATATCTGCATTTGGGTCCTGCTTCCTTCACAATCCGTAACAGAACAAACCGACCAAAAATATGGACCCAGCGGATATGGAAGATTTTCAGTTAGATCTGTCTGATCTAGACTTTTCCCTTCAATGCTCTCATGCAGAGTGGAAAGGAAATTCTTCTAGGAAGGACAAGGAGGCTATTCTCGAGAGAGCACGAATGGAGGTGGCCGAAATGCCTTGGTTGAGAAGTTTGTTGCCGGATTGGTTACAGCTTTTCACAAGTTGTCCTGAGGACTGGTCCGACGCTTCTAACCCTTTCCTCTGATCCGACTACGGTCCAGTTGGAGGTCCACGGAGTCTCCAAAGAGCCTCTAGGAGACGCAGGGCCAGGATTCCAGCCCGTGCTCCAACAGCCATGATCCCGGTGTGGGATTCCCAACCTGGCACCATATACCTCGGTGGGATCCGTCTGAAGACAACCCATGCTTCTTCCCCAGTTCCTGCTCCTGTCCAGGAGTCGTATGCTGGAACTCGTCTGGCTTATGGAGGTCCACGGAGCCTTCAGGCGGCTGCTAAGAGAGGGAGTCGCAAAGCCAAGCTAGCAGCCTGAGCCCCAAGAGCCATGGCTCCTGCCCCAGTACAGGCCCCAGCAGCCATGCCTCCATGCTCCAGTACCGGCCCACGCAGCTTTGCTTCCATACTCCATTACCTGACTTACACAACCGGGGTCCAGGCTTCCGCTCCGCGCCCAACAGCCATGATTCCGGCTCCAGTGCCGGACCCAACAGCCATGGTTCCATGCTCCAGTACTTGCCCAGCAGCCATGGCTCCGGCTCCAGTGCCGGCCCCAGCAGCCATGGTCCCTGCTCCTGAACCGGACCTTACAGCCATGTTTCCGGCTCCAAAACCGGCCCACACAGCCATGATCCAGGCTTCAGCTCCGGACCTTACAGCCATTTTTCCGGCTCCAGAACCGGACTTTACAGCCATGGTCCCGGCTCCAGTACCGGCCCCAGTGCCCATGGTTCCGACTTCAGTTTCGGCTCCAGGACTGGCTTACCGGCCAACGCCAGCTCCCCGAGTCCTGTCAGCATACCTGCCAACTCCAGCACCTCGTCTCCTGTTGGCTGTTCAGCCGACGCCAGCTCCTCAAGTCCTGTCGACATACCGACCGACTCAAGCACCTCGTCTCCTGCTGGCTCTCCAACCGACGCCAGCTCCCAGAGTCCTGTCGGCATACCGGCCGACTCCAGCACCTCGTCTCCTGCTGGCTCTCCAGCCGACTCCAGCTCCTCGTGTTCTGTTGGCGAACCAACCGTCTCAAGTCTCTTCTCAAGTACCCTCTCGAGTCACCTCTCGAGTCCCCATTCAAGACACTTCTCAAGTATCCTCTCGAGTCACCTCTCAAGTCACCTCTCGAGTTCCCTCTCAAGTCACCTCTCAAGTCACCTCTCAAGTCACCTCTCGAGTCACCTCTCAAGTTCCCTCTCGAGTTCCCTCTCGAGTCACCTCTCGAGTCACCTCTCAAGTCTCCTCTCGAGTCACCTCTCAAGTCTCCTCTCGAGTTCCCTCTCGAGTCGCCTCTTGAGTTCCCTCTCAAATCTCTTCTCGAGTCCCCTCTCGAGTCACTTCTCGAGTTCCCATTCAAGACACTTCTCAAGTCACCTCTCGAGTCACCTCTCGAGTTCTCTCTCAAGTCACTTCTCGAGTCCCCTCTCAAGTCTCCTCTCGAGTCCCCTCTCGATTCTCTTCTCAAGTCCCCTCTCGAGTCACCTCTCGAGTTCCCATTCGAGTCACCTCTCGAGTTCCCCTTCAAGACACTTCTCAAGTCACCTCTCGAGTTCCCTCTCAAGTCACCTCTCGAGTCACCTCTCGAGTCTCCTCTCGAGTTCCCTCTCAAGTCTCCGCTCAAGTTCCCGCTCAAGATCCCTCTCAAGCCATCTCTCAAGTTTCCTCTCGAGTCTCCACTCAAGTCCCTACTCTTGTGCCGTTGGAGGCCCCGCCGACTACTCTTCTGCCGGGGGTCCTGCCAACCTTATGTCCTGTGCCATTGGAGGCCCCGCCGACTACTCTTCTGCCGGGGGTCCTGCCAACTCTATGTCCTGTGCCGTTGGAGGTCCCGCCGACTACTCTCCTGCCGGGGGTCCTGCCAGCCTATGTCCTGTGCCACTGGAGGGCCCGCCGACTACTCTTCTGCCGGGGGTCCTGCCAGCCCTATGTCCTGTGCCACTGGAAGGCCCGCCGAGTACTCTTCTGCCGGGGGTCCTGCCAGCCCTATGTCCTGTGACGTTGGAGACCCCGCCGACTACTCTTCTGCCGGGGGTCCTGCCGGTCCTGTGTCCATTCCCGTTGGGGTTCCCGCCGACTACTCTTCTACCGGGGGCCCTGGCAATCCCGTGTCCTGTTTCGTTGGAGGCCTCGACATCACCTGTATCGCCGGGGGTCCTGCCAACACCCGTTTCACCAGCTCCGGTTCCTGTCCGGTCAACACCGGCTCCTGCCCGGTCCCCTGAGAGCTGTGGTCTTCGCCCCTCCTTGAACTCTGCCTTGCCCCCGGGCCGTCCGCCCGAGTTCCCCTTTTTGAACTCTGCCTTACCCCCGGGCCGTCTGCCCGAGACCCCCTTTTTGAACTCTGCCTTGCCCCCGGGCCGTCGGCCTGAGTTCCCCTTTTTGAACTCTGCCTTGCCCCCGGGCCGTCCGCCCGAGACCCCCTTTTTTGAACTCTGCCTTGCCCCCGGGCCGTCTGCCCGAGAACCCAGCCATGGTCTCTGCCTTGCCCCCGGGCCGTCCGCCCGAGACCCGTCCTCCGGAACCCCTCCACCCACCCTGCTGGACTTTGTTGTTTGGGACGTCTGGTATCCGTCCCTTGAGGGGGGGGTTCTGTCACACTCCTAGGCTCATGTCACGTTGGTAGTTTTGTATGTTTAGGTTATGTCACGTTCTATGTCTAGGTTTAGGTGTTTTGCTGTTTTCCCTGTCATGTTTTCCTCCTGTTTATTGTCTGGTCCTTTTCCCTATGTTTTTTCTCCTGTCGTTAGTTTCCCTGGTGTGTCTAATTGTCTGATTATGTACACCTGCGGCCCCTGTGTTTCCTCCTCCCTCCTCACCTGTGTCTTGTTGTGTGATTAGTCTTTTGTGTATTTAAGTTCTGGGTTTTCTGTCTTTGTCGGTTCGTCTTTTGCCTTGACTAGTTCTGCGGTGAGTGTTCTGTTTTTTCTTTGCTTATATCATAGCCTTGAAATTAAGTAGTTTTTTCAGTTTATATCTGCATTTGGGTCCTGCTTCCTTCACAATCCGTAACACATTCATTCCAATGGCTGGCGTCTATGTCACATGATCTTCAAATTTATCCCTGCAGAAAAAAAAACATGGCCGAACTTATTTTTATTCTCGGTGGAAAATGCCTATTTTATAGTTAGTTTGGCCATTAAAATGCGTTTTGATGTAATTTGATGCGAGAAATATGAGTTGTTATTTCAGATTATGTGTGCGGTGGATGTACATGATCTTTAGTTTGCTAGTTATTACGAAGATTACTTCAGGAAATTGTGTCCATACAACGTTTTCATTGTTACCAAGGTGGTTGCTAGGGACGCTGCTATCGATATTATTTCTGTTATGTTGTGTAACTGTTTAATGGTGTTATCTTTATTGCTACCCCCTTCCCCGTCAATGTATAGTGTTGGTCCACAGCGCAAACGTATTAGTTTAACAAAAACTGCATCTAAAATTGTGGCATAGATACGTTATTTTCCCCTGTGCAATTCCAGTCTCACATCTCACATCACATCGTCATTAACAAATACCAGAAACAGACCGAAAACATGTTTTAAAAATAAAATAATACTTTATTCCGAGTGCGCTTGCTTTTCTCTTTGAAAGTCATCACATAACAGCATTGTAATACACGGTTCGGCTGCATTAAATATTACATATCTGCCGTAGTTCTCTATTTATAGAGCCCTGATGAGAAGACTTCTAGACAAACATGAGGAACTGCCGCCAACACTGAAAACGTGACATGGATCATAAATATATCAGCAATTAAACATGTTGCATTTCTTTTCACACAATACGTCTCCTACAGTATCAACACTAATTCGGCTGACTTTTATATTTGATCCAATTGGTAGATAGGCTGTATTCACACCGTAAAGGTGCACAGCTGATATAAAGGGACACCTGGTGGTTAAAGCATGTTATTGAATTTCATTATTTGTATTATAAGTTATTAATAGGATCCTTATAAAGTATATTCATTACTCGTTATTCTCTACTAATAGTTAATTAAAGACTGTATATAATGACTATTTTGCACATCCCTTTCAAGATTTCAAGATTTTCACAAGGTTTATTGACATATCATATACACAAACGGTGTAGTTATGCAATGAATGAAAAACTTGGGTCGCAGGCTCCTCAATAGTGCATTACAAGATACCTATCAATATTTGTGCATACCTCCAGCAATGTTAACTATGTTGAAGCACTTATTTTAACTGATATTACACATGTATTATACTCTTATACTGATGTAGCACCGAATTTCAGACTCCAGCTTACAGCTTCCTGCCTACGACCTGCCTAAAACCAGTATTGAGGAATGTTAAGCCCTCCCAGTATTTTCCAAGAGGGCGTTACCAGATTTTCAATTTCCGGTTTTAACCAGGAGATGGCGCTTCATTCACAAATACAGAAAGACAAGTTTCATGGACTTTCAGTTGTGTTTTGAAGAGCATTTGAACACATCAATATTTTAGATCAACTAAAGTAGATCTAATCTTGTAATTCAATAATATATAGTCTTTATACATTAAATAATCATAATTATAATGTAAATGTTTACATTACACTTCTTTATTTGTTATGCTCATACTTTTACCTTTACAATCGTTTGCTTTAATATGCAGTATATTTTGTGTATATTTTTGTGTTTGCTTCCTCCTGCTCCCTTTCGGACACATACTGTATGATTTATTATTATTATTAATATGAAGATATTATTAAGATAAGATAAGATGTTACTTTATTGATTGAATATTTTAGTTTAGAATGTGCTGTCCCACGGTAATTCAGAAGGCTCACAGGTCACATTCCGACCATTATTTAAAACAATAGGTGCTTTCACACCGTCTACAGTTTGATTTGTATAGAGGGAGCTCTGTGGCTGAATGGCCAGATTAGGTGTGGCGCATTTATCATAGGTGATCAGAGCGAACTGCCTGCCGTCAGATTTCATTTAAAAAACAGATCTGATTTTAAGACTACTTCTGTGCTCATAAAGAATGATAAGAATAAGAATAATGCGTATTGAACTGGTTTCATTAATTAGTGAGTTTATTTAACACTAGAACCGCCAATCGGGTCAATTTGTGTGATGTGTGTTGTGTGTGTGCAATGTAACTTTTTTTCAATAAAATATTAAAGTCTCCCAGTCCGTGATTTTTCCTGAAAGTGTGTTATGTAGCACCCTATGTTGTTAAAAATTGCATTCTAATAGCGGGATTTGACAGGTTTAGGTAGACCTATACAAAAACCTCTGGCAGTTCTAGTGTTAAGGTAATTAGGTACAGTAGAAGCCCTTTTTTATCAGTAACGAATTTAGCAGTTGAACATAAAAGTCAACTAACTGAGGGTCACTTGCAATGACAGTGTTGTGTCTAACTGTAAGCTTGTCACTCAGAGTAACCTACAGTTAATTTAGCTGCTGGAGAAGAAAGATCAGGGGGGGAGAGAGCTGTGGCTGATGGGCCATTAGTTGTGTAACTACACAGCTCAGAGCTGCCGTTTCATTCAGACTGTTTAAAAAACGGTAACAACAGACTATTTTTCTTAGCGGATGCATGTCAATTTAAATCAATACATACAACTATTTTTTAAATCAATACAACTATTTTTTGAATCAATAAAAACATTTTCTAAATCCATAAAAGCATTTAAATTAATATTGGGAGTCATGTCCTTACTTTGTTCAGCATGTGGCCATCTAATAAGCGGGATAATTTGCAGCGACTTGTTCCTTATGGGGAAAATAACACCCGTCATGTGTGTGTAGAGGTGTGTGTGGTTAAAACACTTTCATGAATTGAAGGAGGTTTTCCTTCTATAAAACAGCTGTGGGCAGCAGTGAGTGTCACGGACATGAATTCATAGATCAAGGCAGACTGGTGCACACACTCTCCTGTCCTGCCAGGCGACACGCCTGTTCTAAACCGTGTCCCTCACTCCTCACATCCCAAGCTGCATCCCCAAAAAGTGTACTATGTTATTACATCGTTTCAGATGTTATGTTTCAGTTGTGCTCTGTCTATGTTCAGTGATGCAAACTTGTCACCTTTCGGCGAAATTCGCCGTTTTGAATCCAAAATAGGTTGTTTGTATGATTCATGTAGATCTGCAATACAAATATTTTTGGGGTATGGGGGGGTCTGGGACCCGGAGTAATCTGCGGCAGTGAGCTGTTATGTGCCATCATGACACGCATGGTGTTCTTTTTTTATATATTATAATGAAGTGTGAGCTGTGTGCTCGAGTCTTCCTGCCTGTCGGCTTTGCTCATGGATGTATAATAAGGCTCTGCTCCTCCGAGATGATGGTCTAGCTTCAGCAGCTACATTACCTACGGGTGCGTTCGTTAATATTAACTGTGCGTCCGGAGTCACCGTGGCACAGACTGGACCGCTGGTGGATAACTGTTAGAATGGGCCGTTCAGGTGTTCAGAGCAGAGCTCCCTGTCGGAGCGGCAGAGCGTGATGTGAACTGAAAAGTTTTTCTGTCGCAATATTATGGTTATGGCTAGAAAGGATCCGTCTAATGTAAATATGACGTCACGTTCTCGTTCTAACTCTCGTTGTAATCGGAGCGGCTCGGCTGTAATCGGAAAGGGTCGGGGTGGGCGGGACGCGGGAAGATCGAGAAGAGACTTCGTTCTAACTCTCGTTGTAATCAGAGCAGTGGTAACCACTCAAAGTCCTCAAGAGATAGGAAACGACAGCAGTGTGGGACCTTATTGCGGGAAATTACTGAGCACACATACCACCTACAGGATGAGACGTTCATGTGTACAGTGATATCAAGACTAAATTATCTTTTGGAGGACGTAAAGATACACACCCCACATGACAGTAGTCTTCCTCTCACCTTCACGCCAAAGTATATTTACTTTTGCCATCTCCTCTATATTCACAAAACACAGCCAATCATCCATTCCAATCCTATGTGACATGGCACAGTTCATTTCACTCCAATAGAAATTGATATAAAAGAGACCATTAGTCTTCTCATTGTGCTTATTGCTGTGGATAGGTGTTAACTATTGTTGTTGTATTGTATCATATCAAAAGTTGTTTTCATCCAAGGCACCACCGCCAGGTGAATGTTGGAAGCTTGGAGATGAATGGAGCTGTAAAGAGGTGGTAAGTAAAACAACGTTTTTAATCCATTGCATGTGATTGATGTAGTTATAAAAAGTATATCATAAGCTGTCATTACAGTCTAAATATCTAACAGCAAAAGAAGGAGAGTCTGAGGAGGAGAGGAGATGAGGAGAACAGAGGAGAGGAGACAGCAAAAGGAGGAGAGTATGAGGAGAGGAGAACAGGAGAGGAGAGGATACAGCAAAAGGAGGATAGTCTGAGGAGAAGATGAGGAGAGGAGAACAGAGGAAACAGGGAAAGCAGAGTAAAGAGCAGAGTTGAAAAAGAAGTTGAAAGCAGAGCAAACAGTAGCAGGAGAAGTAGAGCAAATGTAAAAGTAACTTTGAAAAGTATCAGCAAGAAGATCAGAGTTGCATAATGTTATTTTGTTTTATTCGTTACTGTTATATTAATATTGCATGTTAATTTTTGTACATAGGATAATAAAGATGATCTTAACCTTGAACTCGATTCATGACCTCATTTAATTATTAAAACCTTAATATCAAATTACAGACTGGATTCAAATTAGGATCTCCAAATGTGTTGATGTAATGTTTGTGATAAACTGAAGGATAAAGTGTTCCTTTATGTGTTGAGAAAATTCCCCTCCCTCTTAAGCCAAGTAAGGTGTTTAAAAAGCCTCTTGGATCAGCTGGAAAATGCATCATCACAAAACTGAAAACAGCTGTTTCACTTTACTTTTGAAAGATACGAAAGAGACAAAGCTACATATATATGATGATATTATAGAATATGATGCATTGCTGCAGATTAAACTACCCAACGGGATATAAAAGAGGTAAACACATCTACAGCAGTAACATGCAACATACATTTTATTGCACTGGGACTTTTACTGCAACAACGTTGACTTGCCTGTGAATACAAAATAAACCATAGTGTTGCTGATCTACAGTGTTGTCATTCTTCTTTCAACAGCAAGACCACTAACAAGTATTTACATACTTAATATAGTTTAGTTTCTCGCCATCCCAAATGTAAACATTCAGCCACGTGACTGCGCTTCCGAGCCGCTCCGATTACAACCGAGCCGCTCCGATTACAACGAGAGTTAGAACGAGAACGTGACGTCATATTTACATTACACGGATCCTTTCTAGCCATAAACCAATATTATTTAAGGAATCGTTGACCTAGCTAGCTAGCATACATTGTCACTATCTGCTAACGTTAGCTTTAGCCTTCTATTTCTAATAGTTTTTTTCATAGGCTATAAACAGAGGTGATATAAGTATATATATTGTAACGTCCACCCGGACGTGTCGGAATGACGAGTGAAGCGTTCTCAAGTTAAACAGGTTTATTAACAACCAACGGCTCTCATCCGTCCTTTCTCACTCTCTCTCCTCTCGCGCCAACCTCTCACTCACCTGCACGCGCCCACACAGACACACACACACCAAACCCTCTGCTCCCCAACCCCGCCCCTACCTGCTCTCCTCACAGAAGCCTGACACAAACAGTTAACAGAACACTTGAACAATAAATGCAGATCGCTACATTGCCCCCCCCCTTACTAAGTCCCTCGCCCCGAGGGAATGCATAAAAAGTCTCTGAGGTGTCCCGGGGCTCTTCTTGGTCTCTGAGGCCGCCTTGGAGTGAACACAGGCGGCTGCGCTTGCCGGCTTGGAACATCCTGTCCCGGAACAGGGGGTGAGTTTGGGGGTGGGGGTGAATGTGGGGGGTCAGCAGGGGACACAGTCAGTGAATCGGGGGAAGTGACTGTCTGGTTTCTCCTAGACGATGCTGGGGGTCTAGGCCGCGGATGTGCATCGCCTCTGTATGGGGCCAGCCGGTCCCTGTGGAGGGCCACCCGTCTCCCTCTAGGCGGCAGCTGGACCCTATAGACCACCTCTCCCAGCTTTTCCAGCACCTCACAAGGGCCCACCCAGTGACAGTCCAACTTAGGGCACCGGCCCTTCTTTCTTCTTGGACTATACACCCACACCAGGTCCCCGGCCTTGAAGTCCCCCCCTCTAGCCCTCGTGTCATAGTTTCTTTTCTGTCTCATGCCCGCCTTCTGCAGCTGATCGCGGGCAAAGGCATTTGCTGACTCCATTCTATCCTGGAGCCTCCTGGCATATTCCGGTCCCGGAGGAACCGCTGGTGTGTCGGGGGGTCGGCCAAAAGCCATTTCTGCTGGTGTCCGCAGCTCTCGCCCCAGCATGAGCAGGGCCGGTGTGCATGAGGTGGACTCCTGCACAGCCGATCTGTAGGCCCAAAGAACAAGAGGGAGGTGCATGTCCCAATCACGCTGATGCTCCGCGGTGAGGATAGCGAGTTGTTTTCCCAGAGTCCTATTGAACCGTTCGACCAGTCCGTCACTCTGCGGGTGCAGAGGAGTAGTCCGCGTCTTTTGCATGCCCAGCCGGTCACACATAGCGGCGAACACCCTCGACTCAAAGTTTCTTCCTTGGTCGCTGTGAATGACCTCGGCCGCTCCAAATCTGGCAAACATGCCCTCCACCAGGGCACCTGCAACGGTCACCGCCTCCTGGTCTGGTATAGCATACGCCTCTGGCCATTTTGTAAAATAGTCCATGGCGGCCAGGACGTAACGGTTCCCCTTCTCTGTGCACGGGAATGGGCCCATTATGTCCACCGCCACCCTCTCCATCGGGGCCCCCACCGCTAGCTGCTGAAGCTGGGCACGTGACTGATCAGTGGGACCTTTGTACGCCGTACAAAGGTCGCAGCGGCGGCAGAAGTCCTCAACATCTCTCCTGAGCTGGCCCCAGTAACAGCTTTGGCGGAGTCGACGCAAGGTTTTGGAGACCCCAAAGTGTCCTGCCCCAGTAGTTCCATGGGAGGCCTTAAGCACTTCTTCCCTCAGCGCCCTGGGGACCACCACCTGCCACCTCTCCTCCCCCGTTGCAGGCTCTTTCCAGGCTCTCTGCAGCACTCCATCCTTCGTCCGGAGAGCCTCAAACTTTGCAACCAGTCCTTTGGTGGCAAGCGAGCACCCAGCAACTTCATTCCACAGTGGCTTTTGTCCTGACTCCACCCACCTCAGCACTGGCTGTAGGTCAGCATCCTCTTCCTGCCGCGCTCTCCATTCGGGTGAGTCGATGATCCGTGCACCTCTGCAGACCGGCTCGGCTGGTTTATGCCTGTGGTCTCGCTCCTCCTCTGCACAGAGCTCCTTTTCTTGGTCCTCTCTCTTTTCACAGTACCGACAGCCGCTGGGAGCACAGGGGCGCCGGGACAGGGCGTCAGCGTTGGTATGGCGAACCCCCGCCCTGTGCTCCACTGTGAAGACGTACGGCGCCAGTCCTTCTAGCCAGCGTGCAATCTGTCCCTCGGGCTCCTTGAAGGACATCAGCCACTGGAGGGCTGCGTGGTCAGTCCTCACTGTGAAGGACAGGCCACACAGGTAGTACCTGAAATGGCTGATTGCTCTCACAATTGCCAGCAACTCTCTGCGTGTCACACAATAGCGCCGTTCAGCTTTGTTGAAGGTTTTGCTGAAATACGCCACCACTTTTTCCCCCCCAGGCCCCACCTGGCTCAACACCGCCCCCATCCCGACGTCACTGGCGTCCGTATCCAGGACGAACGGTAGGCTGAGGTCTGGGGGAGTGAGGATGGGAGACTCCGTCAAGGCCTTCTTTAAAGAGCTGAAGGCCAGCTCACACTCTGGAGTCCAAGCAAAATCACAGTCTTTCTGTTGCAGGCGGAACAGGGGTGCAGCTATGCAAGAGAAGCCACGCACGAACCGCCTGTAGTACGACGCTAACCCAATGAAGCTCTTCAGCTCCCGCAGATTGATGGGGGCTGGCCAGTCCTTTACTGCCCGCACCTTCTCCTCCAGCGTGCTGATGCCCTCTCCTCCGACTCGGTGCCCCAGGAACTCCAACTCTCTCCTCAAGAAACAACACTTGTCGGGGTGGAGCTTCACCCCGCTGCTGCTATCCTCTGTAGAACCCGCCGCAGGGCTCCTAAAGCCGCCTGGAAGGAGCTACCATGGACCAGGATATCGTCCAGGTAGACCAGGCACTCCTGTCGGGGAACGTCAGCGAGCACCCTTTCCATCAAACGCTCAAACGTGGCCGGAGCGTTGCACAGGCCGAAGGAGAGGACTCGAAACTGCCACAGCCCCCTCCCAGTGCAAAAAGCTGTCTTTGGTCTGGCTTCTGGGCTGAGGGGAACTTGCCAATACCCGCTGCGCAGGTCTAAAGAGGAGAACCAGGATGAGCCAGACACCAAGTCCAAACACTCATCTATGCGGGGCAGCGGGTATGAGTCTTTCTTGGTCACACTGTTCAGCGGTCTGTAGTCCACACAAAACCTCATCTTTGAACTCTTCTTCTTATTGACCATCACAACCCCCGAGGCCCAGGGGCTGTCAGAGGGCTCAATAATGCCAGCTGACAGCATCTCATCAATAGCGCTGTCTGCTGCTGTCTGATGGGCCAGGGGAAGGCGGCGGGGGCGTGTCTTGACGGGCCGTGCGTCGCCCGTGTCGATATCGTGCTGCACCAGGTGTGTCAGGCCCACTTCCTCTTCTGTCAGAGCAAAAATGTCCTTAAACTCCCACAGCACTTGCCACAGTTCCTCCCGCTGCTCGGGTTTTAAGTCATCACAGCTGCGTTTCCACACCTCCTTCACTGCCGCCCGTCTGTCCCCCTTTAGAGCTGCAGGTTGTTGTTCCGGGGCCGGGGGCCGTACATCAACTGGAGTACGGGGTGTGGGGTTGGGGCTGGGGTTAGCATTGATGACAGGGGGCATGGCTGCAGGGGGGGGGGTTTGGGGTGGGGGAAGTGTTTCAGTCACTCTTGATGTAGGTGGGTGTGGTGTCGTGGCAAGTGTGGGGTGCACCATTTCAACTGTGGGACCCCCTGGAAAGGCCAGCGTGTTCCTCCCCAGGTCTAGCACACAGCGTGCAACCCGCAGAAAGTCAAGTCCTAATATGCAGGAGTCCTGTACTGCCGCAACCCACACCTTAACAGACACTGACAGCCCCCCCACCTGTATAACCACCACCCCTCTCCCAAGCATAGGGGCTAGCTCACCGGTTACTGTTCGCAGTTTCACCAGAGTGGGTGTCAACCGTGTCCCCGCTGGGACCACGTCCGGTCTCATCAGTGTCGCTGTGGAGCCGGTGTCAACAAGGGCCGTCCATGGGGCCCCTGCCAGGGTGACGGGGACATGGCAGAAATCCCCCGCGTGAGTCCAGCCCACCACCCTCACAGACTCTGCGATGTCGTTTGCTTCTGGGGGAAGCGGAGCCCCGCTCCCCCCTCCGTGCAGCTGGGCTCTGTCCACTGGAGACCAGGCAGGATGGGACCCAACGGCGGGGGTCTGTGACGTCCCATTTACACAGACCCGGGGGCGTTTCCCTGAATATCAGCATTCATGGGGCACCTTGTGCTAATATGGCCGACCTGGCCGCACCCCCAACACACCAGAGGACCCCGACGAGGACGGTTGCTGCCCTGCGGCGATTGCAGTGCCATAGCACGGATTAGCTCAGTCAACTCAGCCGCCCATGCTGGTTTCTCTTGTCCTGGCTCCTCCTGTCTCACCGTTCTCACAACCGGGCCGCCTCCCGTGTGCGTGCTCTCTGCCGCCCCTCCTACAACCTCTCTCTCCAACGCCAGCTCCAGTGCTTCCTGCAGAGAGCGGGGATGTGCCAGTTGTGTCTGGACGCGCAGCTCCCTGGGGGTTATGGCCCGGATAAACTGGTCCCTAGCCAGCTCGCTCTGCACCTCAGGGGACATGTGGCTGTATGCCCTTCTCGCCAGGGTTTCAATGTCATTAGCCAATATGCGGAGCGGCTCACCCGGCTGTCTCTGTCTGCTTGACAGCTCCGAACGCAGCACCCCAGGCTGGCTGCATTGTCCAAACCGCCGCTTCAGAGCCCCAACCAAGGCCCCATAGTCAGTTCTTTCAGCCGGGCTGAGCAGTAGCAAACAGGATAAAGCTTCATCTGTAATACACAGGGCCAGCTGGAGCGCCTTATTGTCCTCAGACCAGCCCACAGCCCGTGATAACAGTTCAAATTGGGCATGGAAGGCTTCCCAGTCGGCTTTACCGTTGTATTTCGGTGTTTTAACTTGGAGCCGGGCGCCGCCATCATTGTTTACAACCGGCGCCGCGCCACTCCCGGGGGAGGTCCCTGCGCCGACGTGCCGCTTCCCGCCGGCCGAGTCGAAACCGGCAGCAGCATTTAATTCACGCCATAAATTGTCTTCTGAGTCACGCCATAAGCCATCCATCTCCTCCTTGACTTTCGGACGAGCTCCGGTCCGGTTCATCTGTGCTTCCATTATTTACCGGCCGATGAAGCAGAGCTAACGTTAGCCGAGTCAGTGCTAGCTGCGGCTACCGGCGATTAGCGGATAAAACTCTGTTTTTTTTGTTGTTTTTTTTTACTTCTGACACCAATGTAACGTCCACCCGGACGTGTCGGAATGACGAGTGAAGCGTTCTCAAGTTAAACAGGTTTATTAACAACCAACGGCTCTCATCCGTCCTTTCTCACTCTCTCTCCTCTCGCGCCAACCTCTCACTCACCTGCACGCGCCCACACAGACACACACACACCAAACCCTCTGCTCCCCAACCCCGCCCCTACCTGCTCTCCTCACAGAAGCCTGACACAAACAGTTAACAGAACACTTGAACAATAAATGCAGATCGCTACAATATATTGTACTTGAGTAAAAGTAGAAGTACTCAGATCTTGTACTTGAGTAAAAGTAGAAGTACTCAAATCTTGTACTTGAGTAAAAGTAGAAGCACTCAGGTCTTGTACTTGAGTAAAAGTAGAAGCACACAGATCTTGTACTTGAGTAAAAGTAGAAGTACTCAGGTCTTGTACTTGAGTAAAAGTAGAAGTACTCAGATCTTGTACTTGAGTAAAAGTAATAGTCCCAGAGTGTAGGAATACTCTGTTACAGTAAAAGTCCTGCATTCAAAATGTTCCTCGAGTAAAAGTAGAAAAGTATTATCATCAAAATATAGTGAAAGTAGCGACAGTAAAAGTAGTCATTGTGCAGATTGGTCCATTTCAGAATAATAGATATGATATGTTTTATAATGATTGATCATGAAAGTGTTCTCAAAGCTGGTAAAGGTGCAGCTAGTTTGAATGACTTTGTATACTGCAGGGTAGCTTGTGGATTTACTCCAGGTGGAACTAAAGTCTGAATTAACACTTGATTATATTTCACTTAATTAATCCAGATCTGTGAAGTAACTAAAGGTATTAAATACATTGAGTGGAGGAAAAGTACAGCATGTACCTCTGAACTGTAGTGGAGTAGAAAAACAAAGTAGATAAACATTGAAATACTTAAATAAAGTACAAGTATCTCAAAATTGTGCCCAAGTATAGTACTTGTTGAGTTTATGAACTTAGTTACTTTACAGCATGTGGCTATAAAGATAGAAAGACTTAAGCCTTGCACAGAGTCACGAAAATACATTTTCAAAATGCTCAACAGTGCTGCCAAAATTATAAACTGACTGCTACGCAATTTAAAATAAATGCTTTTATATATTTCTATTAGATGTGACTCTTTGGCGTTTCTGTTATTATTAACACTGCTGCTTTAGTTGTTCTGACTGCTAAAATCCTCTGTCATTCCGTGGGGTGGGGGAGCCGGGGGCTCGGATCCTTGTCACCTTTTTCATACCTGATGAGTTTGCATCCCTGTATGTTAAAAAGCCTCAGTCACCTTAATTCATGTAATAAAAACATCTCAGGTCAGTAACACTCAAAGCTAAATGTGCAATACCATGTTCAGCTATGTTACTATTTATAATGTTATTGTTGTTACATCAGAAGATGTACATATTGAAATGATTTCTTAACTTACAGTAGGCTATTTTTTACAATGTGTGTTGGAAGGATTTATTAAATTACAATGAATATTGTCATTGTTGAAGGCTTTTAGAGAAGGGTGAACTATAAGCCTGAATTACATAACATTTTATACCTAAAAACATAAAAGCCACAATAAATAAATCACAATTATTCTAGTTATTTCAACCCACCAGCTTTTATGGTGTTGTTACGTCACTAACTGTAAGCTTGTCACATACAGTCTATGGTCACTCAGAGTAACCTACTGTTCATTTAGCTGCTGGAGAAGAAAGATCAGGGGGGGAGGGGGGGAGAGAGCTGTGGTTGATGGGCCATTTGTTGTGTAAATACACAGCTGAGAGCTGCCGTTTCATTCAGACTGTTTAAAAAACGGTAACAACGGACTATTTTTCTTAGCGGATGCATGTCAATTTAAATCAATACATACAACTATTTTTTAAATCAATAAAAACATTTTCTAAATCCATAAAAGCATTTCAATTAATATTGGGAGTCATGTCGTTACTTTGTTGAGAATGTGGCCATGTAATAAGCGGGATAATTTGCAGCGACTTGTTCCTTATGGGGAAAATAACACCCTTCATCCAGATGAGGATCCCTCCGCTACACTTTGGGATCCTGATCGACCGACAAAGCTCCATTAAAATATACATATTTTTGGTGAATTACTGAGTTTAGGCACGTTAATAACGTTTTAATGAAGTTGAATACAGTATATTCATATGTGTCAGTGATTTCATGTCAATTCGGCGAACATAAACATAAATGATCGTGGTGAAGATGATGATTAAATTAGGATTAAAAATCGAGAGCCGGGCTGCATTTCCTCCCGTTCGTTTTTTTCGAATAACAAAATTATTTTGTTAAATAACAACATGGTGATGTTTTGTAAATGATTACATGTCTCTTATTTAGCACAGTAGTATGATATCCGTGACATATGGATCTTAACAAAGTTCCGCTGTACATCCAGCATACTGTATCTCACTTTATTTCACATGAGCTCCAGTGTGGAACCCCACTGCACCCCCTGGTGGATCAATGATCCATTGCAGCTGGCTTCATTATAATTACATTTATCTATCACGGGGGCGGTCTCAAGTCAAACTGGAGGTTTTCCCTTGAGCGAGGGCAGATCACGTACCAATCACGGCCCTCGCGTTTCAAACTGTCTGAAATGAATCGCTACATCTGTAATTGCAAGGACTATTGATAATTAACAGAGAGACCCTAGGGGCCTCTTCTTGGTATCTGCTAGGCAGAAGTCACTCAATGCAGAAATCACAAGTTTAACACACATTCTAGATAAGGTGACAATAAAATGAATATACCAGATTGAACTTTCCTGCCATAACACTTTACTTTAATCCTTCAAATAATTCAAATAATACTTCAATAACAACATGGTGATGTTTTGTAAATGATTACATGGCTCTTATTTAGCACAGAGTATGATATCCGTGACATATGGATCTTAACAAAGTTCCGCTGTACATCCAGCGTACTGTATCTGACTTTATTTCACATGAGCTCCAGTGTGGAACCCCACTGCACCCCCTGGTGCATCAATGATCCATTGCAGCTGGCTTCATTATAATTAGATTTATCTATCACGGGGGCAGTCTCAAGTCAAGCTGGAGGTTTTCCCTTGAGCGAGGGCAGATCACGTACCAATCACGGCCCTCGCGTTTCAAACTGTCTGAAATGAATCGCTACATCTGTAGGATGTATATAGATATTTAATCTCCGGCCTTGTCAGGTATTGAACAATCAATAAATAAAGAACACAGAATTATTAAATATAAAACACAGAATTTGTGTGATTATACTAAATGATTTACAAATAAACACCACTGCATATTTACAACTGTACACATGCTGATGTAACGCAAATGTTTCCAACTTGGGATCAATTAAGTATATCTTATCTTAAGATGATCGATGGCTATACTGCCATATTTGCAAAATTTGCCTCTGACCCTTGACAAGTGCATGTTTCAGGCTTAGCAATTAACAACAGGAGGGGTCACAAACATAAGACCAGCTGTTAAATAAAGCTCTTCTGACCTTAGCTGGCATGTGGGTATATATATTAATGCTGCCTAAGCAATTTTCACCCATTTATTAATTATATGTTTTAAATTTGAGCGTTTCTTATCCCCTAAACCTCCAGGGATGTACACAGTTTAATACTGGCAACTTCTTATTATGGGAAATACGAAAACGTCTTTTAAAACAACAACTCCCAGTAGAAACGTGCCATAGATAGAGAACATGTTGCGAAACACAATAGCCAGCATGTGTAGTTCTGGGGACGGGGTGGACCCGTTCAGATTCAGTTATGGACAGTCTGCCGTGGTTCCTTCCCATTTCAAGTGCTGTTCGGCGCACGGCGTAACCCTCAGAACACACTCTCCAATCACAGAGCTTGAGGACTATCACAGGGTTTGCCAAGCGAAGCGGAGAGAATACTTACTTCCGGGTGTAATATTCTCTAAAGCAAATGAGCTGCTCCGACCCTCGGTCCTGACGGACTCCAACTTGTGTTTATTAATCAAACAAATAAATAAACACAAGGATAATTATGTGTTATTGTTGAGTAAATGGAGAATCGCACAGGGGAAAATAATGTATCTATGCCAAAATTTTAGATGCAGATTTTGTTAAACTAATACGTTTGCGCTGTGGACCAACACTATAAATTGACGGGGAAGGGGGTAGCAATAAAGATAACACCATTAAACAGTTACACAACATAACAGAAATAATATTGATAGCAGCGTCCCTAGCAACCACCTTGGTAACAATGAAAACGTTGTAGGCTATAGACACAATTTCCTGAAGTAATCTTCGTAATAACTAGCAAACTAAAGTTCATGTACATCCACTGCACACATAATCTGAAATAACAACTCATATTTCTCGCATCAAATGACATCAAAACGCATTTTAATGGCCAAACTAACCTTAAAATAGGCATTTTCCACCGAGACTAAAACGAAGTTCGGCCATGTTTTTTTTCTTCTGCAGGGAGACATTTGAAGATCACGTGACATAGACGCCAGCCATTGGAATGAATGGTGAAAAAAAACATAAGGATCTTACAATTTCAGAGACGCGTTTTTGTAGAAATACTACGTCCCATGTTGTGGACCAACGTAGTTATTACACCTTTTTTTTATGAGACTGGGTTGGATGAACCACTGACAGACAGGCAAAGTGAGGTGAGTGGTTGCATATTTAATGGTTTCAGGCAAAACGAAAAGTAGCTAAATGGAGTTAAATCAACACCTAACTGGTGTTTGAATATTTATAAAGAGATTTTATTTCAGGGCAGAGTGTTATGAAAATGTCGGTTAACCAAGCTAACATTACAGGATTATGATTATCTAAACTTTTATTAAATAAATACGTTTCAAGCATTCTTACTCTTATTTATGGCGCATGTGATTTTTTAAAAGGTTTGAATGGTAACTGCCTATGTTTGTAGCTTAATTTAGAGAGGTTTTGTTTGTTCGTTCCAGCAATTAGCCGTGTCCCGGCTCTGTTTGGCTAAATATTGAAGCTAAATTAACGTGTTTCGGTGAGGTGGAGTGTGTTCGTCGTATCTTGGCTCTCTGTTCGGTCAAATATTAAAGCTACATTTGCACGTTTCGGAGAGTTTTTGTGTGTGTGTTCCCGCCAGTAATTAGCCGTGTCCCGGCTCACTATACGGCTAAATATTGAAACTAAATTAGCGCGTTTTGGAGAGGTTGTGTGTGTTCCTGCCAGTAATTAGCCGTTCATCTAGTGGCCAGTAGGAGCAGTCTGCAGAAGGGAGCAATTTCCATAGACCCCCATGTTAAAATTCCCAACTTTACAGCAGAAATAAACATGTTTACATCGTGGTTAAAAAAAACATATTCTCTGTATAGTTAGATCTCCCCTTCATGAATATGGATTGGGGGGGTGAATTTTTTCTCAACTCATCTGTTTAATTAATATTAAGCCTTAAAGTTATGCATATATTAGGGTGTGGTCACATTGAGTGACAGCTCTGTCAAGTGACTGCTGCTGCTAGCTTCTTCGTCTCTGCTCGCTGCTCCGTGAAGCTAGCTACAGGGACTCTACCTGGTCAGTTCATCCAGGGAACACAACCTGAAGCCGACCGTGGTTGTTTGTTCTTCATGCTTATATATCGGACTATTGTGACTCGCTCTGCGGTTGAAACAGACTGTGCATGAATGCGGTTTTGCGGTAAGTGAAACTTGAGTACTTTATTTATGTGTTAATGATTTTAATCGGCTACGTAATGAATGTTAAGGCTTGGGTTAGCGTGTAAGCGAGTGGGAGCTACATCTGTGCTAACAATGCTAATAGTAGCCTCCAAGTTAAAATCATAGACTATATATATAAAGGTTAAAACAAAATAGACAGAGTAGAAATAGAAAAAGTGTAACGTCCGAGGTGTTAAGGCTTCAAATGTTAAGCGTTAAGTGGGATAATTCTGTACAAAAAACGGCTTCTGTTTGAGGTTGATAAAATAAGGTCATCCTTGTAACTTGGAGAGATATCTTATTATGTAGGTAGGAACTGTATGCATCGCTAAGGTTAACTTAAATTGGCTATGCTCAAGTATGTAGACAAGCTAACGTCGAAGTAGTGTATGTGAAATCAACCTCACAATAAGATGTGTGTATATTACAAATAATAATGTCGTATTTCAAGATGATTAGTTAGATATTACAATATGGTTGGTTGATCTGGAGTTCATTATTGAGCTTACACTTTAACGTCACAGTCATATCTGAAGAACGAACCCAAACCTTGCTGTTTGTATTAATTGCATTACCAAATTGGTATCAAATAAACAGTAAGCATTAGTAACACAACTTCCAAAGTTACAGTAAAATAAAAAGGACCCTGACTCAGACAATACACAATCCAACATGTTCAACAGCAGATAATCAGTTATATTGTTTGTACACATGGTACTTTACATATATATCTGTTTGTTTTAAGGTGACCTATCATGCAAAATGCACTTTTGTACGTCTTTTAAACATGAATATGTGTCCCCGGTGTTCCAGGGAACTCACCAAGTGTCAGAAAACACAACCCTCTCTATTTTCCTCCATACCCAAATCTCTTAAAAAGGGGCTGCAACGGATCTGATACAGACTGATCCAGATTTGAACACTTCTATGACGTCACAAAAGTGGCGCTACGGCTATTAGGCCAACTCCACCAATCAGGAGGAGACAGCCACGGACATTGCCGTTCGAAAGCGCTGGAGACGCTGTAGTACATATGCCAGGCCTGTAGATGGTGCTGTTCTCACAGAATCAGCCCATGCAAAGACAGTATTAAATTGAGCGAAATGAGTAATGACTAAAATGCATGATCTGTTTGGTATTTTGAAAAATAGAAAGTATAAATATGCCTTATATAGGTATGGTCCTACACTATATTATGCAAATATAGCATGATAGGTCCACTTTAAGGTGTCCAGGTGATGCAGACAGGCTGGACCAGAGTGACAGACAGAACTGGACTCCTCACAGCAGTGAACTTCAGCACAGGTACAAAAACTCTATTTTTCATACTGTACAAAGAATCAAGAAAGATATTGGTTTAAATAAATGAAGTATTGACTTGAATACACTGATATACATTCCATTAAACAATACTAAATACTAGATCACCTACACATCAGTGAAGTTGAGGGTTTTGTCCATGCAAAAAGTTACATTTAGATATTTAGCAATATGATTTTGTCAGCTTTCTAATTTAATGTATTGAAGGCAAAAATATTTAACACATAGTGAGAACTGCTACTATTTATCTCTCAATATTGTCTGTAAAAAACGTGGTAAAAAAACAGAGCAAGCTTCTACAGTTGCACTACGTTTTGATAACAGTTAAATATTATTTTGATAATAACATATATTTCAATGTTGATGAACTTCATACTGTTCATTCATAATCTGATTGTCTTTGTAGCTCTGTTGAAATAATATATATTTTTTTTTTTTAAATATCTACAGCCCCTAAACACACAAACACACCGCTTTCATAAATAACACACTTGTTCTGCAATAATATGTTTTATGTTTCCTGTAATTTTTGTTCGGAAAGGACATGCCTGAAAGACACGACTCAACATTTTCTCCTTCTCTGAGGGTCAAGAAGAACATCCAAGAGGAACATTAAAAGCTGATGTTATGAGATTTTAGGACCAGTACAGGACATTCACTGAGAAACTAGTTTTATTGTGAAAACACAGTCAGCTGATCGAATGCACCTATTTCCACATCTACTCTCCATCAGCTGATTATTTATATTAACCTCGCTTTATGAGCTTCACATCACTTGTGCCTTGTACCGCAGAGTTTGCAACGTCACAAATAAATGGGGCCAATCTTCAGTCAGATGTGAATGTGTAATCTATTTTCAGTAAGAATAATTGACAAAAGGAGTGCAAATACAAATACAATTTATTGAAATGTGAACCAAAAGTTAATCAAACATGTTTTAAATAAAAAGCACATATGGACAGAAGGTGTAAACCTATTAAATGTATAAGTAAACACATTTAGTCAAATAAAGTGACAGACTAGGCCTGTGCAGTTGGTATCAGCTATGGTATCAGCTCCTCCATCAGGCCTGGTCCTCCTCGCTGAAAGACCCTCAGTCCTCTCCAAACCAACAGACAGGACGTCCATCACACGGAGGTTTCTCCCTGAAGTCTCTGCAGCTCTCTGGACACCACGCAGTCTCAATCCGTCCACACTGAATATGAGAGGGGAAAAATGAAAATAATAAATGCTTTAGACAATAAGAAATATAAAGTTGACTGTTGAGTTGCTCAATTTTTTTAGATTGTCAATACTATTACTGTATAACTAATATCTCAGGTTAAGAGGCACATTCAAATAAAGATTGGTCTTTAAATACATGTTGTCTTTTGAATTGTTTGTCTAAAGTCAAGGATCTAGAACTGGTACTTAGTTTTAATGATACAGTCTGGTTATTATGCTGTTTGGAAGGCCTCACAGGTAAGAGCACTAACTAGCTACCATCACATGTACCTTAGCTTGACTTAAATGTATAAAACGTATAATTAAGTGATTTCAAAATATAAATAACTAATGTCATGCAAATATATTAATATTTGCTTGATTCCAGTGTTGAATTTAGCACAATTGCATACAAACGTTAAGGGATTTTAAGATTCTGAAGTATTATGCTAAAAACTCAATAACTTAGATTATTATTTATAGTTTGCTGAATAGTTTCATGTCCGCTTACCTTAGAAACGTAAAATGCGATGGTAGTGTGCAGATGGGGGGCATGTTAGCTTAGCTTGGTAGCTTCAGCTAGCTCTGGAACTTCCAGCTCGGTGGCAGGAGGTCCCGCCTCGGCTCCGCCTCTTTGCCCTTATTTGGAGCAGGCGGGAGTTGAACTCTGATGTCACTGTCAGTGGCCGACTCCGACTACTAAGGGCTTCTCGGCAACTCTGCAGAATCCTATGGGTGACGTCATGGACCCTACGTCCATTTATATATACAGTCTATGGTTCTAGTAGCTGGGCCATGGCTTTGAAATGGAAGTCATTTGTGGATCAGTATAGGGGACTTGTTTTTTGTTTAGGCCGAGCAAGTTTTAAAGTGATTTTATCCTTGCAACGTTTTCCAGGTTCAGCTCACGCTAAACCTGCCCAGATACAGAGGGGGTGCCTCGCGCCATTGAACGAGTAAAATGCTATCTGTGTTCAGAAATAGCATTTCTATTGTGTACGAATGCTATGTTCCATTCTTGAAATGGAGACAAATTTGTATTTGTATTTGTATTGTGCTTTTTAGAAAATATTTTATAGAAAAGAAAGGAATATATTTAGTTTATTTTATTGAAATATGGTGCCCATAAACTACATGTCCCACAATGCATTTTGTTCTGTGATTTGCGCACTGAAGTGTCTTGATCAGAGGCGTCAATTGGGTATGGCAAGGTATGGCAGCTGCCACACCTTGGCTCCAGGGGAAAATGTAAATGTTCGTTTTAAAAAAATAAATTTATGGAATTACTCTGTGTCAATTTGTATTGATTATTCTATTATTTAATACATATAAATTAAATACAAATGAAAATCAGAACAACACAATCGATTTCTCTAGTCTAGATATTATCTTTCCCAATACTTATCGTAACGTATCCCCCCTCCCTATCTTGAAATGTGGTATCTCCTGACGAGAAGCCGCCGGAGGTCAGAGCGGGTCATGTTATCGCGGTTTTTTTTATTTTTCGGCTAAGCTAATTAACTAAAATGAAAAGAAAGCAAAGAACTTTAGAATCTTTTTTTATCAAAAAAAAGGCAGGTGAAGGTGATGGCTCCAATGTTGCCCCAGCAGCAGAGGGAGAAGGACCAGGTAGTGAAGGTGGGATTCAAGCTGTTAACGAGGCTGTTAGCCACTCCAGCACCTGCGCCGGGGATGCAGATGCTAACAGGGAGACGGAGACTACATGCATGGAGGCTGAGAACTCGTCCACACCGACTTCTCGAATTGAATCCGAGTCTGAGTCCCAACCAATTTCTCAGATTGAAAGAGCTGGATCAGACGTGGACAGCGATAAGGAAGGTCAAGGCCCGGGTGCAGCAGCAGTAGCAGCCTCTGGGTCAACTGGAGCAGAGAAGAAGGATATTAGTGGATGTAAAACAGACGGACTCAGGCGTCCTCGTTTGACCCACTTCCCAACTAGAAATGGAAGACGCTTTAATGTCAGTGTGTATCAGGAATATGACTGGGTTGAATATTCTGCGCAAGAAGATGCAGTTTATTGCTTTGCATGCCGTCATTTTGGAGGAGCCTCAACTTTAACAGGTGACAGGCATGGACTGCGTGTGTTCATAGACACTGGATACACATGTTGGAAGAACATGAAAAAAAATCTCCGGGATCATCAAGGGAGCAGTAGACACAATTGTGCTGCATTAGCGTGGTCTAACTTTAAGGCTGTGATCAGCGGACATAAGGAATCCATCGCAAGTCGGATTGACGCAAACAGGACAGATGAGGTGCAGGAGAACCGGGCTCACGTCAAATCCTTGTTCAAAATCACGTCATTTCTGGGAAGACAGGCCCTCCCTCTCCGTGGCCACAACGAGAGAGATGAGGATGAAAATAAAGGAAATTTCCTTGAACTTTTGGACGTTATTGCAACAGATGACAGGAACGTGAAAAGCAAACAGGAACGCAGGTATGCGCACTATTCTTCCCCAGAAGCCCAGAATGATATGGTGAGAGTTATTGGGGAAAATATCAGAAGTATAATCATAAATGAAGTAGGAGAAGCACGGTACTTTTCAGTGTTAGTGGATGAAACGAAAGACCTGTCTAAGAAGGAGCAGCTGGCCATTTTGATCCGTTATGTACATGACGGGATTATAAAGGAAAGAGCCATTGGAACCTATCACATGAAGGACCTGACAGCTGAATCCCTGGCCCAGAAAATAATAAAGGAATTATCGAGTTTAGATATTCAGCTGTGTGTTGCACAATGCTACGATGGTGCAAGTGTTATGCGGGGTAATGTGCGTGGAGTGCAGGCTTTAATACGTGAAAAAGTGCCGCATGCAGCGTATATACACTGTCATGCACATAGACTAAATCTTGTGCTTGTGAGCTCGATAACTGAAATACCAGAGATGGCAGAGTTTTTTGGTGTTGTTCAAACACTATATACTTGTATTGCAAATAGCAATACCAGACACATGCTTTTCATTGAGGCTCAAAAGAAGTTGGGACACAACAAAATACTGCACTTGGAGCGCACCTGTCCCACTCGGTGGCTGTATTGGTATAGGGCTCTACAGAAGATAAAACTGCGCTACGAGGCTATACTAGCTGTGTTAGATGCCACTATTGACGCTCATGCAGAGGGTTCAACTGAAGCTGCTGGACTTCGGACAAATATGCTGACAGTCACTTTTGTTGTGCGTCTTCATGTCCTAGAAAAAATCTTAAATCTCACTTATGGACTGTCTGAACAGCTTCAGACAAAAGACATTGCAATCACGATGGCTTCCAACCTCATACGGAGTACTAAGGCCCAGCTGGAAAAGATGAGGTCAGATAAAGAGTACCAGGACACACTGAGCAGAGCCAAGGCATTTTCCACAGAGCTCGGCCTCCCAAGCAGCGACACTGCCCCTCTGCGACCAGCAAGAGCACGGAGTGTGTCCAAAGCCTTGGCAGGGTTTATTGTCGGATCATCCAGTGGCCAGAGACAAACAGGAGATGACCAAGAAAAAAGACTATACTTTGAAACACTGGACCGCTTCATCTCTGAGTTAGATCGCCGATTTACAGATAATGATGAGCTACTTAATGCTATCCAGGCATTTGATTGTTCATCTCCCCATTTCATGGATGTAGTTAAAATGGAACAGTTTGCACAACTCTATGATGAACTGATCGACACCACCCTTCTCAGTTCCCAGTGTCACACAGCAAAAGCTTTCCTTGAACTTGAGATGAAGGAGGACGTGGAGGAGGAGAAAAACATAATGCTGGCTTTGACACGACTGAAGACCATGTCTGTCGCTTTTTCAGAGGTCATCAAGCTATTCAAGATCGCAGCAACAATTCCTGTCTCCACTGCATCCAACGAAAGATTATTTTCCGTTTTAAAAAGAGTCAAGACTTACCTGCGGACCACCATGAGCGATGACAGGCTCACAAACCTCATGTTGATGGCTGTTGAGCCTGCTGTCGTAAAATCCCTGGACGCAGATGAACTCGTCAATAACTTTGCTGCTTTGAGGACCCGCCGTTATCCACTTGTGGAATAATTAATAAAGTTCATCTCAAAGTAAGATACCCAAACATCTTATTAATATGATTTCTCTTTCTCTTTTCTTCTCCCTCCCTCCCTCTCCTCTCTCCCTCCCTCCCTCCCTCCCTCTCCTCTTTATATTTGGACTTTAACAGTTTACAGCAGTTTACCTGGTATGTTCACGTGATATTGTTGCAATTACATAGTGAATGAAGTGAACAGAAAGAGTGAAATTGTGTCAGAAAGGCTATTACTGCTGTCTAACCCTGCCGCTTGCTATCCATGGTGCTGAAAACGGATGCGTAACGGCGCATTTGACTGAATTGATTGATTGACGTGCGTAGTTAAGTGTTTGTGTCCATAGTTACTTGCGCTAGCGGGATGTGAGTGAGGCTGCATTTGAAAAAGTTCAAATTTTCCTAACCACACAGAAAAGCTACATAGCAGACTTGTCACTTTTGTTATGATTATTTGCTGGGCATGTATATTGATTGATACTGTAGTTAAGTCATGTGACTAGTAACCTTGCCATACCTTAGCTTTGGCTGAATTGACGCCACTGGTCTTGATATCAGCCGTTTCTAGCAGCGGGAACAGTCGGTGCTCAAGGCACTTAAAAATGTTGATCTTTGATTGATGAGATTATTGTTATTTAATCTAATAAATTAATGGGATGTATGTCATAACACAGGGAAAGGTTACTGTTCACCCACAATAATAAATAAGATGTGCAATGGTTGTAGTTCTTAGATATTTATATTATAATAAAATAAATAATATTTATACATGAACAATACTTTTTCCTAAACTTGTGCTTTCAGAGGTAGTCAAGATATTTCTAAAAAACAATAATAATCCACTGAATAGTCTATTGAAAATAAGTGCAAGCAAATAATCAACAATTACAACCATTGTGCAATTTCTTTAAAGTTTGGTATTTAAAAAATGGATTACATTACAGTACATTGCATTTAGCTGACGCTTTTATCCAAAGCGACTTACAAAAATGATATATTTGGCATGCACGTAGACACAAAAATGCTCTATGTGGATGCACACTAACCTTTCCCTGTTATTATTACATGCATCCCATGAATTTATTAGACTGAATATGCCTCATCATATCCCATCAATCAAAGATGAACATTTCAAGTTGTTTATTTATTTAAATGAAGCACTGCTTAAGTCTTTATCATATGAATTCAGGGATAATATTGTAATTGTGAAACCCAAGGCTTGTAGTTTATGGGCATGTGATTGTAGTGGGTGGAGGTGGTGAAATGAGGATATCCATCTTGGAGTTCAAGCTAGTATAATATAGTTAACGTTACACAATAATAAGGAAGAGAACTATTTTTGTGATACATCGCTATTGATATGGATTTAGAGTGCATATTTGAGACTTCTAAACAGTAAACAAAAACTTAACTTATGGGTGAGTGTTTTTAGCAGAGTCATATTATGTCCTTGTGATTCTGTTGATTATTACCTGTCTGTATTATGTTGCAGCTCAGCTGATTTTGGATTGATGGCAAAGGGAGAGAACCGACCGAAAGAACGAGATCGCAGGTACAAGCGGCCGAGATGGGTTTTCTCCGCAGGGTGGCTGGTGCCTCCCTTAGGGATAAGGTGAGAAGTTCGGTCATCCGGGAGGGACTCGGAGTTGAACCGCTCCTCCTTCGCGTCGAAAGGAGCCAGTTGAGGTGGTTCGGGCACCTAGTTAGGATGCCACCTGGGCGCCTCCCTAGGGAGGTGTTCCAGGCACGTCCAGCTGGGAAGAGACCAAGGGGTAGACCTAGAACCAGGTGGAGGGATTATATCTCTTCGCTGGCCTGGGAGCGCCTTGGGATCCCCCAGTCAGAGCTGGTTGATGTGGCCAGGGAAAAGAAAGTTTGGGGCTCTCTGCCGGAACTGCTACCTCCGCGACCCGACCACAGATAAGCGGGAGAAGATGGATGGATGGATGGCAAAGGGAGAGGGACTTAAGTGAGAGTGAAAACACAAGGTAAGTTTAAAATAGTTCATCAATTTCCCATCCTAGGTTGCTTTATCTAACCCTTTCTCCTGTCTATGTCTCCCTCTTTCAGCACAAGAACCCCAGTGGGATTCAATGGAGCCTGAAGACCTGCAATGAGACCCTTACCCTGCACCTGAGTCTCACCTCCCAGAGTTTTGAAAGCCTCTCCCTGTTCCTTATTTTTGATTAAACAGACCTTAAGCTTCCCAATGGTGTGGTCTTCGTTTTGTGAAGAATAAGATTACCTCACATATGTTGTTGCTGTTGTTGTCTTTTGTGATAGTTAAATTGCTCCTGCTGACTTGAGTCTGACATTCTTTCCTCCTCTCTGTGTCAGTGGGGAAACCTTACATGCATACTCCTTTCTCTGAGCGCTTGGAGCATCCCCCGGCAGCACAGCAAACCATGGGGGAGACGATATGCCAGGACATCACGGAGGAAAAGGCACAGACAAACTGCATGACATGCTATTCAATGTTTATTGAATTCCATTTATTTACTGTCAGTTGACAATCATTGATAGGCACCTGTCGGTCTCCTGTCCTTTCTGAAAGTCATAAAGATGACATTTCTCATTTAGATTACTTATGTCCTCAATTACCAGGGGATTACTGAAACCAACATGAATTTGTTACGATTATTGTGTTATGTCACGTTTTGTATGTCTTGTTTTGGGTGTTTTGCTCTTCTCCCTGTCATGTTTACCTCTTGGTATATTGTCTGGTCCTTTTCCCTGTGTTTTTCCTCATGTCGTTAGTTTCCCTGGTGTGTCTAGTTGTCTGATTGTGTTCACCTGTGGCCCTTGTGTTTCTCCTCCCCTGCCCGGCTGTTTCTCGTCTTGTGATTTAGTCTTGTCTCTTCCTGTGTTCAGTGTTGGTTCGTCTTTTGTTTGTGACTGAGTTCACCGGTGAGTGTTCTGTTTTGTCCAAGTTATTATTTTATCCTTGAAATAAAGGCAATATCAGTGTAATCTGCATTTGGGTCCTGCTTCCTTCACTCAACCGTAACAGTAAGAACCAACCAAATATGGGCCCAGCAGATCCTTTTGAGCGGGAATTGTTGGATTTTACCTTTTCTTTGGCTACCTGCTCTGATCGATGGATGGGAGCGTCGGGGGTTCAGCAGCGAGAGGCTGCTCTGGCAGAGGCGGGCCAGATACAGTTGCAAGAAAAAGTATGTGAACCCTTTGGAACTACCTGGATTTCTGCATAAATTGGTCATAAAATGTGTTCTGATATTCATCTAAGTCACAACAATAGACAAACACAGTCTGCTTAAGCTAAAACCACACAAACAATTATATGTTTTTATGTTTTTATTGAACACACCATGTAAACATTCACAGTGCAGGGTGGAAAAAGTATGTGAACCCTTGGATTTAATAACTGGTTGACCCTCCTTTGGCAGCAATAACCCCAATCAAACGTTTCCTATAGTTGCATATCAGACCTGCACAACGGTCAGGAGGAATTTTGGACCATTCCTCTTTACAAAACTGTTTCAGTTCAGCAATATTCTTGGGATGTCTGGTGTGAATCGCTCTCTTGAGGTCATGCCAAAGCATCTCAATTGGGTTGAGGCCAGGACTCTGACTGGGCCACTCCAGAAGGCGTATTTTCTTCTGTTGAAGCCATTCTGTTGTTGATTTACTTCTGTGCTTTGGGTCGTTCTCCTGTTGCATCACCCATCTTCTGTTGAGTTTCAAGTGGTGGACAGATGGCCTTAAAGAGCATCTTGCAGGTTTTTATTTTTTCTACATTTATGCTTAAACTTGTTTGAAAATTACACTTAAAAAAGTGAATGCAGGATTTGATATGTTTTACGAGACATAAGGGCAGGAATTCAGAGGGAAAGCAGCAATTTTGAGCTCTGCTCTTTAAAACGGCTTTTTTTTAAGGTCATACGTCAAACGCGTCATATTACATCACATAGGGGACACATCTCCGCTCTCTGACCGCGGGTATAGTGGAGTTGCGTTGAGTAGAGCAGTTGTGTTTTAAGGAGCTGGTATTTTTCGGTAGTTTTACATTGCATTTCACCATTTGTAATCATGGTGCAGTATTGTGTTTGTACAAGGTTGCACAAATACCAGCCTGTCAGGACATCGAGTCCACAGTAAAAAGGACCGGAGCTAGCGTTCGTTCCTGGGTGCGTTGTGCATCCACCTCCCTGCAGCACATACTCTCCACAGCTTTATCAGGAAACCGTATTACTTCTATCTCCCCCCCCCCCCCCCCCCCCCTCCGCTGCTCTCTCTCTCTCCCCTCCGGTACTGTGTTGTTTGTGTGTGAGTGGTGGCTGTCACTCCGTGCTCCCGGCTCAACCTCCACTCACCTGCTGCAATCAGCTGTGCACCCTCCCCTACTACACACCTGCTTTCCATCAAGCCATTTACAACGACATATCAACGGAGGCTCCACAACCTTTCTCCGCCAGATCGTCAAGTATCAGCCGTATCTTGCGTCTCCCCTCCGGTACACAGCACCATAGTGTGGAGTTGCATTAGGTAACGCGAGATACGGCTGATACTGTACTTGCGCATTAGTTTCTGTTATGGATCAGTATCAACAGTCCTGCCAGTAACGTTACTATATTATCAATGCTACTTTAGTTATAGCCTGATATATGATAGCTAACTTTACAATGTTGGGATGTTGTTAGCTAACATTCTGTAGCTAACGCCGGTCACTCACCAAGATAGCTGCCCAGTTCTCCACTGGTTCTCCTCACACCACAGCTCAATTTCTCTCTGATGGCCGTTATTTATTCTAATCCTTGGCTGCTCCTGGTCTCTTGGACGCCTAGTGGGCTCATAATTATAAGGTTGTGGTCCGTCATATGCATTCGAATATTCATGTTCAACTTCTTCTGTGTCTTCTGTGTCGAAACTAGCATTGGGATCCATGTTTATTAATACGTTAAACCGGCCGCTCTCCCCCTTGTGTCCCCCGTGTTACGTCACACGCGGGAGGTCACGTGCCGAGGCTTTTTTATGCGGAAGTGAACATTTCTTACAAAAACGACGCCAGATGTCACTGTAGTGTATATTTCTTTATATCTTTTTGAAAATCTAGTGTATTCATCATTTTCCTACACATTTATTCACAGGTGTCTTTAACCTGGAAGTTGCTCTTTAAGTTCTCCAGCCAAATGTCTTGATAAACTTGAGAATTCATTTTTTCCGTCAATGATGGCAATCTGTCCAGGCCCTGAGGCAGCAAAACAGCCCCAAATCATGATGCTCCCTCCACCATACTTCACAGTTGGGATGAGGTTTTGATGTTGGTGTGCTGTGCCTTTTTTTCTCCACACATAGCGTTGTGTGTTCCTTCCAAACAACTCAACTTTGGTTTCATCTGTCCACAGAATATTTTGCCAGTAGTGCTGTGGAACATCCAGGTGCTCTTTTGCAAACTTCAAACGTGCAGCAATGTTTTTTCTGGACAGCAGTGGCTTCCTCCATTTTATGACCAACTTATGCAGAAATCCAGGTAATTCCAAAGGGTTTACATTTTTCTTGCAACTGTAACTATGGAGAAACCAGGCTTGGTGAGATTCTTACCTGGCTGGATTTTGGAGTTCCTCTCGGTGTGTTATCCCCTGCCTGCTAGCCTCAGGCATGCTAGCTCTCTGCCTCCCAATTCCCTTTATGACACCACACGCATCGGTGTGGTCCGTTTGGAGTCAACCCTTGCTTCTGCCCCAGCTCCTGCTCCTGTCCAGGAGCCGTTCTCTGGAACTTGTCTGGCTTTTGGAGGTCCACGAAGCCTCCAAACTGCTCCTAAAAGAAGGAGTCGCAAGGCCATGCTAGCAGCCCGAGCCCCAAGAGCCATGGTTCTGGCCCAAGTTCTGGCCCCAGCAGCCATGGCTCCAGACCCAGTTCTGGCCCCAGCAGCCATGGTTCCAGACCCAGTTCTGGCCCCAGCAGCCATGGTCCCGGCCCCAGTTCCGGCCCCAGCAGCCATGGTTCCATCTCTAGTCCAATCTCTGGTCCCTTCTCTAGTCTCTTCTCGAGTCCTAACTCAAGTCCCTTCGCTAGTCCCTTCTCTGGTCCCCTCTCTAGTCTCTTCTCGAGTCCCCTCTCTAGTCTCTCTTCTAGTCCCTTCCCAAGTCCCTTCCCTAGTCCCTCCTCAGGCACTTCCCTAGTCCCTTCTCTAGTCCCTTCTCCAGTCCCACCTCTAGTCACTTCTCTAGTCACTTCTCAAGTACCAACTCTAGTCCCATCTCTAGTCCCTTCTCTAGTCCCTTCTCCAGTCCCTACTCAAGTTCCTACTCAAGTCCCAACTCAAGTCCCATAGGAGGTTCCGCTGGGGGTCCTGCCAACTCCATGCCCTGTCCCGTTGGGGGTCCCGCCGACTGTTCCTCTGCCGGGGGTCCTGCCAACCCTATGTCCTGTGCCGTTGGGGGTCCCGCCGACTACTCTCCTGCCGGGGGGTCCTGCCAACCCTATGTTCTGTCCCGTTGGGGGTCCCGCCGACTAGTCTCCTGCCGGGGGTCCTGCCAACTCCATGTCCTGTCCCATTGGGGGTCCCGCCAACTACTCTGCTGCCGGGGGTCCTGCCAACCCTATGCCCTGTCCCGTTGGGGGTCCCGCCGACTACTCTTTTGCCGGGGGTCCTGCCAATCCTATGTCCTGTTCCGTTGGAGGTTCCGCTGGGGGTCCTGCCAGCTCCATGTCCAGTTCCGTTGGAGGTCCCGCTAACTACTCTCCGGTCGGGGGTCCTGCCAATCCTATGTCCTGTCCCGTTGGGAGTCCCGCCGACTAGTCTCCTGCCGGGGGTCCTGCCAATCCCATGTCCTGTCCCGTTGGGGGTCCCGCTGACTACTCTTCTGCCGGGGGTCCTGCCAACCCTATGTCCTGTGCCGTTGGAGGTCCCGCCGACTAGTCTTCTGCCGGGGGTCCTGCCAACCCTATGTCCTGTGCCGTTGGAGGTCCCGCCGACTAGTCTCCTGCCGGGGGTCCTGCCAATCCCATGTCCTGTCCCGTTGGGGGTCCCGCCGACTACTCTTCTGCCGGGGGTCCTGCCAACCCTATGTCCTGTGCCGTTGGAGGTCCCGCCGACCAGTCTCCTGCCGGGTGTCCTGCCAATCCCATGTCCTGTTCCTCTGGGGTCCCGCCGACAACTCTTCTGCCGGGGGTCCTGCCAACCCCTTGTCCTGTTCCGTTGGAGGCCCCGCCATCACCTGTCTCGCCGGGGGTCCTGACAATTCCCGGTCCTCTTCCGTGGGGGATCCTGCCGAAACCTGTCCCACCGGCTCCGGTTCCTGTTCGGCCAGCACCGGGTCCTGCCCGGCCTCCAGAGCAGTCTGGTCTTCGCCCTCGAGCCCGGCCCCCTGAGAGCCCGGCCCCCTGAGAGCCGCGGTCTTCGCCCTCGAGCCCGGCCCCCTGAGTGCCGCGGTCTTCGCCCTCGGGCCCAGCCCCCTGAGTCTTCCTGCCGCGGTCCTCGCCCTCGGGCCCGGCCCCCTTACTCTTCCTGCCGCTGCCTTCGCCCTCATGCTCGGCCCTCTGAGTTCGCCCGCTGTGGCCTTCGCCCCACCATGGACTCTGCCTTGCCCCCGGGCTGTCCGTCCAAGTCCCCCACCTTGGACTCTGCCGTGCCCCCGGGCCGTCCGCCCGAGTCCCCCTTCTCGGCTTCTGCCTTGCCCCCGGGCCGTCCGCCCGAGATTTCTTCCGAGTCCTCCGCTGTGCTCCTGGGCTGTCAGCCCAAAATCCCATCCTCCTGACCCCCTCCACCCACCCTGGTGGCCTAGTGATGCGTCCCTCCTCCGGACCCCCTCCACCCACCGTGCTTGAGGTTTTGGACTTTTGTGGGGTTTTTTTTTTTAGGGACGTCTGGAATCCGTCCCTTGAGGGGGGGGGGTTCTGTTACGATTATTGTGTTATGTCACGTTTTGTATGTCTTGTTTTGGGTATTTTGCTCTTCTCCCTGTCATGTTTACCTCTTGGTATATTGTCTGGTCCTTTCCCTGTGTTTTTCCTCATGTTGTTAGTTTCCCTGGTGTGTCTAGTTGTCTGATTGTGTTCACCTGTGGACCTTGTGTTTCTCCTCCCCTGCCCGGCTTTTTCTCGTCTTGTGATTACCCCTCCCTGTAGTTAGTCTTGTCTCTTCCTGTGTTCAGTGTTGGTTCGTCTTTTGTTTGTGACTGAGTTCACCGGTGAGTGTTCTGTTTTGTCCAAGTTATTATTTTATCCTTGAAATAAAGGCAATATCAGTGTAATCTGCATTTAGGTCCTACTTCCTTCACTCAACCGTAACAGAATTAAAGAAATGGTAGAAATTAATCTAATCTGAATTTTGAAGCCTTCCTTCCCATCACCTCCCTCTAAATATATCAAACATTAGGAAGAGATGCTCCTGAGTACCATTCAAGTTTAAGAAGATAATATTTGTTTTAAACAATTCAAAGCAATAAACAACAGCAACAGGCTCTCTAACCAAGGCAACGGTAGCCTAACATGTATATGTTAACAGGTAAGATAGCTGTTCACACTATGTATATTTTCTGCTATTTTATTTCTATTTGAGATGTTTACATTTTTGATTGTTTAATTCTAGTCTGTTAACTGTCTTATGTACAATGCCTTGTCTTTTACTGCTGCAAAGCAAACATTTCCCAAATTGGTATCAATAAAGTGCTTCTTATTTTATTTTAATCCTCAAATATTAGCAAATTTAACTTTTTCAAATATTGATGTAACTACATACACATCGATACGGCGCTGGTTCCAGCGCCATAGAGAGAGTTACGACAACGGAAGTCCAAAATGCTTGATCGTCACGTGGTTCAGGGAGACTCAATAGTTCCCCGGAAGTTCGTGGTGGGACGTTTGAATGCATGAAAATACTTCCTGTTAATTTCCGCCTGTGGTTAAAGTTTATTTTGAAAAGCTATTCCGGAAAAGATCTCCGAAATACCAACAGTAGCTTGACTTCAGGTTTTAAGGAAAAGTAACGATTGTAGCTGTTAAAATGCAATGAATGAAAAGTCATGAAAGAGAATATGATGGGAAAAGGCGTGTTTAGTTATGTATTGAATATACAATGTCAAAATCCTCTGTTATGTGCGATATCGGACATTGGTGAAAGGAGGGCGGAAGATTATGCAACAGCCGCCATTGAAGAGGAGGAGCCAAATGAGATGTATAGTCAGGTGACGGAGCTTTGTGGGGTCTCTTCTTCACGGCCAGGACTGCGAGAGGGGACTGCAGCTTTTCTCTCCTCACCTGAACAATATTCTGCTTGTAACACTACCGCACCATTTTAATTAAAGTACCCATTTGAACCTTAAGCCAGAGACTCCATTAGTCTCATTTTAAAGCTTCTCTCCTGGACGCGAGAATAATGAACATAGTTAACAATTGGAATGACCCCGACGTGATCTCGTTCCACCGGGAGAGCAGTTGCAGTTTTCAAAGGAGCTTGAACAATGCTGGCAGACATACGCTCGGGCCCATACAGAAAGGTAAAGAAGTACCTGTTTATTAAAAATCTTCAATAGATTACATACAGATATAGAGCTTCATTTCGGACAGTTTGAAACGCGAGGGCCGTGATTGGTACGTGATCTGCCCTCGCTCAAGGGAAAACCTCCAGCTTGACTTGAGACCTCCCCCGTGATACATAAATGTAATTATAATGAAGCCACTGAAATGGATCATTGATCCAGAAGGAGGTGCAGTGGGGTTCCACACTGGAGCTCATGTGAAATAAAGTCAGATACAGTACGCTGGATGTACAGCGGAACTTTGTTAAAATCCATATGTCACGGACATACTTGCCAACCTTGGGACCTCAGAAATCCGTAGGATTTCAAAATGCAAAATGGGGGGGGGGGGGGGGTTGCTAGTGGATCGCCGGAGCTGTTAGATTAACATTAACATGCTTATATTTTAGTTCTAAGTGCAATGCCTTGCGGCCTGTAGCACCATCCTTGATGGAGCATATGTGTGGGCAGGAAAGGAGTGGGCAGAGAGTAGAGTAGTTTTCGATTTTTGTTCTGTTTTCTGTGACTATCTGCCTCACCCTCTCAGACTTTCTGTCGCGCGCGCTACTAAAGAGATGTGTTACCATGGAAACCAAACAATGGTGTAGCTGTATTAAAGTCCGAGTGGAAACAGTCCTGAGTAAATCTGACTTTGTCAGAAATCGGGAGAAATGCGGGAGAAATATGACCCCGGGAGGAAACCGGGAGAGGGCAATGAAATCGGGAGTCTCCCGCGAAAATCGGGAGGGTTGACAAATATGGTCACGGATGTCATACTCTGTGCTAAATAAGAGACATATAATCATTTACAAAGATCACCATGTTGTTATTTAACAAAATAATGTTGTTTAGTCGAAAAAACGAACGGGAGGAAATGCAGCCCGGCTCTTGATTTTTAATCCTAATTTAATCATCATCTTCACCACGATCATTTATGTTTATGTTCGCCGAATTTACATGAAATCAATGACACATATTAATATACTGTATTCAACTTCATTAAAACGTTATTAACGTGCCTAAACTCAGTAATTTACTAAAAATATTTTTTATTTTAATGGAGCCTCGTCGGCAGATCAGGATGCCGACGCGTAGCCAAGGGATCTTGAGCATGAAGGGTGTTATTTTCCCCATAAGGAACAAGTCGCTGCAAATTATCCCGCTTATTACATTGCCACATTCTCAACAAAGTAACGACATGACTCCCAATATTAATTGAAATGCTTTTATGGATTTAGAAAATGTTTTTATTGATTTAAAAAATAGTTGTATGTATTGATTTAAATTGACATGCATCCGCTAAGAAAAATAGTCCGTTGTTACCATCTTTTAAACAGTCTGAATGAAACGGCAGCTCTCAGCTGTGTATTTACACAACTAATGGCCCATCAACCACAGCTCTCTCCCCCCATCCCCCCCTGATCTTTCTTCTCCAGCAGCTAAATTAACTGTAGGTTAATCTGAGTGTCAAGCTTACAGTTAGTGACGTAACAACACCATAAAAGCTGGTGGGTTGAAAGCAATACGGGAGGTAAAAAATAACTAGAATAATTGTGATTTATTTATTGTGGCTTTTATGTTTTAGGTATAAAATTATATATTATATAATTCAGGCTTGTAATTATTAGGTTTTGTGCGCTGTGATGATTTGGCTGTTCCTTTAGTAATGAATATTAAATGTTGTGAGGAAATCTTTCCACCAATAATTCCAATAAGTAATCCAAAATGTATTCACTTCAGGTTTACGAAAGTAACTGTAATCAGATTACTCGTTTTTCAAATGTAACGCGAGCTGAATACAGTTACCCTACTTGATTTTAGTATTCTGATTTATGTATTCCGTTACAACCCAACCCTGATTAGGACACATACTGGGGATTTCAGAATGGTACTGGATTTTGATTTATTGTATTAGCTTCATATCGCAATAGCCTATATTCCAGAAGTCTGAAATGCAAAAAATGTCCCACATTAGGGCAATTCACCATACAGTACATACTGAAGAAATAAAAAGAGGAAACAATTGTATATGTCTACCATTTATTTTTACGAGTGTAATATTATTAAGATATGTCACAGATAGGATCATACATTTAAATAACATCACCATGTTTTTATTTAACAAAATATTATATCGTAAAAAATCTGAATCTTATAATATATATAAACATATACATAGGCTATCTGCGGCCTATCTATGCCTATCTGCGGCGGAAACCAAGGCGAGGTGTTTCTGGATCCGTTTTCGGTGGGCTCCTCAGTCTCTCGTTTACCCGGTTCCTAATTTTATGCCACTTGTCCGTGGTCAGGCCTGGGAACCGACGGGAGACACTGGACTCAAGTGTCTGCCTTACATTGAGGGGAAGGGGCATTTTCCCTTTCCTCCCGCTCCAGTTAGTTATTCTGACCGTGTTCTCATATGTTTCAAATGGCAACATGGCCATTAACATATCCCCCGCAAATTTCTCAGGGCAACGCTGTCCCTTTTGGAAGCAGTCCTCGAAGAACATGTCCTCGCGATCCGAGGAAACTGCCCTGGTGGTGGTGGGCGCATCAGGTGTGGCCGACGGTCGTGGTGTTGCTGCCGACCCCGGAGTGACCGCTGGATTGGCCGCTGGCACTGTCCGTATGGGAGCGGCCGGAATTGGCACATCTGGCTGCATAGGCTGTGGGTCTGCGTCTTCCACATGGAACCCAAACAGTCGCCTGGGTTGGTAGGCGTTCGTGTTCAGCTGCTGAAGTTCCAACCTCATGGCAGCCCGCTCCGACTCTGCAGTCTTCTGTGCCAACGTAATGGCAGCCCGCTCCGACTCTGCAGTCTTCTGTGCCAACGTAATGGCAGCCCGCTCCGACTCTGCAGTCTGCTGCATAATCCTCATGCCATCCCGCTCTTGAGTCAGGTCGGACATTTGTGCCTCCGTGGCGGTCAACCGGATTTTAAGTGCACGAATTTCTGCGTCACCCAATCTAGCCGTGCACGAACCAGACGCCGGGAGCAGAGCAAGTGTGATGGCCTGATAGGAAACAGAAAAAATATATGAATACCAGTGGTCACATGGAAATAAACAATATATAATATAGCAGAGAGATGGTGTAAGTATTAATGATTGACAATGAGGGCCAATAGTACGTACCGCTTTCTTTTTAACAAGTCTGACTGTGCTTGGTTTTTTTGGCGAAGGAGACGGCTTCACTTTTTTTGCAGCCACCTGCGGGGCGGACTATAGGAATTAGGAATAAAGAATATAACACAATTAGACATAAGCACAAGTGAAATTAACAAATAATCACACATACAGTAGGTCTAAAGGGCAGAGTATACGTTAGGCCTATTTACAATCTGTCAGCTCACCTGTGCAAGACCTTTTCTCCGGGTCCGGTAAAAATTGCTGGAATCCATTCTTCAGAAAAAGAGGTTGTGCGTTTTTCCTTGATTCGTTGTGCCAAAAGCAAGTTATGCACTCTATTTATCTGTGAATCGTACATGGTGTTCGTGCACCTGGATTGCTATTGGTGCGTCTATAGACGCACCAATAGGATAGCTGTATACAGCCGCACCTACTTTTGTCGACTACTAATTTGCGTAACCGGCTTATTACTTATTACTATTACAGCAAGGATGATGCGCATCAACCGAGAGAGGTCCCAGGAGGTTCGTGTCATGCGGGCAAATGGAAAATCAACAAGAGAAATCCAAGAACTTTTTGCAAGCCTTGGCATAGAAGTTTCACAAAGCACTCAGCGAAACCACTTTCAGGAGAAACAACCCCGCTGCTCAGGTCCAAGAAAACTCCAACAGTAAGTAGCCTACCTTATTTAATAGTAGGCTACAGTATAGCACGTATCGTAAACAGCTGACAGCTGACATGTGACAGTTCTGCATTTCCCTGATGGCTTTTGTCTTTTTCTTTTACAGCAATATCGTGACTGCGATCGAGAATGCGACAAAGTTTGACGACGAGCTCACGGCTCATGATGTAAAGCGGAAAATTTGGGCGGACTTTGGGGTTTCGCTAGGACTGAGCAGCATACGCAAGGCCAGGAGAAAACTTGGCTGGAAATATGGCCGGACCCGTTTCTCTCCAATGATCAGAGATCACAACAAAGAAGCAAGGCTGAGACAAGCCCTCCAGTGGATCGAGTCTGGGGAAACGTGGCATGATGTGATTTTTACGGATGTCTGGGGATTGATTTTGTGCCACGGTCCAGGCCCTTTGGTTATCTTTGAAGGAATCATGGACAGAATCTACTTTGAAAACAGTATCATCAAGGAGTGCTGCAGGTCCATACATCAGGGAACATTTTGGGTCGGATCATCGCTTCTTCCAAGACAATGAACCGAAACACAGCGCGACTGCAGCTGGAATTGCGGTGGAGGGAATGAACTGGGTTAAAACTCCACGCGAATCTCCGGATTTGAATCCCATCGAGTTGGTCTGGCACTTGATGAAAGACTACATTCGGAAGGAGGCTAAACCAGGCTCGAAGCAGGAGCTGATGCAAGCAATAGAGGATTTTTGGAAGACAAGGCTGACCCAAGACACCTGTAGTCGACTGATTACAAGCCTCAATAAAGTTCTGCCATTGGTTGTGCAGAATAAAGGTGGACATAGTGGAAATTGAAATTGTCATTGTTCAATAAAATACAAAATAATGTATCTGTGTACGTGTTTTACTGTACTTATTTGCATGCACTTATCAAACATTTAATTAAAGAATGGTGATATACACAGTGATAGATGTTAAGGACTAACGTTTATAATAATAAATAGCCTAGTATTTATCCATATTCATAATAATATTTATATATTCAACTTTTACTGATAAAAAAGGGCTTCTACTGTACCTAATTACCTTAACACTAGACCGCCAGAGGTTTTTGTATAGGCCTACCAAAAACTGCCAAATCCCGCTATTAGAATGCAATTTTTAACAACATAGGGTGCTACATAACACACTTTCAGAAAAAGTCACGGACTGGGAGACTTTAATATTTTATTGAAAAAAAGTTACATTGCACAAACACAACACACATCACACAAATTAACCCGATTGGCGGTTCTAGTGTTAAATAAACTCACTAATGAATGAAACCAGTTTAATACGCATTATTCTTATTCTTATCATTCTTTATGAGCGCAGAAATAGTCTTAAAATCAGATCTGTTTTTTAAATGAAATCTGACGGCAGGCAGTTAGCTCTGATCACCTATGATAAATGCGCCACACCTAATCGCTGGCTATTCAGCCACAGAGATCCCTCTATGCAAATCAAACTGACGGTGTGAAAGCACCTATTGTTTTAATGGTTTAATGGTCGGAATGTGACCTGTGAGCCTTCTGAATCGCGATCGACTGGTTGGCGACCACTGCATCAAACTGTAGACGGGGGGAAAGCACCTACAGTATTGTTTTAAATAATGGTCGGAATGTGACCTGTTATTGGATTAGTTTTAGAAAGAACTGCACCAGCTTCATCCACGCTGGCGTTACTGTTATCACCTGCTCAGTGTCATTTCATTTGACAAAATGTCTTTACATATACATTTAATAGATTGGATTATTATCCACCTTTTTGTTTTATGTCCTTTTATTTAAAACATTTTTTAAGACTTCATCTTCTGGTTCAAATTTCAATAAATCTAATTTGTATAATCATTCTTTTGTCTTTATTCCACATGAAAATGTTAGAGATTCCATTCAAATCTGTTGATTATTCATATCTTCCTCAGGCTAGGAATAGTATGTTGAGTTTTTAATGCTAAATGTATATCATTTTCTCACAAGATATAGAATGAAACAACACCGGTTTTATCCATTGTGTATGAATGCTTCAGCTCTTCAGACCAATATAGTGATATGTGAGCATGTTCCTAATTGTGTTGGTATGCAACTGGTCTGTTTAATAAAGCAAATCTGCCACTTTTATATTGCAGAATTTGTTAAATTAAAGCAGTCTTTAATTGTTTGTCTAAACATAGCAATATATGCTTTTGAAATGTAACATGTCTTTGAAAAATAATAGTATACAGTTTATATTGTGTATCACCTTTAGCTTGAAAATACATAGATGTGTTTTTTTAATCTAATAAATAGACAGACAGACACTTTATCAATCCCAAATTGGGAAATTATTTAACAGCAGCAGTGTGTTCAGGTATTAAAATATGTAAAGTTGGAATAAAGTATGAACTACACATTACAAGTATAATGCACAGCAATCCATAAGAGAAGTCCGATATGTTCATGAAAACTCCAAAGGAGGCACCGACACTAACGTGGACGAGTGGACTCCCGAGTTTGATCTGTGGTGTAGTGGGCTGTCACTCAAAAAGTGAGTAGCCAATGGGGACGCACCCCTGAAAGTCCCGCCCACCTGGGATGTTTGTGTCAAAATCTCTAACAAAAAATGAGGGAGCGTAAACGAGAAGAGCTGCAGAGAGAGCAAAAGTCTGATCATTGAGAAAGAAGAAACAAGAACTGCAAACAAAAACCTATGTTAAAACAAAGAAAAAATACTTATAGTTTACATGATTAAACAAATGATTTGTTTGCAACTTATAGTTTTATTTTTGAAATTTATTTTATTTTGCTTGACTTCGTTTTTTTCTTCTTTTAATCTCATAGTTTTGCTTTATTCTGAGAAAGTGTTGCTTTATCTTTATGATACAAAACTAATCCCATAACCTGTGAGCCTTCTGAATTACCGTGGGACAGCACATTCTAAACTAAAATGTTCAATAAATAAAGTAACATCTTATCTTATCTTAATAATATCTTCATATTAATAATAATAATAAATCATACAGTATGTGTCCGAAAGGGAGCAGGAGAAAGCAAACACAAAAATATACAAAAAATATACTGCATATTAAAGCAAACGATTGTAAAGGTAAAAGTATGAGCATAACAAATAAAGAAGTGTAATGTAAACATTTACATTATTATTATGATTATTTAATATATAAAGACTACATATTATTGAATTACAAGATTAGATATACTTTAGTTTATCTAAAATATTGATGTGTTCAAATGCTCTTCAAAACACAACTGAAAGTCCATGAAACTTGTCTTTCTGTATTTGTGAATGAAGCGCCATCTCAATCAATCAATCAATGTTTATTTATATAGCCCAATATAACAAATGTTACATTTGTCTCAGTGGACTTCACAGTTTGTACAGAATATCAGTATGACAATACGACACCCTCTGTCCTTAGACCCTCACATTGTACATGGATTAACTTCCAGAGAAAACCAACAGTTTAAAGGGGAAAATGGGAGAAACCTCAGGTTAAAACCTGAAATTGAAAATCTGGCAACGCCCTCTTGGAAAATAGTGGGAGGGCTTAACATTCCTCTATAGTTGGACTCCTGAGAAAGACTGCCTAAACTAATGTTAAAACAAGCCTAAATAAATGATAAACATTGGTATCCTATAACACGTGGCGTTGCTTTGTCACAGGCAGAGTGAGTTCACTTTCTTTTTTTCTTAAATTTAACCTTGCATGCTATTCGTTTGTCTGTTATTACATGTCGGCCAGAGGCCAATCACTTCAATAAGTGTCTCTTGTTACGTTTTAAGTTAACGTGAATGGTTTTAGGCTATTAAGCAGTTGGGACTGCTTGAGGCAAAGACACAGCCACAGTTGGAAGCTGAGGTTATTGGAGTGAGTGTTTGTGTTAACGACAGTGTGAGGCTGTTTTTAAAAAAGTCCTTTGTTTGATGAGGCCAATTACTTCAATAAGTGTCTCTTGTTACGTTTTAAGTTAACGTGAATGGTTTTAGGCTATTAAGCAGTTGGGACTGCTTGAGGCAAAGACACAGCCACAGTTGGAAGCTGAGGTTATTGGAGTGAGTGTTTGTGTTAACGACAGTGTGAGGCTGTTTTAAAAAAAGTCCTTTGTGTGATGAGGCCAATCACTTCAATAAGTGTCTCTTGTTACGTTTTAAGTTAACGTGAATGGTTTTAGGCCATTAAACAGTTGGGACTGTTTGAGGCAAGAACACAGCCACAGTTGGAAGCTGAGGATATAGGAGTGATTGTTTAAACGACAGTGTGAGGCTGTTTTAAAAAAGTCCTTTTCGAGGAAAAGGCCTGAAAAGTTTAAAGCTTTCAGTGGTTATTCTTTTCGGTTTTCCACTAGACATTGCGTGTGGATTACGACGAGAAATGCGACATTCGTGCGTCAGATAGACGATATTCTTCTGATTGTGTTTGGATAGCGTCCAATTTTTTCCCATTATAGCGTGTTTAAACAGAAGAGATGACCATACTGGCTCTTAAAGCCAAAAATTACGAAGAATGGGTTGAGGGCTATGACGTAAGGGTATGAGGCCCATTTATCATTGTAAACTACATAGAAATATTATTTTAAACTACAGTGTTGTTTTGTGTTGAATTTTCTAGACTAAAGATCACCCCTCCATTATTTCAACCCCCCTGTGAGAGCCACGAGGTGTGTTTCTAAATCCCTTTGTTCTTCAGGTTAGAGTTTGAAAAATCAGTTGCCATCTTGGCTTGCCCTCATGTTGAAAACAAACACAGGGCAATCGCCATTTCGTAAAATGCAAATTCAAAGCACTCCTTTGTTTGTTCTTATGCAGCTGGTTTCACTCCAATGAGGCATTTTCCTGACCTCCATCTTCTGAAGAACGAATCATACTTCTTGTCACAGTTGGAACTAGAAGGCTGAATCAGGTTTTGGATATTAAAGGGAAGGATTGTTGGATTTTCAAAAAACTCCAGGCTGATTTTTGAAGTAATTCTGCTGGCAAATGTGTTTTGGCGGTTTTTTAAGTATTCCTGTTTGCAAATGTGTTTTGGCGGTTATGTGCTGTGTTGTTTAACCATAGTGTAATTTTCTTCCCACCATAAGAAGGAAAATACCATTCTTCTTGTTAAATTAGATAATTAGATAATCTCCTCTCACACATCCCTGAAACTGGCCCTCCCGCTGTACTTCTCGGAGACTTCAACCTCCAGACAGGGAAGATAGACGAACTAACATCTCTGTTAACCACCTTTGCTTTCTCACTGTCTCTATCCCCACCAACTCATAACGCTGGCAATGTCCTTGATCTCATATTCTCAAGGAACTGCACTACTTCTAACCTCTCTGTAAACCCGCTTCACACATCCGATCACTTCTTCATTTCATTCTCTCTACCCCTTTCCAAACATAACAACCTAATCTCTTCTAATTCTGCACCTGTCCGCCGCAACCTTCGTTCCCTCTCCCCCTCTACCTTTGCCTCATCGGTGCTCTCAGCCCTCCATTCCTCTGATTCGTTCCAATTCCTGCCTCCAAACTCTGCTGCAGAAACTCTCCTCTCTACTCTCTCATCCTCTCTGGACTCTCTCTGTCCTCTCACATCTCGGCCGGCTCGTCAGTCCCCTCCTGCTCCCTGGCTAAATGACGCACTGCGTGCTAATAGAACCATCCTTCGGGCAGCAGAGCGGAAATGGTGGAAATCCAAACACCATGACGACCTCCTAACCTATCAGGCTCTCCTCTCCTCTTTCTCTGCTTCCATCTCTCAGGCAAAAAGCCCTTTCTTTCAAGATAAGATCCAATCTTTCTATTCCAATCCCCAAAAATCTATTTTCTATCTTCTCCACCCTCTTGGACCCCCCCAAAGCCCCTCCTCCCTTCTGTCAAGCGACTTTGTTAACCACTTTGAAAAAAAGGTTGATGATATTCGCTCTTCTTTTTCTGACTCACCTTGACTCACCGCTGGGTCACCAGACCCACCTTTCACCCACACACTAACCTCCTTCTCCCCTCTCTCTCCAAGTGAGGTTCTTACCCTCATTACCTCTGCCCGTCCTACCACCTGTCCTCTGGACCCTATCCCCTCAAACCTCCTTCAGACTATCGCTCCTGATATTCTACCGTTTCTCACCCATTTCATCAACACTTCTCTAACTTCTGGTCACTTTCCAAACAGTCTCAAGGAGGCAAGAGTAAACCCTCTCCTAAAGAAACCCACTCTCAACCCGTCTGATGTTATAAACTACAGGCCTGTCTCTCTCCTCCCGTTCCTGTCTAAAACACTTGAACGCGCTGTCTTTAAACAACTCTCCTGTTATCTCCATCAGAACAACCTTCTGGATCCGCACCAGTCTGGTTTCAAGGCAGGTCACTCAACAGAAACTGCTCTCCTTGCTGTCTCTGATTAACTGCACACTCCTAGAGCAGCCTCCCTCTCCTCTGTCATCATCCTTCTGGACCTGTCTGCTGCATTCGACACGGTGAATCATCAGATCCTCCTTCGCACTCTCCAAGAACTTGGAGTTTCAGGCACTGCACTTTCCCTCCTCACCTCATACCTCAAAGACCGCACATACAGGGTTACTTGGAGAGGGTCCGAGTCCGACCCTTGTCAATTAACTACAGGGGTCCCTCAGGGCTCTGTTGTTGGTCCCCTCCTCTTCTCCTTGTACACAAACTCGCTCGGGTCTGTCATTAGCCCGCATGATTTTTCATACCACTGCTACGCTGAGGACACACAATTAATTCTGTCCTTTCCCCGCTCAGAGACCCAGGTCGTCGCACGCATCTCTGATTGCCTAGCAGACATCTCTCGGTGGATGTCTGCTCATCACCTCAAGCTCAACCTCGACAAGACTGAACTGCTTTTCCTTCCGGGAAAAGATTGTCCCACTCTTGACCTAACAATCAACATCGGCACCTCTGTTGTTTCCCCGACTCAGACTGCAAGGAATATGGGTGTGATCCTAGATAACAAACTGTCCTTCACTGCAAACATTGCTGCTACAACCCGCTGCTGCAGATACACGCTTTACAACATCAGGAGGATACGTCCCCAGCTGACCGAGAAATCAGCGCAGGTTCTGGTCCAGGCTCTCGTCATCTCGCGCCTAGACTACTGCAACTCCCTCCTGGCTGGTCTACCTGCATGTGCCATCCGACCTCTGCAGCTCATCCAGAATGCAGCGGCTCGTCTGGTCTTCAACCTTCCAAAATTCACCCACACCACGCCGCTCCTCCGCTCCCTTCACTGGCTTCCAGTAACTGCTAGAATCCACTTCAAGACACTGGTACTTGCGTACCATGCTGCGAATGGATCTGGCCCTTCCTACATCCAGGACATGGTTAAACCGTACACCCCAGCACGTGCACTCCGCTCTGCATCAGCCAAACAGCTCGCTGCACCCGCACTGCGAGGGGGACCCAAGTTCCCGTCAGCAAAAACACGTGGGTTTGCTATCCTGGCTCCAAAATGGTGGAATGAGCTCCCCATTGACATCAGGACAGCAGAAAGCTTACACATCTTCCGGCTACGACTGAAAACTCATCTCTTTCGACTCCACTTTCGAGCGATTGAATTACTAACAAAGCACTTATATACTAATAAAGGGCTGGCTTTTCTAAAGCCAGTTGAGTAGCACTTGAAATGTTTGGCTCTTTAAAACCTGATGTACTTATATGATTCTGTTTTCTTCAAGGTTGTATCTTCCTGGTCGAATGCACTTATTGTAAGCCGCTTTGGATAAAAGCGTCAGCTAAATGCAATGTAATGTAATGTAAATAGAAGTAAGTTTTGCAACAGCTATCCTAGTGGATTGAGCTGGAAATTACAATAGCGCACTCTGCTGGTAGTACAGAATTATTACACAGATAGAGGAAACACTCAATAACATTTGAAGTTTAATTTGAGTGTATTAAATAAACACATGCTTCATCGCCAAGATAGAATTGCAAGTGGTTTCTAATTATAAGATAAGAAACTTTACATAATAGTCTTTAAAATAAGACTATAGAATATTCAAACAAATGCATTGAAGCTAACACAAGTTATGACATTTACATAATTCCATACACTTCGGTATGTACTGTACACAGTAGATTTTCACCAGATTTCTAATTTTCATATTTCAAAGTCAAAACCATACACTGTACAATTTTTATTTTTAACATTTCATATTTTAAAATGTGCATAATTTTTATATTTTAATTTACTTTATTAATATTTTACAAAAAACTTTAAAAATAAATAATCTATAACTTAAAAAAATATTTAATATATTTAAAATAAATACAAAAACCTTTAGCAACTAAAAAAACAAACAAAACCAGATTTAAAGTTAAGTTCGGATGACATAGGATATTATTTATCAGAAACGAAGGTGCGAGTCGGAGGATTAGTACTTCAATCTTTGATAACTTAATAATTTCATTTGAATAGTTAGTGAACATGCCACCGAAACAAACTAAGTTGAGACCAGACGCAGAGCCAGGCTCAACTGCAGATATCAAGGAAAGGATGAAAATCAGATCAGATGCTACAACAGTTCCAAATCTTAGACAGAAGACATGGAACCAAATTGAGAAACTGTTGGAACAGTGGCAAATGAGAGGACTGTTTCCAGCTGATGATAAGCCTGGACCAACAGAAGCCCATGTAATAGCAGTGTTTGACTGTGAACATGAAGAACTCCAACAACAACAAAGTGCACGGGTGAAAGCCAACCAAAGGAAATCAAGAGTCATAGGTCTGTTACATCATCTAAAATATGTCAGTATTGGACCGGCAGACAGCATGGATGTGTTCCAAGAAGCAGACCTGCCAATGAGGGAAGACATAGCAGAAATAACAGAAGACGCTCCAGTTATTCAAACACCAAGGCAGTATCCAAGCCTGACCGAAGACTCTCCTCCCGACACGCCAGAGATTCAGGTGCAGAATCAACAAAGAGGGGGAGGAGTTTTCAGAGGAAGACAATGTAGCAGAGGAAGAGGACGTTTCCAAGGACATAATCGATCAACAGGACAAGGTTTCCAAGGTGGAGGATGCTCCATATGTGGTCAGTTCTCACATTGGGCCAGATATTGTCCGCAAGGATGCTGCAGGTACCAGAATATCTTCCCACACAATTTCGGCAACAGCAAACACCTGCATATTCTCCTACCCAAGTACAGCCGCAAGCACAGGTATACACTCCCATACAGCATCAACAAAAGGGACAATGGAGAGGAGAGCAAAAATTAAGAGGAAGAAGAGATGAAGGCTGCTACAAATGTGGTCGGCTGACACATTGGTCCAGAGAGTGTCAGCAGAACATTGCACCAAACAACGGCCCACCATGCAGTTACCCCAGGGGAGGTTTCCATGATGACGACGGAGGCAGGGGGTCCCAGAGATGTCAAAGACGAACAGGGGTGCCAAACATAAACCAAATGCCACTGACAGCCTGGTAGCAACCACAACAATGAGGAAGCTCAGAGGGCCAGACCACCAGGTGATGCATCTTCAGCACAAGGGTATTTAGAAAACCAGTTACATTGAGCCATATCTGTCACCACAGGAGGGAGAGGTTTAATGTTATTTAAAAAATCGAGAGTAGAATATTTCATTTACATATAAAGCATCCACAGATTAGAACATTTAGCAGACTATTTTTGTAATTATGAGAAGGAAAGAGATTACAAGTGATGTTGTTCCCCTACACAGAAAACTATTGTGTCCAACCAGCTGGTGAGGTCAAGACGATGGGTTTCCGCCCAAAATAAGACAACGGGAACCTGGTACTCGCCCAAGAAGGAGGATCCTTACCAAGTCCTCCTGTTTACACCGACTGCAGTTAAAGGGGCGGCGATACACCTGACGGGGAGCTGTTGAGACCTGAAAACAGAAACTTGATTCGGCTGTGGTGAAGTCTGCATATTGCAATATTAATTGAGCATTTTATGCTCAAAGGAGGGGGTGTCATGATTATACAGATATGTTGATTTAAGTGACGTTGTAGTTAATAAATGATAACAACAATAGGTCTCATAACAACAAGCGGTATGCCGAAGCTTGGGCCTTCTCCAAGCAGGGAGTGGTCCATTTTTAGATATTAGACGAATAGAAGTGCATGAATATGTCAGAACTCTGAGTAATATTATCCAAGTTTTGTCTACGCAGGCTAGGAAATCTACAGCGATACCAGACGAGACACCAGAAGAGACTCCTGTTCGGCCAGGTGATTGGGTGAGGGTGAAAGTTCATAAAAGACAGTGCGCTGATCCCGGTGGACGGAACCGTGAAAAGTTGTAACAAACTTCACACGCGCTCCGGTTTAAAGGTAAAGAAAAAGGAGCAAATTGACACCACCTCACACATTGTCACCCTTCACTGGCAACTTCCAGAAAATGATTGGGAGTTAGGGCTGATTTGGCAGAGCTGGAACAAAACAATAAATAGAAAGACGAATTGTCTCTAGATTTGTATAGATTGTACATTAATGTGAAAACCTATTTTTTTGTTTTACATCTGAAAAATAGTCCAATTTTTGTATACGTTATTTTTGTACTCATTATTTAAATTCTGTAACTGACACAACCAGGGATAAAATAGAGATGATGTCAAGAACAAAGCCAAACCAATTGTGGGGTCCCCTAGGGATAAGAGTTAGAATAGCATTGTTGATTGTGCTCAGTACACTTGGCACCTTTCTGGTTGGATGGGGAGTACAATATCAAGTAAGACATGGAACCATTAGTTCACTCATAGAGAATGCCCACATCACTAACAAAACTCCAGCTGTGTTTCAGAGACTTTCACTTATCCCCAGAGCCAAAAGATCAGCTGAGCAACAAGAGGAGGAGTTAGAAATACTCGTTCCCAAAGGTGAGGCGGTTATAATCAAGATGATTCACCCCCCCTATATGCAGTTCTTGTATCAAATGATGAGATGGGTTTAAGTGATCGGGATATGTAAGTGATGGGGATTTACAGATTAGGGGAATCTCTAAATACACTGGATCCATGTTTTAGTCTGTACCAGAAACACCCCCTGTTAAGTTTATGAACAACCGACCGGTGACCTGAGCAAAATTATTGAAAATGATTACAGTTGAAACAGGCTACTAACCCACAAGTACAGCTTTGTGCGTACAAACTCTATGAACAAAATTTCCCAGCAGATAGTGGCGACATTGCAGATATGTCCAGTCACAAAAGTTACTTATGTTCTAAATAACAGTGAGATTTAAAATGATGGAGAAAATATGGAGACGTTCTTTTATAGTGTGTGAAATATGTGGTGCTTGAAACATGTAGGTATTTCAATTTATAGAAGAAAATGGTTTCCTGAAAGAGTTAATTGGAGTAAACATGTTACAGTGGGTGAAAGCAATGTTTAGGGATATGGTAAAATTATTAGTAGACATGAATTGTGTTTAGATGACATTTAACAACTAAGATAGATAGTAAGATTAGGAAAATAGAGTGGAAAAGGTTGGATTTATTTTACCTCAGTGTGTTAAAATTAACTATAGGTAATGCGTCCCGAGATCTCTCTCTCTCTCTATCTCTCCGACCCCACAGACTCCTCCTTCTCCATCGAACAGACAGAGAACCAGAGCTGAACCAACAATGACAAGACTTTATCCAGAACCATGTCCACCTGAGGAATCCAGAACTACAGGTGATATAAAAGGCACACTCTCATCGGTCCCCAACAGGACATGAAGTTCCAAGCTGAGCCACGGGATTGGGCACAAGAGCAGAGTGTGGGACATGAGAGCAGAATACGCCCTCCATGCAACCAGTAGAGACTGTAAAGGAGGAGATGAAATGCAAAGCAGTTGGGCCACTGAAAAGAGTTACAGCGGGAGGATCCAAGAGCGGATGGACTGAGGAGAAGGTGGACGGAGGAGAAGACAGGGCGGAGGAGTTGGCATGGTCCGGCAGAACGTGAGGGGGTCGTGGCTTGACAACCAGAGGGGGAGAGAAGGAAAACGGGAGTGAGTGAGTTTACACATAAACACACTTATTCTCCAACGAGAAATACGTAAAGAAAAAGATTTATTAGCCATATATTACGGTAATCAATTGGTGAATTTATAAAGAAAGAAAGAGGAAACTATTAGATAACCCTAAAAACACACTGAGGGTAGAACATATTATTCAATCTTTTCATCATACGAACAAATTATTCTTTAAGATATTTTTATTCATGTGTGAATTTGGGGAAGATTTAATTTGTTACAATATATATCTACAGTTTTTTAGTAACCACTCTATAAAAGCAGACAAAGCTTTATGTGTATGGAAAATGTTAAAGGTAGAGCTAGTACCAAGCCAAAGATAGTATTCCAATCTAAAGTATTGATTTCTCCATTGTAGCATTGTTATTACCACAGGAGAACTGTTAAAGGTGGAAATAACATTTGTTTGTCGTCCAAAAAAAACTAATATAATTGGGAGTAATACATGCTTGGATCACTCATTGTGATGGTGCATATTTTTTAAAACAAATATCGTTCAGGGAGAAGGGGTCGCTCGACCCACCCTGCAGATGTTTTAAATCTTGCAGCTTCACAGGGAGCGCACGGCACCAGAGTATGAGTTTTAAAAGACAAGTGCCACCAGCTCCTAAAGGTCATCCATTTAATCAGTGATGACCTGACATTTAGAGATGTTATTTAAAGGAGAAACATATCTGCCATAGGGGAAAATTCCTGAATTGAACTACAAACCATCAAATGAAATGATTTCTGTTTCTAAAATCCTTGTTAAAGCAGGGAGTAATTATCAAATGCTCGGCACCCAAAGTTCCACACACTGTTAAAGGGGTTAGCATAGTTATTTAACTAGACCAGAATTGAAGATAAATTGGTATAATGAGTTATTGATATTCCACCGGTTTTCACACCATTTCAGGGACTTTATCACTACATTAGAACAGACCACCCAAAGGTACCGAGTAGGAACTTTTAAGTGATGAAATTCTACAACTGTTGTAACTGACCAAAATCTTCTCCCAGTGCTAGTAGATTGTCAAAGAAAAAAAATTCTATGCAAACGTTATTATTAATAATAATTAAAAAAATTAATCAATTTTTTTTTATAATTTTTTTTTTTTCATTTTCCATTTTTATTTTGTAATCATCTTGCGAACCCGAGTGGGACCCCCACTTTGGGAACCCCTGTTCTAACGTACCGATTGATCACGACGGCCTCTTATTAGAACATATTACTTTCATAGATTAAATGGTATGAAAGGAGGGAGGGTACATTTCTCATGAGGAGACAGTTACAAATGCTAGCAGAACAAAACGACCCACCCCCGTATACAGATGTTGATGAAAATGATGAGTTAGTTTAAATGATATGGATGTTCAGAGATGAGATTGTTCAATGAATGTCCAGCCGATGTGATTCTTTAAATGATGAAATCATGTGAAAAAGTGAGCAAACTAAAATGCTAAAAATGGAGTGCATTTCAATTTATTTTACACTAATCCAAGATAGTTTATTTTAATTTTTCAATTTACTTTACACCATCCAAGGTATTTTATTTTATTCTTTATTATTGTCTACTATTCTAATATGGTGGATCTCATGTTTTATAAATCATTCCTATTCTAAAATGATTTGTTTCTTTTCACTTTGTAAAAACAAGTGCCTTAACACTGAGCGTGGTATGAGAACGGTTTCTGTGAAAGGAGGGAGAAAGAAATGTTCTAATACCAAGTCATTGCTGCTATTTTGAAGAATGATATTGAATGTTAACACTAGAAGTCATGCACAAGGGAAAACTTTTATGTTTGAACCAGTCAAAGTATTGATATGATATGAGTTATGTACTATCCAAAGTTCCGATGAAGAACTCATTGATTTCAGTATTATCTACATACCCTAAAGCAGGGGTTCCCAAAGTGTGGGAAGGTGAGCCTCCCCTCAGAGAACATAATCACAGCCGTGCCCCCCCTCCCAATTATTATTGCTATTATTATTATTATTATTATTATTATTGTTGTTGCTATAATGCAGGGGTATTCAATTGCATTTCAAAGAGGTCCACTCCAGTAAGAGAAAGTGTCATAAAATGCTCTGTTTTCGCTACCTTTCTTTTTTTTGATTGGCTGAGCGTCACCTCCTTAAAACATTAAACAATAGCTTTTTAAAACCTCTTTATCTTTATGTTTTAAACATGTTGAGGTTAAGGATGGCAGCTTCCTCATACGTTGCACTCGGAGAGAAATAGGTTCGACGGAGATGTCTTTAGCAGCAGGGAGGAGTAACGTTTCACCAATGTTGTGAGGTTTACCTGCCTTAGCTATCCTTAACGCCTGTCGGTATGATGCTTCTGTTGCCTTTGTATTCACAGTGCTAAATGTGTCAATGACATTTTTCTGTGACTGCAATTCCTTGAGCTTCCGGTCAAAAAACTCCTGTGGCTTGGTCACCAAACATGGGTGTTTCGTCTCAATATGACGCCGGAGTTTACATGGTCTCATACTGTCATTAGCAGGTACCTCGTTGCAGATAACACACTGTAGCAGTGGAGTGTCATCAGGACCGGTCCATGAAAATCCTAGCTTCAAATAATCATTGTCATACTTCATCCGTTTTCTGACAGACGCTGTCTCCTCTCTCACTTTAGGTAACTTCACAAAAAAATATATCCATATTTTGCCGCTCGCATACATTTCACTTCTTCTTCTTTTTGGCAGCTGCGCCTCCCTTGAAGCTCTCTGGCGCCCCCCAGGGGAGGCGCGCCTCACACTTTGGGAACCCCTGCCCTAAAGGGTCTGTAAAGAGGGATTGTTAGAATTTCAAATCAATATTTAATGATATAACATAGATTAAACACCAGTAATGTTATAACAGTTTTATTGTGAAAATACTTCCGGTTAGTTTCCGCCTGTGGTTAAAGTTTATTTTGAAAAGCTATTCCGGAAAAGATCTCCGAAATACCAACAGTAGCTTGACTTCAGGTTTTAAGGAAAAGTAACGATTGTAGCCGTTAAAATGCAATGAATGAAAAGTAATTAAAGAGAATATGAGGGGAAAAGGCGTGTTTAGTTATGTATTCAATGTACAATGTCAAAATCCTCTGTTATGTGCGATATCGGACATTGGTGAAAGGAGGACGGAAGATTACGCCACAGCCGCCATTGAAGAGGAGGAGCCAAATTAGATATATAGTCAGGTAACGGAGCTTTGTGGGGTCTCTTCTTCACGGCCAGGACTGCGAGAGGGGACTGCAGCTTTTCTCTCCTCACCTGAACAATATTCTGCTTGTAACACTACCGCGCCATTTTAATTAAAGTACCCATTTGAACCTTAAGCCAGAGACTCCATTAGTCTCATTTTAAAGCTTCTCTCCTGGACGCGAGAATAACGAACATAGTTAACACTAGAAACATATTTTCTCCCACGTTACGTTTCTTATGAACGTATCTTAAATACATTTATTTTCTACATATCTTTGCCATTTATTGTCTTGCTTATAATAATGATAATAGTCATTTATAAATATCATTTTAGAGCACACATTTGAAATCAGTAGGCGAGGCTGTAATTTCGCCAGCTCATGAGCGAGGCAGAAAATAATAGTTTTAACATGCCAAAAAGCTGCTGTGTCTTTTATTGCACCTCAAACATTTAAAAAATCCAGAGTTACGTGTTTCTGTACTTCCTCTAAGAACAAAGGACAGTAACAGAAGATCTCTGTGACGCCAGATGTGGTATTGTTAATGCGATATGATATCCGAAAAACAAATGCAGTTTAGGATGGCCGCAGACACTACACTACACATAATCCCCAGCTATCGTTTGGGACTACAGTCCCGTTGACAAGGTTACGCATAGCGTCAAGCTCTTTGAAATGGAACGAAACCACGGCAGACTATTCAAAACTGGACTTGAACGCCCCCCCAGAAATACACATGCTGGGTGTTTTGCAACATGTTCTCTATGGCACGTCTCTACTGGGAATCGTAGTTTTAAAAGACGTTTTCGTTTTTCCCAAAATTAGAAGTTGACAGTATTAAACTGTGTACAGCCCTTGGGGTTTAGGCGATAGGAAACACATTGGTGTGTACAAATTTAAAACATGTAATTACTAAATGGGTGAAAATCGCATGTATCCATACAACACACTCTCACTCCATAATAGTCCAGGAGCGACGTTTGGTCAGGGTCCCGTGGCGTGCAGTTGTGACGCTCCTAGGCTCCTTCAGCTTCATAAAGGGACACAAATAGCTTTCAAATGATTGCAATGTATTCCCATCTGCTGCGGGATTTGACGCTCATGGAAGCACGGCATTCGTTTGTGTCGGCTGCCCTTAAAGGCAATCTGAGCGTCCATTCCCATTGGATAACGGAGAATTGTACACCCAGAAGTAAGTATTCCCCTTACTGTCGATTGATTTTTCAGTGATATCTGCACTACTCATCGACTAAAAAACACTAGATTATCCTTGTTAATTACACAACATTGATTGGTTTAAATTGTGTCCAATGCTTTTGTATTTTTCCCCTTTGATTCGGAGAAACAAATATTTTTTCGGAGTAAAGGATGGCAGAAGACATTACACTACCCAGAATCCCCAGCTATCGTTTAGGACTAATAGTTATTAATTGGTGATAAGATTCTGTGGAAGTCCGGAGTATACTCTTTAATCATTGTGTGTGAATTACGGAAAGAAATGCGGCATTCGTGCGTTAGATAGACGATATTCTACTAATAGTTTTGGAATGGGTAAGGAATTATGTAACCAACAGGCAACAGTTTGTGAAGCTGGGAGAGTGTTGTTCTTCATATTTGGACATTACATGCGTTGTCCCCCAGGGGTCAGTATTGGGGCCGAAACTACTATTTATGCCAAAAAAAGAGTGGCCAAATCTCCAAACTTCTCTTTGTTGTGAAAACTACGAAAAGAGTGGCCCATGGTGGTGGTGGGGTTATGGTATGGGCAGGCGTGTGTTATGGACGATGAACACAGGCCACTCGATTCACAACTTTACCCTAACCCTAACCCTAACCCTCACACCAGATACTGACTGGTTTTCGGACCCCCCCCCAGACCCCCACAATAAAGCAAAAATGCACGTTTCAGAGTGGCCTTTTATTGTGGCCAGCCTAAGGCACACCTGTGCAATAATCATGCTGTCCAATCAGCATCTTGATATGCCACACCTGTGAGGTGGGATGGATTATCTCGGCAAAGGAGAAGTGCTCACTATCACAGTTTTTTTCAGATTTGTGAACAATATTTGAGAGAAATGGTTATTTTGTGTATATAGAAAATGTTTTAGATCTTTGAGTTCATCTCATGAAAAATGGGAGCAAAAACAAAAGTGTTGCGTTTATATTTATACATTTGTATTTATTTATTTAACGAGGAACAATGCACATTAATCAACATGAGCACCGGAGTCCATCATTTAAATGTGCCAGAGTAGCCATAGAGGCTCATTTCCATCTGCAGTCTAGATTTTAAAACACTTTTCGCAATACACAAATTATAGCATGCTGTGCCAATCTCCAGATAATTACTTCACATCTATAAAAACAAACAACAAAATCATGTCAAAGAGAGTACACCATGAATGTGGAACGCACAGAGCTGATCTGAGCATCAAAGCAACATTAAAGACAACCAAAGCGGAAAAGGTGGAAGCTCTGGCAACATTTATTTATTTTCTGCACATCATAGATCTCAGATTTTGTCAAGTAAAGTGTAAACATCCTACATCTTGCAACTGTGATTAGAGGAGTTGTTGGTGTCAGCATAAAGACGAAAGAAGCAAAAGAAGGTTCATATTGAGAGAAGAAATTCAGCCGTGTCCCGGATGTGTACATATTTCTTCTTTTGGTTTTGTTTAGTGTCTGGCTCCAGTAGTCTTACTTTAAAAAATGTTTCCAAATACAAACTTTGCTTGACATCACACAATTAAAATGACTGAGTTGTTACGAGAAAAAATACACCTAATGTTTGGCAAACTGGGTCTTTGTTCATACTGTTGTGAAATGGGGAGCTTCGTGTGTTCGATCTTAATTTGATGTCTTCAGTGAGGGCTAAAACTATAGTGCAACATTTGTAAAATAACAGCCTGTTGATCCAGATAGATAGTATATTATATAAATGCAGCTTTTAGAAAATGTAAAAGCTTTAAAACTGTGTAATTATGCAGGTAGTTACTGATCCTCCATCACTTTAATGTCAGGAACCTAAGCAGCAATAAGCTAATTGACCATTGCACAAGCTCCTTCTGAATTAGCCCCAGATCAAATTGATTATATTGCCATTTTCAACCCACTTCAAATCTTCCATCCTTAGCACTTTTTGCAGTAACCCACCACCACCTCTGGCAAGACGCTGTCGTCCTCCTTCATGTCCTCCGTCACGGTCTTACCGACCAGCTGGAAGATGTCCTCGGCAGCGACGCCCATAGGCTCGGCCACTTTCACCGTCAACATGTCCAGAGTCAGGACAGTTCCCCTGGGGATCTTTACCTTCGCCACCACAGACTTACCAAGCTGGAAGACAAGGAACAACACTCTTATTGTTATCATGGCCAAGGTTGAACGAAAAATATGAAAAGCAACATCTCCAATGTTTTTCTACATGGAGACACCTCTCACCTATTTTTTACCAAATTAAGTTTTCTGATATGTTATTTTTAAATATGCAAATTAGGAATTATTTTTTCAAGAATTTACCAATTTGCATACATTTCCAGAGCACAAATCTAAAAAATATAATATAGCCAGGCGAAAATAGCCCCTTTCATTTTGTCGACATATAAGATGTTTTTTTTAACGGAGGAAATTTGGGATATGTCTTGTTATTGCTCCATAAATCCGAAAATACTTCAATTTTCACTGTTTTATCTGGAATAAATTATGTTACATAAATCAGGCTTTAAACAGTATATGAAGACAACAGTCTTTAAAAAACCATGAGGATTGAAATACACTGACACTGTTAAGTTTGGTGTATATTAGACCACAGCCACACAAGGACGATAATGGTCATATCCGCTACAGTTCTCTATCATATAGACGGTTCGGCCACACAAGGACGATAAGAGGACAAAAAATGTTGTATCACTTGATGAAATGTTATGTATGCAATTATGTCCTTATCTCATGCCAGCCTGTGGCTAATGTAAGTGAAATCTATGGTTGCAAATAGACAAAGTTAGTCAAATAAACACCTTAATGTGTATTATGCATGCTTTTCTTGATGATAACTCACCTTGTCGTGGCACGCCTTCTCACAGGGTAACATAGTCTTGATGCCGGTCCCCATGGCCCTCTCCACCAGTCGGATGGAGCGCACCAACTCGGTCAGCTCACTGGGCACCAGCGAGGCTTCATGGTCATTTCCTTTCCACTTCTTATCCAAAGTAACATGTCGCTCGATGACCTTTGCCCCCATAGCTACGGCCGCAACTGATATACTGATCCCAGTCTCGTGGCCAGAATATCCAATGGGAATATCTGGAAATTCCTTCTTGTATTCCTGTGGTGAATGGTACAAATGTGACTCATAAATCTTTGATCTTTGATTTTGGTTAACAAAAATGGTTAGCTTAGCATTAAGACTGGAAACAATTGTGTACAAATAGCATGACAGTGACAATAAAAGTAAAAACATCTGCTTACCATCAACTCAAGGTCAATAATCAACACTTTATACCCATTTTGTCAATACAAAAACCAAATATAGATATGAGAGAGATCTTGAGGAATCTATCTTTTGGGAAAATAGATCATTTTTAAAGTAGTTCTTAATGCAGTAATACTATCTGATCTGATTTAAATATATTTAATAATGTGTTGTTTTGTGCCAACCGTTTCATAAAAGTAATACTATTAATAGTAAAAATAAATTCTTCTCACCTCTAGAACTCTGAGGTTGACATCTTCAGGGTCCAGAGGGTAGGCGCTGGTGCACTGCAGGAAGGTAAAGTTAGGGTTGTGCTCCTTCACTGTTTGGTAGACCCGACGCATCGTCTCCATGCTCTGCATCCCACTGGACACTACCATGGGCCGTCCTGACACAGACAACATAAGCTTGGTAAACATCTTAGCCAACATGGGCAGAAGGCTAAATGCCTTCAGGAATCCCTGTAGTTCAGAACTAAGCTTGTTTCACTTTAATCCCAGTTTTAACTAATTTCTGCAAAGATAGGCATTTGTACAAATATTTAGCTTATCTAATCTTTTTAGATATGCCTTTCATGTAATAGTTATTAAATGCACAGGGTCTTTTATACTTAAAGACCTTGGACCGGACCAACCCGATTTGTGCATATCACAGAATGCTCGTGAGAAAAGCAAATCATATACGCGAAGTTTCACACGTAGCTGGTACACCAGAAAGGCTTGGCTAGCTGGATGCAACAAGGTAAATGCTGTCTTCTGTTTTCCATGCTTGCAATACACGGTTTGCAGCTTCACCACATTTTTGGTTTATTTTCGGTGTCGCTTTAAATCTGCTTCCCATCGGACTAAAACCTCCACGAAATCTGAAGACAGATACTTGAAGTTATTTAAACCTTTTGCAAACTTCTTTATGTTCTTTCTTGCTCTAGCCTTGCCAGTTACATTGTACAAATATATTATCATTATGCTAACTGGTTGATCGTGTTAGATGATGTAGCTTTTTCATTTCAGAGTTATTGCTATGCTATATGTCAATCGGCCTGTTTGTAAATAATCCTCAGAGAAACAGAAAAAACACAATGTATGACATGCCTTGGTTAATGTGTTGTTTTTTCTTTTTTTATAAGTCTTATACAAATGTAAAGCTCTACGTTTTGTGCTGTGTTTTTTTTTTTTATATTGCATTTATTCACAGTTCAGTTTGAAATGCTGTAGTGACTTGCATTGAACCACTTAAATATTTATAATTAATGCTACTGAAAAGATGCTATTAATGACCAGAAACACATTATCTACAGTTTTTATATCCCACATGCAGTTCACTATAAAGACACTTGGTGGAGGTGTTGGGTCATAAACCATGAACAGTTTTAAGAAAGGAAAAAAACAAAGACCAGTTCTGAGAATACAAATTCCTAGCACAGTGGTAGATATTCAGGTTGATAAATAATATTTTCCACACTGAAGATTATGGAGGTATTGATCAGTCTTCTCATATTTTTAAGCCTCAATTTCTCCTTCCCCCTCGTTAGGACTGGCTCACCTTATGGCGCATTTCCATTACAGTTTAGGAACTGGGGTACTATCTATAGCAGGGGTCACCAACCTTTTTGTCACCGAGTGCTACTTCAAGGGTACTGAGTAATAGGAAGGGCTACTTGTTTGATACAAACTTCCTGAATAACATAATTGCACGGTTCACCTTTAATGATAATATTATTATTAATAATAATCAGAATACATATTAATTTACTCTATGTGAAGGACTGTCTGATCACATGTTAATGTTAATTATTCCTCACTCACAATAATTATTAACAATGATTCACCATTGCTATAGCAACCCCACTGTTTTGTTATGAAAATGTATCTATATTTATACACATTCTCGCGACATCTATCAGGGGTCGTTGTAATGCTGCGTTCACACCGGACGCGACTTCGCTCTAATCGCTTGAGTTTCACCGCTGCTGCCAGCTGTCATTCGCATCATTCAAACAAGACGCGCTGGCTCGGGAGCTACAACTACAACAAAATGAACATATTTTACCGTGATTAAATTGTAATAAACGTTTCTAAATGATGCCGAAATAACAACATACTGATACCGTTTAGTAAAAACCATGAATTAATGCTTGACAAGTCTGCAGACAAGACGGCAGGCGAAAAACCTTTTAAAATGCTTGTTTTCTGAATGGAGATTGGGTCGACCAGGCTAAGCTAACGTTGTATATGCTCATTCCACACTCATAACAACGGCCTACAGACATAAATTAACCAGCGACTGTATTCGCCATGACACAGACAGTCTGTGTTTTGTACTTGTTTAACTTTTGTCCAGTTTCTGAAAAGATATGAGGAGCTGTGATCTCTGTTTGCTAACTGCTAACAGCTAACTGCTGATGTTTTCTGGTTGAACGTCACTGGCAGGCTGAGATCCTCACCACTGCTATGTGTGTGTGTGTGTGTGTGTGTGTGTGTGTGTGTGTGTGTGTGTGTGTGTGTGTGTGTGTGTGTGTGTGTGTGTGTGTGTGTGTGTGTGTGTGTGTGTGTGTGTGTGTGTGTGTGTCTGTTTGCGGTGTGGCGATGAGGCCCATGATCATAGCTGGTCATGCTAGCTTGTCTCAGCTAGAGGTGGAACGGAGATTTGGTGCGTGGAGTTCAACTCTGAACCTATCTGGGGTCAGAGTTCAATTTCACGCACCAAATCTCCATTTCACTTACATATGTACATACAAAATGTGTGCTTTTAAATTTTTATATTCAATATTGTCATTATAAAAATTAAAAATGTATTCAATAATTGTTTTAGACGGAGCTCCATGGTGACTTGTGCTATTTTTAGAACATGCACGCGGGCGAACAATTTCCCCCCTGCGGGCGATTTTGTGTCCGCGGACACCGCGTTGGCTACCCCTGATCTATAGTAACGCAGTGTAGGCGGAGCCGTGACGTCATCTTCAATGAGCTCCCCAGAAAAACAACACAGCCGTTAGCTCTTAGCACTCAGAGCTCACAGCTCTTCATATCTGTTCAGAAACTAGACAAAAGTTAAACAAGTACAAACCACATACTGTCTGTGTCTTGGCGAATACAGTCGCTGGTTTATTTATGTCTGTATAGGCCGTTGTTGTGAGTGTGGACGGTCGGAGCATTTACAACGTTAGCTTAGACAAATCTCCATTAGAAAACACGCATTTTAAAAGGTTTTTCGCCTGCCGTCTGTCTGCAGACTTGTCAAAGCCTTAATTCATGGTTTTTACTATCCGGTATCAGTATGTTGTTACTTCGGCATCATTTTGAAACGTGTATTACAATTAAATCACGGTCGAATATGTTAATCTTGTTGTAGTTGTAGCCCCCTTGACAGCGATTCTCTCTCTAGTTTAGCATACTCAGCCCGACTCAGTCTGGTTGTTCCTGGCCCTAGAACCACGATTTTATGGGGCCATTACATCACCAGAAGTCCCAATTTAAGGGGTAATTTCTCCCACAAAAAAAAATTGTACTCACTATATCAACAGCCCCACCAAAAATATTTTCCACCAGCCGCCACTGCATCTCACATGTATTCATTTCCCCAGATGTAAAGGTCCAGTCTCACCTTTCTTGGCACACTTCTCCAGATAGGGGAAGTTGTTGGCGTCGAAAGAGGCAACTTTGAAGAAAGGCACATTGATCTCATCGAGGAACTCCACTGCCATCTAAAGAAAATAAAAGTCATTATTAAACTTAAACCTGATTAAAATGTCTTAAAGGCTTCATCAAAACTGTCTTTCTTACCTCGTCCATCCCAGAGGCGGTGAAAAAGATCCCCACCTCCTCTGCATACTTCTGCAGCTCCCTGTACTGCTCGTGGCTGAACTCCAGGTGGCGCTTGTGATCACCATAAGTTCTTCCCCAGGAGTTTTTGGAAGTATAAAGGCGCTCCAAGGCTTGCTTGTTGAATTTGTGCTCCAATTCACTCTTCTGGAATTTGGCACAATCAGCACCACAGTCCTGTGAAGGTTGATACAATCGTGTTCAATTAATACACTTTCATTATTTAATCCTTTTTAATCAATTGCTGGTGTAACAACGAGATAAACATGCAAAAATTACGGTAATGTGTCTTTCTAAAATAAAGCATAGTATTCCAATTTACATCAAAGTTGAATACAAATCCCAATATATTAATAATGAATAAATAGGTTTGAAAAGGAACAGTTTTTTAATAAAAAAATTGTCAAGCAATAAAGAAAAGCTTATGAACTCAACACAATAACTCACAACCGTGTCTCTATTTCCTCTGTCAGTGCTGTAAAAATTTGTAGTTATTTTAAGGAAATGTTGAGGAAATAATGAATAAATGACGGCTTCTACCATGACTCCTTAAAGGTGAGCTATCATGCTATATTTGAACAATATATTGTAGGGCCATACCTATATAAAGTATATAAATATGTTGTTTTTTTCAAAACACCAAACAGATCCTGCATTTTAGCCATGCCTCATTTCGCTCAATTTGCTCTTTACAGTGCTGTTTTTGCAGGGGGCTGATTCTGTGAGCTGCAGTTGACCACGCCCCCTTGCAGGAGAGGGGAGTGTGCTCTGAGATCAGCTGCTGGGCTGTCAGAAGAGGGGGAGAAAAAGAGATCTCCGCCCTCCGTGTTTTATTCTTATAGAAGTAAGAAGAGAAGTGATGGGGCAGAAACCCTCCTTTTTACGCAGCGGTCCAGACATAGACATCAAACGGCGACACATATTCAGTTGCCAGTTACTTTGGCATTAGGGCAGGGATATCTAGATACTTTCCAAGGTTTGACATAATGAATTGTGCTACTTTTAAAGCAAGCAACGATGTTTTCAAATCTGTAATCAAAGAGCTCCTCAAAAACGCTATCGAAGCAGTTCCTGCCGTTGCTACGTTAGTTCAAACAGTAACAATGGACTATTTTTCTTAACAGACCAGGAAAGGAGTGGGCAGAGAGTCGAGTTGTCCATTTTTGTTCGGTTTTTCTGTGAGTATCTAGTTGCGCACGCTAATAAAGAGACACGCTACCATGGAAACCAAACAATGGTGTAGCTGTAATACAGTCCGAGTGGAAACAGTCGTGTGTAAATCTGATTTTGTCCGAAATTGGGAGAAATGCGGGAGAAATATGACAACGGGAGGAAACCGGGAGAGGGCTATGAAATCGGGAGTCTCCCGCGAAAATCGGGAGGGTTGGCAAGTATGCGTTTAGTCTAATGGGTCTCAAACGGTTTGGTAATCATGTATGTAAACAAGTGTTTCCAAGGCACACCTTCATATGATCATTATAGTTATACTAAATAAGAGAATAACAGGTATGAAATAATTCCAACTCATACTATAGGACAGTAACACAAAAATACAGTTTAAAAGGGGAGTGATTTGTAAAATATGCATAAAGAAAAAGTAAATCTGTTTACAGTTCTGTTTCACATGGGTATTGATGAGAGATGTATCCATAAATGTAGTCCCTAATGTTGCTCTCAAAGTGCAGCAGATTGATGCATTTAACTTCAACATTTAAAAAAATCTTCACGGGGGAGCCCCCTAGAGGAGGTGAGGTACACCACCTGCCCACACCCCCTATCAATTTGTCCAACCCACATTGAGGATGATTCCTACGCCCATGCATTTCAATAGTCATACCTTTGCCATTTTTATCATTGTCTTGGCGATCCCAATGTCTCCCTGGTGGTTTTGTCCAATCTCAGCAATGATGAAGCAAGGGTTACTCCCTCCGATCATTCTACCGGGACACAGCTCGAACTTTAAAGGCATTTTGACCACAAAGAGGTAAAAACTAAACAAGTGAAAGTAGTGTAGTAGTCTAGTGGAGAGCAGGACGAGAAGTAGGCGGTTGTTGCCTGTGACCGGGGTTCTTAAAGCGCTGCACCTCCCGGATGTGGGAGGGTTTCTGTATTGTGGGCAGAGGCAGATTTGGGTGTTGGCTGATGTCAAAATGGCTGCTGTGAAAAGGGCCTTTGAAAAGGCTGGATTTGATTGCGTGTACGGATGTTAAGATTCACCTATTCGCATCGGTGCACCGGCATAAACGTTCAACATTTGAGTGCACCGGTTGAAAGAGTGCACATCGGTTACAGTTTGGGTTGAATTCGTGATGCATCGATTGTAGCGTCTTTGCAAAAAGGTAAAAAAGTTAAAAAACTTCTAAAATAAAACAGCATGATGGGATGTGTTATTTTGCATCGTGTTGAATCGCCCCGTATCGCATAATGTTGAATCAAATCGAGAGAGAGAGAGAGAGAGAGAGAGAGAGAGAGAGAAAGAGAGAGAGAGAGAGAGAGAGAGATGTACTGATGGCAAACATAACCCATGAGTGCTAGGTAACAAGTTCGACTGGATTTGACAGCGTGTACGGTAAACGCCCTCAACTGAAAAAAGAGCAGGCCAGACCTGTTTCTCTCACCCTGGGATACTAGCTTCCACACATGCGTCTGTCTACTCCTTACAGCTGTGAAAGAAACATATCTTTCCATTAAATGGAGAGCATGAGGATGCCAACAATATTATATTGATTTCATTTGAGATGAAAATCTTAAACTTAAAGTGAAGTACAAGTCATGTATGGTTTACAGCTCTTGGTACCATTATGGTTTTCTTTAACTCATTTTTTTAAATTCTTTGACTTTATCTTTAATTACTTCGGTTTAACCATACATGACTTGTACTTCACTCTAAGTTTAAGATTTTTTTGACTGCTGGAAAGTGGTTTTACTTTAATGTATTTTTTTCGTCCATTGTGTTTAACTGCTAATGCAGGTGGGGCCGGCCAGTTAAACAAGAGGTAGATAATAGCTGTACTCATTTTTTAATGAGCCACATGCCATGATGCACCAACATCATTGTATTATTTATACTGACATTAAGAAGTTGAATCAACTCCTTACAGGGTGAAACTTAAACTTAGAGTGAAGTACAAGTCATGTATGGTTAAACCGAAGTAATTCAGAATAAAGTCAAATAATTACAAAAATGTGTTAACGAAAACGGTACCACTTTACAATAATAATTGTATAATAATAATGTGTTTGGATAGCGTCCCATTTTGTCCCATTATAGCGTGTTTAAACAGAAGAGATGACCATACTGGCTCTTAAAGCCAAAAATTACGAAGAATGGGTTGAGGGCTATGACGTAAGGGTATGAGGCCCATTTATCCTTGTAAACTACATAGAAATGTTGTTTTAAACTATAGTGTTGTTTTGTGTTGAATTTTCTAGACTAAAGATCACCCCTCCATTATTTCAACTCCCCTGTGAGAGCAACGAGGTGTGTTTCCAAATCCCTTTGTTCTTCAGGTTAGAGGTTGAAAAATCAGTTGCCATCTTGGCTTGCCCTCATGTTGAAAACAAACACAGGGCAATCGCCATTTTGTGAAATGCAAATTCAAAGCACTCCTTTGTTTGTTCTTATGCAGCTGGTTTCACTCACTGGTTAACGAAAACGGTACCACTTTACAATAAGACTACCCTTATAAAGGGTTTACGAATAGTTTGTAATTAATTAATTAATTAGGTTGTGAACACTTTATAAATCAATAATAGGCTTTTAGGACAGTAAACCAACAATATCCTTTAAAACTGGAGGGATACAAAATATGGATAAATAAATAAATGTTAACTGGTAAAATAAGATATAAATGAACCAGCTAAAATCTTGCGTTTAACTCATTTTGTTATTCTTTGACTAGAGGATGGTAATGGATACCATGGATCTATGGATACAGCCAAACAATTCCAGCAAACATCCACTGATAAATTGCGATGTTAACAACATCATGATAACTTCATATTTTTTTAACTTAGGGTCTGTGTTTAGTCTAGAAAAAGGTAAATGTGTGCATTTTATTATAAAGTTGTGTATATTTACAGACTGTTGCAAAAACTAAGAAGCTTATAAACATCAGGTCTAAAACTAAAAGAGCTTTACAAAAAAGTAACTCAATGAAAGATGGTTGGAGTTTTATTTGAGTTATTAATTTACATTTTTTGTCAAAGAGATGCTGATTTGAAACCGTTGTTACATACAGTTATGGCATTTCCTGTTTCTGCCGGAGAGAGGGGAGTTTGTCCCAAAGCTTGCCGCTGTATTTACTCCCTCCTTCTGACAGGAGGGAGCCTCATGTGTCACTCCACGGAGTTCACTCCGTCACGGAGGGGGAGTGTGTAGGGGTAGTGTGTAGGGCGTGGTTTGGGATTGGGCCTCCGTGTGAAAATTTAACAAGTCATTGTATGGTTTAAACGCAATCCGGGCAAAACTGGAACAAGTTACTACATGATCATCTTACAGAGAATGGGTTTGTGTAAAATGACGCTGATCATTGTGTCTACAGAAAAGAAGATAAAGTTACATTTTGACACTGATGGTGAATTAATCGATTCAACAGGATACATAGTAGGTAGCTTGATATACATTTATGACATGTACTAGACCTGATCTGAGCTGGATTGTGAGTAAACTATCACAACACTTAGCAAAACCACAACAACAACATTGGGCTGCAGCAAAACAACTGTTGAGGTACATAAAGGGTACTATAGACCAAGAGCTACATTACAAGAAAAGTGAGGAAAGCCTAAAGCCTTTGAAAAGGCTGGATTTGATAGCGTGTACGGTAGGGATGTTAAGATTCACCGATTCGCATCGGTGCACCGGCATAAACGTTCAAGATGCGAGTTGAAAGAGTTGAAAGAGGTTGAAAGAGGTTGAAAGAGTTGAAAGAGGTTGAAAGAGTGCACATCGGCTATACAGTTTGGGTTGATCTCGCGATGCATCGATTGTAGCGTCTTTGCATCGGTAAAAAAGCGCGCCGAAAAATACCTACAAATCAAACGTTTGACAAAAAAAACTTCGGATTTTTCAAGAAAGACGGTCAACTTGAAAAATCGCTCGCAAATTGTAAACGATAACTTGCCGCTTTAAAGTACACAAGTAGTACGAGGAATTTAGCGACGCACATAAAGAGGCGACATGGGGTCTGCGGCTGAAAGAAAAACCTGACATATGATTTCAATCACTCAGTGAGGTGTTCTGTCAGAGAGAGTGGTGTTTAGTTTACAGCAGCCTGTGACTGCCAATAATAGTTTAAATGTCTTCCTTACAATTGTAAGCAGTTATGAAATACCTGTTTGTGAAAGGTTATTTGTATTCTTTATTGTTCATATATAGAAACCACACCACTGCTTTCTGCTCACTGGTGAGTTAGCCTATGAATGAGTGTTAAGCACATCAGGCTGGTAGTTGTATGGGCATTGCACTATAGTAGTTGTTATTTGCACATTGTTAATCATGGGCAATGCATCCTTAAATTGTTTAACTGTGAGGTGTTATAGAATTGTTCTGTACTCTGGAGAGTTTTTTAAGGTAAAAAACTTCAAAAATAAAACAGCATGATGGGATGTGTTATTTTGCATCGTGTTGAATCGCATCGTATCGCCCCGTATCGCCATGGGCGTAATTTCCACTGGGGACATGTCCCCCCCACTTTTCAAATGTGTTTTTTTTTTTACAAAGTAAAAGTGGTCATGGAGGAGCGTCTGTGTGTGCGTGGCAGGAGCGCATTTTGTGTTAGAGAGAGAGACAGAGAGAGACAGAGAGAGTTACGGGGATTGTTTTTAGCATCTGGTGCTAGCTCGGAGCTAACGGAGATTAGAAGCTGTTTCAACAATAAGGAGAGGGAGAGTCCTCTCCTGTCGGACTGAGAGGCAGAGGTAACATCAGCTCAGGGAGGTAAAGGACTCGCTGAGTGATTATATTGTAAACTTTAGTCCAAGTTATCTCAGTGGGTCTCAAACGGTTTGGTCTAAACAAATATGTCCATCTATTTAATATAGTTGTTCAAAGTAAGTAAAACAATTATTCCAATGTCAGTAAATAATTAAAAACACAGTTTGAAAGGGGAGTGATTCGTCAAATATTCATACATTTAAAAAAAGAATGCAGACTAGCTAAGATAAAGATAGGAGGGAGGAGTATATCAATGATGTGTTATTGCTTGTGAGAATATTTTAATGCTTTTTGGAGTATTGAAATATATACAGGTCTGTTTCATATGAGTGTTGAGAGCTGTATCCATACATCTCTTAATTTGTGCACCAGATTGATGCATTTAACTTCAATTTAAAGAAGAAAATCTTACCGGGGTGCATGCCCCCGGACCCCTCTGTAAGATGTGAGGTCATCACAAATAAAACAGGTTCATGGATAGATAAGTTTGCACACTCATTATACACACTACACATTTTTCTTGGATTACTGTAGTTAACACCATAGTCCCTAATATATATGTGTAGAAAGGCAGGAAATGGAATTAAATCGAGAACAATGTTTCATTTCGGAGGACACCCTGTTTTGTGTCCCCCCCACTTCTCAAACCAAAGTTACACCCTTGCGTATCGCATAATGTTGAATCAAATCGTATAGAAAGAGAGATAGAGAGAGAGAGATAGAGAGAGAGAGAGAGAGAGAGAGAGAGAGAGAGAGAGAGAGAGAGAGAGAGAGAGAGATGTACTGGTGGCAAACATAACCCATGAGTGCTAGGTAACAAGTTCGACTGGATTTGACAGTGTGTACGGTAAACGCCCTCAACTGAAAAAAGAGCAGGACAGACCTGTTTCTCTCACCCTGGGATACTAGCTTCCACACATGCGTCTGTCTACTCCTTACAGCTGTGAAAGAAACATATATTTCCATTAAATGGAGAGCATGAGGATGCCAACAATATTGTATTGATTTCATTTGAGATGAAAATCTTAAACTTAAAGTGAAGTACAAGTCATGTATGGTTTACAGCTCTTGGTACCATTATAGTTTTCTTTAACTCATTTTTTTTAATTCTTTGACTTTATCTTTAATTACTTCGGTTTAACCATACATGACTTGTACTTCACTCTAAGTTTAAGATTTTTTTGACTGCTGGAAAGTGGTTTTACTTTAATGTATTTGTTTCGTCCATTGTGTTTACCTGCTAATGCAGGTGGGGCCGACCAGTTAAACAAGAGGTAGATAATAGCTGTACTCATTTTTTAATGAGCCACATGACATGATGCACCAACATCATTGTATTATTTATACTGACATTAAGAAGTTGAATCAACTCATTACAGGGTGAAACTTAAACTTAGAGTGAAGTACAAGTCATGTATGGTTAAACCGAAGTAATTCAAGATAAAGTCAAATAATTTAAAAAATGAGTTAACGAAAACGGTACCACTTTACAATAAGACTACCCTTATAAAGGGTTTACGAATAGTTTGTAATTTATTTATTAATTAGGTTGTGAACACTTTATAAATCAATAATAGGCTTTTAGGACAGTAAACCAACAATATCCTTTAAAACTGGAGGGATACAAAATATGGATAAATAAATAAATGTTAACTGATAAAATAAGATATAAATGAACCAGCTAAAATCTTGCCTTTAACTCATTTTGTTATTCTTTGACTAGAGGATGGTAATGGATACCATGGATCTATGGATACAGCCAAACAATTCCAGCAAACATCCACTGATAAATTGCGATGTTAACAACATCATGATAACCTCATATTTTTTTCACTTAGGGTCTGTGTTTAGTCTAGAAAAAGGTAAATGTGTGCATTTTATTATAAAGTTGTGTATATTTACAGACTGTTGCAAAAACTAAGAAGCTTATAAACATCAGGTCTAAAACTAAAAGAGCTTTACAAAAAAGTAACTCAATGAAAGATGGTTGGAGTTTTATTTGAGTTATTAATTTACATTTTTTGTCAAAGAGATGCTGATTTGAAACCGTTGTTACATACAGTTATGGCATTTCCTGTTTCTGCAGGAGAGAGGGGAGTTTGTCCCAAAGCTTGCCGCTGTATTTACTCCCTCCTTCTGACAGGAGGGAGCCTCATGTGTCACTCCACGGAGTTCACTCCATCACGGAGGGGGAGTGTGTAGGGGTAGTGTGTAGGGCGTGGTTTGGGATTGGGCCTCCGTGTGAAAGCTTAACAAGTCATTGTATGGTTTAAACGCAATCCGGGCAAAACTGGAACAAGTTACTACATGATCATTTTACAGAGAATGGGTTTGTGTAAAATGACGCTGATCATTGTGTCTACAGAAAAGAAGTTAAAGTTACATTTTGACACTGATGGTGAAGTTATCGATTCAACAGGATACAGAGAGATAGTAGGTAGCTTGATATACATTTATGACATGTACTAGACCTGATCTGAGCTGGATTGTGAGTAAACTATCACAACACTTAGCAGAACCACAACAACAACATTGGGCTGCAGCAAAACAACTGTTGAGGTACCTAAAGGGTACTATAGACCAAGAGCTACATTACAAGAAAAGTGAGGAAAGCCTAAAGCCTTTGAAAAGGCTGGATTTGATAGCGTGTACGGTAGGGATGTTAAGATTCACCGATTCGCATCGGTGCACCGGCATAAACGTTCAAGATGCGAGTTGAAAGAGTTGAAAGAGGTTGAAAGAGGTTGAAAGAGTTGAAAGAGTTGAAAGAGTGCACATCGGCTATACAGTTTGGATTGAACTCGCGATGAATCGATTGTAGCGTCTTTGCATCGGTAAAAAAGCGCGCCGAAAAATACCTACAAATCAAACGTTTGACAAAACACTTCGGATTTTTCAAGAAAGACGGTCAACTTCAAAAATCGCTCGCAAATTGTAAACGATGCTGTGCCGCTTTAAAGTACACAAGTAGTACGAGGAATTTAGCGACGCACATAAAGAGGCGACATGGGGTGTGCGGCTGAAAAGAAAAACCTGACGAGTTCAATCACTCAGTGAGGTGTTCTGTCAGAGAGAGTGGTGTTTAGTTTACAGCAGCCTGTGACTGCCAATAATAGTTTAAATGTCTTCCTTACAATTGTAAGCAGTTATGAAATACCTGTTTGTGAAAGGTTATTTGTATTCTTTATTGTTCATATATAGAAACCACACCACTGCTTTCTGCTCACTGGTGAGTTAGCCTATGAATGAGTGTTAAGCACATCAGGCTGGTAGCTGTATGGGCATTGCACTATAGTAGTTGTTATTTGCACATTGTTAATCATGGGCAATGCATCCTTAAATTGTTTAACTGTGAGGTGTTATAGAATTGTTCTGTACTCTGGAGAGTTTTTTAAGGTAAAAAACTTCAAAAATAAAACAGCATGATGGGATGTGTTATTTTGCATCGTGTTGAATCGCATCGTATCGCCCCGTATCGCCATGGGCGTAATTTCCACTGGGGACATGTCCCCCCCACTTTTCAAAATCCAGTTTGTGTCCCCCCCACTTTTCAAATGTGTTTTTTTTTTTTTACGCAAGTAAAAGTGGTCATGGAGGAGCGTCTGTGTGTGCGTGGCAGGAGCGCATTTTGTGTTAGAGAGAGAGACAGAGAGAGACAGAGAGAGTTACGGGGATTGTTTTTAGCATCTGGTGCTAGCTCGGAGCTAACGGAGATTAGAAGCTGTTTCAACAATAAGGAGAGGGAGAGTCCTCTCCTGTCGGACTGAGAGGCTGAGGTAACATCAGCTCAGGGAGGTAAAGGACTCGCTGAGTGATTATATTGTAAACTTTAGTCCAAGTTGTCTCAGTGGGTCTCAAACGGTTTGGTCTAAACAAATATGTCCATCTATTTAATATAGTTGTTCAAAGTAAGTAAAACAATTATTCCAATGTCAGTAAATAATTAAAAACACAGTTTGAAAGGGGAGTGATTAGTCAAATATGCATACATTTAAAAAAAGAATGCAGACTAGCTAAGATAAAGATAGGAGGGAGTAGTATATCAATGATGTGTTATTGCTTGTGAGAATATTTTAATGCTTTTTGGAGTATTGAAATATATACATGTCTGTTTCATATGAGTGTTGAGAGCTGTATCCATACATCTCTTAATTTGTGCACCAGATTGATGCATTTAACTTCAATTTAAAGAAAAAAATCTTACCGGGGTGCATGCCCCTTGACCCCTCTGTAAGATGTGAGGTCATCACAAATAAAACAGGTTCATGGATAGATAAGTTTGCACACTCATTATACACACTACACATTTTTCTTGGATTACTGAAGTTAACACCATAGTCCCTAATATATATGTGTAGAAAGGCAGGAAATGGAATTAAATCGAGAACAATGTTTCATTGCGGAGGACACCCTGTTTTGTGTCCCCCCCCACTTCTCAAACCAAAGTTACACCCTTGCGTATCGCATAATGTTGAATCAAATTGTATAGAGAGAGAGAGAGAGAGAGAGAGAGAGAGAGAGAGAGAGAGAGAGAGAGAGAGAGAGAGAGAGAGAGAGAGAGATGTACTGATGGCAAACATAACCCATGAGTGCTAGGTAACAAGTTCGACTGGATTTGACAGCGTGTACGGTAAACGCCCTCAACTGAAAAAAGAGCAGGCCAGACCTGTTTCTCTCACCCTGGGATACTAGCTTCCACACATGCGTCTGTCTACTCCTTACAGCTGTGAAAGAAACATATATTTCCATTAAATGGAGAGCATGAGGATGCCAACAATATTATATTGATTTCATTTGAGATGAAAATCTTAAACTTAAAGTGAAGTACAAGTCATGTATGGTTTACAGCTCTTGGTACCATTATGGTTTTCTTTAACTCATTTTTTTTAATTCTTTGACTTTATCTTTAATTACTTCGGTTTAACCATACATGACTTGTACTTCACTCTAAGTTTAAGATTTTTTTGACTGCTGGAAAGTGGTTTTACTTTAATGTATTTGTTTCGTCCATTGTGTTTAACTGCTAATGCAGGTGGGGCCGACCAGTTAAACAAGAGGTAGATAATAGCTGTACTCATTTTTTAATGAGCCACATGACATGATGCACCAACATCATTGTATTATTTATACTGACATTAAGAAGTTGAATCAACTCCTTACAGGGTGAAACTTAAACTTAGGGTGAAGTACAAGTCATGTGTTGGAGCTATATATCTCTTTATATTATTTACTAGTTTTACATTTATTTTCTTGCTGTTTTATAGTCTTTATTGTAAATGTATTCTTAGTTAGTCTCATAAGTTAAAGTAGTTTCTATGCTTTTATTTTGAAGGCATGTTTTGGGCACTGGGTGATTAGAGCACCTGGTGTAATTGTATATATTGGAGACAGGTGGAAGTGGAAGCCAGAGCACTAGTTGGCAAACTATTTTTTACCAGGGTGTTTCGAGCCACAGGGTTTTGCAACCACAGGAAAGGAAAGCCATAGGAAAGGCTTAAGGAACAAACCATAGGAAACCTGTTCATTGTCAATGATATTGGATCATAGTAAATGTACAACGGAGAGTCTTGTCTGGACCTGGATCGTTGCCCTGCGTAAGATCTGCTAACTAGTGCCTCAGCGGCTGTATTATTTTAAGTTAATTATCTGTTTTATTTCTATATGATTTTGGCCGCTACAAAGTAAAAAACCGTGCCGTCAAAGCGGACTTGTTTTTTGAAGGTTTTTTTTGTGGATTTTTGTATTGCCCGCGTTTGAAGTGGAGTATTGGATTTCCCTTTAAAAGACACACCGGGCCCTGGACGGACTTCAACAACGGCACAGGAATATGGGCGGTATGTGAACATTTTCTCCAGTGGCTGTATAGGAAAACGGCCTCACTATTGGAGTGCTGGAGTCATTGTTTCGCCGCATATAAATGAACAGTGGAAAAAGTCTAAAGAATAGTCGGACATTGGGAACGGGTGCGCACAGTGATTAAGCAATCTGATGCGCAGGCAGCGTTTTCTCCTGTGGATAAAAATAACACATGTGGAAATTTTAAATAAGGACAATTCAGGATGATGCAAGAAGTCGCATCAAAGGACAGAAGTGGATCTTCTGACGAGGTAAATCCTGAGGACATTGCACCACACATGTTATGTTTAAAGAACAATGATTCCAGACCACAGAAATCGTTCAGATTATCATACCGCTCATCTGCAATAATCAAAGCTGAAGCACATTTAGCAGTCATTAAAGAACGCATGGCTGCATTGAAGAGGAAGCATGCATTGGAAGCCCAAGACGAGGAGCTTAGAAAAGAAAAGACAAAACTTGCTTTTTAACTAAAACTGTCTGCACTCAATGCCAAAATTGACATACTGAAAATCCACTCGAGGCGTGGATCAAAAGGATCTGTGGAAAATGGTAAACAGAAATCTGAAAAGATAAAGTTTCCCTCTGCCCCAGACAACTGTTTTCCTCTCCAACACAACCATCACTCACAGGATACATGTTCAAGCTTCAATATGAACATAGAAAATGAGGAAACAAATTCCATAAAGGTGGATGGATCTAGTTTTGTTTGCCCTGCTGGTCACATAATATAAGACTATTGGAGATTTTTGAAGTGCAGTGTGTGTCACCAGAAGCAACTGTCAGCCCTTCAGATTGGAGATGAGGATTCAGGCACATCCTTAATTAAAGCACATGTTTCATCTGGACAGTCAGAGACAAGTGTTCATACTGGGGCCGTTGGACCTGGAGAGGACAATGGATTCAGCTCTGGCTGCCCTGTTACCTCTCAGCTTGCATTGGAACAACAAGAAAAGATGTCCATCAAACCTCAGACCCATCAGGATTTACAAGAAAAAACATCAACAGTGCAATGTGAAAAGCACACAGAGAGTGAGGAGCAAGAAATAGATCACAAAGAGGAGACGAGCTCCAAGACATCAAAGCCTCACCAAAGTCCTAAACCTCAGACTGAAACACAGGATGAAGAAATGGAATCCGACCTCCAGATAGATGTTGTGAACAGTGATGGAGACACAGAGGAGCCTCCTTATGAAGAGGATTTGGATGACGGAGCGAATGGAGAAGGCCCAGAAAAGAATTTCCAACAGGAGATATTTTCTTTATTGCAAATACAAGTGGACCCTGGATGAGGGAAGGACGGACAATGACTGGTCAGCTCTGCAAGCCCCAAATGAAGACCAGTGTCATGGAGAGACCTGTTTGAAGATCCGCCTGCTCCTGGATGCAGCAGCGTAGCATCATGAACATTTATTCTTTCTGTTTCTCTAGACTATTTTTCTTTCTCTCTTTGTTTTCCAGGAAGCTGTTACCTGAAGACTATAGACGAGTATTTGTATGGTTAGGATAAAGATAGAGTATAGCTCCATTTATATATATTTAAGTTATTGTGTGTTTACACAGGCCACAATTAGGGGCCGGAATGTTGGAGCTATATATCTTTATATTATTTACTAGTTTAACATTTATTTTCTTGCTGTTTTATAGTCTTTATTGTAAATGTATTCTTAGTTAGTCTCATAAGTTAAAGTAGTTTCTATGCTTTTATTTTGAAGGCATGTTTTGGGCACTGGGTGATTAGAGCACCTGGTGTAATTGTATATATTGGAGACAGGTGGAAGTGGAAGCCAGAGCACTAGTTGGCAAACGGTTTTTTACCAGGGTGTTTCGAGCCACAGGGTTTTCCAACCACAGGAAAGGAAAGCCATAGGAAAGGCTTAAGGAACAAACCATAGGAAACCTGTTCATTGTCAATGATATTGGATCATAGTAAATGTACAACGGAGAATCTTGTCTGGACCTGGATCGTTGCCCTGCGTAAGATCTGCTAACTAGTGCCTCAGCGGCTGTATTATTTTAAGTTAATTATCTGTTTTATTTCTATATGATTTTGGCCGCTACATCATGTATGGTTAAACCGAAGTAATTCAAGATAAAGTCAAATAATTAAAAAAATGAGTTAACGAAAACGGTACCACTTTACAATAAGACTACCCTTATAAAGGGTTTACGAATAGTTTGTAATTCATTTATTAATTAGGTTGTGAACACTTTATAAATCAAGAATAGGCTTTTAGGACAGTAAACCAACAATATCCTTTAAAACTGGAGGGATACACTTAAATCATGTCCACATGGATATGAAACTAAATACATTTGCACACATCTTGTGTCCATATCTTTCTGTTTTGGTGGTCATGCCACGGTGCATGAATGCGCGGGTCATGGTCAAATATCTGGATTAAGAGGTTGCTTTTTTTGTGCACAGCATGAAAGAAACGTGAAATGAATGGGCTGTGATTTGAGTTTTTTAAGCAGACGTTGAGTTCAATAATTTGTACGGCCCTCGTAGGATGTTGTAAAAATTGAAATGGTCCTTGAGAGGAAAAAGGTTCCCCACCCCTGGACTAGAGGATGGTAATCAGGGGCGCCGTAAGGGGGTGAAAAGTTAGGACGATTCTAAGGGCCCGTGACTGACAGGGGCCCCAAAAATTGGAGAACATTAAGAAAAAATGTTTAAGTAGCCTTTCATCCATCATCAATAATGAACATTAATATAACATTATATTGATAATATACTCACTAAACTTACGATTCATTTCACTTTTTTTGTTCGAAAAGTTAATTATCCAAAGCCTCTGTATACCCCCCTCTATTTACATGTAATGGTTTGGTCCTGTCTCCAAACGCTGTGCGGCACCGCTCTTTCTAGCAGAGTGAGAGCATGTGAGGCAGGGATGCGAGTACTTACGTGTGTACGATGTCTCAACGACTAACAAAGTCAGGCTTTCAAAAAAGAAAAGAGAGAAAGACAAGAGAGAGCGACAGTATGTCACCCAGTTTTGCTCTGATTTAGCACCACCATCAGGCCTTTTCATTTCCATTTCCGTTTTGTCCGTTCACACTTTAATACCTGCTTATTTTGTAGTTGGTATGTATATTTAATTAGAAAATCTGCTGCTTATGTTATTTTTTTTGTGATAGCATTTTTATAAAAGATAATATTGGTGTTAATGTTCACTTTATTTTAATTTAAGTGGTCATGTATATTTAAGTTATATTTATTTTTGATTTATGAAGGTTCCATTAAAAAATGTTATTAAAAAGGCATGTACACCATAAAAGATGACTATTGAGGTCTATTGTCAGGAGTGTTAGTGTTATATCAAATAGTGAATTCTACTGCAGAAGAATGTTGCAGTAGAATTTGCAGTCTGCACAGTGTTATATGTTCACAGCTCAGTGTCAGTAAATATTGTGCAGTTAGTATTGGACTACAAGATAGATGCAAGCCTGTACAGGTAGAGTTATTTAAAGCATAAATGAGTGGGTTGGGTTCTGGAGGTGTGGTTACAGCAATTGTGCTTGGTTTGCGTGGCCAGTGCCTGGTGGTGGGGCCGTGATATATTTCCATGGGGCCCAAAATCCCTGGCGGCGCCCCTGATGTTAATGGTTACCATGGATCTATGGATACAGCCAAACAATTCCAGCAAACATCCACTGATAAATTGCGATGTTAACAACATCATGATAACCTCATATTTTTTTAACTTAGGGTCTGTGTTTAGTCTAGAAAAAGGTAAATGTGTGCATTTTATTATAAAGTTGTGTATATTTACAGACTGTTGCAAAAACTAAGAAGCTTATAAACATCAGGTGTAAAACTAAAAGAGCTTTACAAAAAAGTAACTCAATGAAAGATGGTTGGAGTTTTATTTGAGTTATTAATTTACATTTTTTTGTCAAAGAGATGCTGATTTGAAACCGTTGTTACATACAGTTATGGCATTTCCTGTTTCTGCCGGAGAGAGGGGAGTTTGTCCCAAAGCTTGCCGCTGTATTTACTCCCTCCATCTGACAGGAGGGAGCCTCATGTGTCACTCCACGGAGTTCACTCCGTCACGGAGGGGGAGTGTGTAGGGGTAGTGTGTAGGGCGTGGTTTGGGATTGGGCCTCCGTGTGAAAATTTAACAAGTCATTGTATGGTTTAAACGCAATCCGGGCAAAACTGGAACAAGTAACTGCATGATCATCTTACAGAGAATGGGTTTGTGTAAAATGATGCTGATCATTGTGTCTACAGAAAATAAGTTAAAGTTACATTTTGACACTGATGGTGAAGTTACCTAAAGGGTACTATAGACCAAGAGCTACATTACAAGAAAAGTGAGGAAAGCCTAATGCCTTTGAAAAGGCTGGATTTGATACCGTGTACGGTAGGGATGTTAAGATTCACCGATTCGCATCGGTGCACCGGCATAAACGTTCAAGATGCGAGTTGAAAGAGGTTGAAAGAGTGCACATCGGCTATACAGTTTGGGTTGAACTTGTGTTTGACAAAACACTTCGGATTTTTCAAGAAAGATGGTCAACTTGAAAAATCGCTCGCAAATTGTAAACGATGCCGTGCCGCTTTAAAGTACACAAAAAAGTACGAGGAATTTAGCGACGCACATAAAGAGGCGACATGGGGTCTGCGGCTGGCATTTTGCAAGGTATTAAGAAGGTTCACAGCAACGACAACATGAAACACCCTTTAATTTACTGAAACGACATGTCGGGAAACCCCACAAGGCGGCCCCATGCATAGCGCGCCGTAAAATGCTGCTTATTATTTTAAGTTTCGTTGCCCTGCTCCGCTCTCTGTGTGTGCGGGGGGGGGGGGAAACTAAACGACTACGGTAACGGGTCCCAAGGTGGGTAGACCGGCATACGCAACGCTCTGGGGGTCCAACGGCTCCGTGTGTGCCCTATATGATCATTTTCTGATAACGATGAAAGAGCCCGCCTCCCTCTCCCCACGTCTCCTGCTGCTGCTGGGCTGTCAGAAGGGGAGAGACAGCAAGCGCATTTCGTGGCATCTGCGGGCAGTGGCAAGTACTTCCGGCATCTGCCACGGAGGCCGCTACTCCGTGGTATCTGTGGCAAGTATATGCCACAGATGTGGTATCTGTGGCAAGTATATGCCACAGATGCCACAACTTGCCGTGGCAAGTATATGCCACAACCATGCCACAACTTGCCGTGGCAAGTATATGCCACAACTTATATATGCCACAACTTGCCGTGGCAAGTATGTGCCACAACTTGCCGTGGCAAGTAAATGCCACAAGTTAAGAGTTAAGAGAAGGTATACGGTAGCTGCCACTCGCCTTCCGTGGCAAATGCTGATATTTAAACCCGTATTTATCGCGTAAAATGTCGCTGTTTTGGCATGACTTTATCGGACTGATCTGTACACAAGACTGATGATCTGTTACTGATGGTCCGATCATATTTTTCAAAAAGATTAAACATTATATGTTCTATAGATTTTACTTGGAGAACGTGGTTTGTTAAAATAAATAAACGTGCTATTTTTATGATAATACTCAAGATATATTATTAGTAATTTGACATAAAGATCTAACATTGTTGACCAGAGGTGGGAAATAGGCTAACTTGTATACTCAAGTACTGTAGTTGTGATTTAGAAATAGCCTACTTGTACTTTAGTTGAGTATGTAAATGATATGTTACGTAGTAGGCTACTTACCCCACTACAATTCAGAGGTAAATTGTGTAATTGTAGCCTACTCCCCTACATTTATTTAATACGCTACCTTTAGTTACTTACTACAGATTCTGAATAATGATGATACATATAATCAAGTCTTAAATCAGACTTTATAGTTACTCCTGGAGTAAATTCACAAGATACCCTACTACAGTATACAAAGTCATTAAAACTAGATGCACCTTTACCAGCTTTGAGAACACTTTCATGATCAATCATTATAATGAAACATGTAATATGCACTTTAAGTATATTGTTATGCTAATCATTTTAGCGCTTTTACTTGAGTAACATTTTAATGCATGACTTTTACTTGTAACAGAGTATTCCAACATTTAGGTTGGCTACTTCTACTTTTACTTCACACTAGAACCGCCAGGGGTCGCTGTATAGCCTACCTAAAACCACCAACGTGTCAAATTAACGAATGCATTGATTTTCAGTACAATGTTATTTTATTTATCATGCTAGAACACAATGAGTGTTGCCACTAATCGCTGTGGCATGTGCCTTGGCATTTGTGGCATCTCCCACAAGTATAAACCACAGATGCCACAACTTGCCGTGGCAAGCATATGCCACAACTTGCCGTGGCATTTGCGCATGCTAAAGGGGAGTTGCCACAAGATGCCAGAGTTAAGAGAAGTTTTACAGTAGCTGCCACTCACCTTCCGTGGCAAATGCTGATATTTAAACTCGTATTTATCGTGTAAAATGTCGCTGTTTAGGCATGACTTTATCGGACTGATCTGTACACAGGACTGATGTGCGATCTCTATTTTTCAAAAAGATAATAAATTATCATTTATATTCAATTTTACTTGGAATAGCCTACGTGGTTTGCTAAAATAAACAAACGTGCTATATCTATGATAGCAAGCTAAACATAGGCCTATATTGTAATAAAAAAAGAAATATTGGCAAGTGAGCGTTGCAACGCAAGCCCTTGGCAATTGTCGCTTCTTGAGGGGAGTTTCCACTGCTTGCTACGATAACCAGGTGTATTCTTACTAGTAAAGACAAATAATAAAAAAATATATATCTGTATTGACACAGCAACGTGTACAATGGTGTTATTAGACTTGGCTACAGACTTAGGGCAGCACCATGAGAATGATAAATACTTAAATAAACATGAAGAATGTTCTCTTAAGCATGATACTCCAAGCAATCCTCATTTAACCGTATAAAGTTGATTTAATATGTTGAGGAAAGAGGGTTACAATGTAATATGATTACACCCTTGTTAAAACTTTTTTTGTGCATCAGTAAAAAGGTTATATGTCACGCATGCAAATATCAAATCATTCTGTTGCTAATTAACATAAACAGATTTTGATATGATACGTTGTATTTACTTTATTTATCTAAAATGTTGAAATCTTTGCGTTACAGCAGTGATAAGGGATAGGAAACATAAAATAATAATAATAAAAAGAAACAGGAAATAATTTACACATTATGAGTAGATATTTATCTACAGAGTATCTAAAGAATAAACAATATAGCCTACTGAATATGTAAGAATACACTATAATAAACCATCTTACTAAAACCAATAGAAACATATATTTGTCTTTCTTAACCCTTTCATGCATGAATTATGAAAGCCTCACTCAGGATTTTTTTACCAGGTGTTTTTATTGCTCTTGGGGCATGAAAAACAAGATTTTAACTTTAGTTTATTTTTTATCTAGTTTTTTCAAATTTAGAACATTAAAAATACATTTTAAAAAATAATTTTAAGGATGATGTTTTATAATAATATATCTCGAGTATTATCATAAAAATAGCACGTTTATTTATTTTAACAAACCACGTTCTCCAAGTAAAATCTATAGAACATATAATGTTTAATCTTTTTGAAAAATAGAGATCGGACCATCAGTAACAGATCATCAGTCTTGTGTACAGATCAGTCCGATAAAGTCATGCCAAAACAGCGACATTTTACGCGATAAATACGGGTTTAAATATCAGCATTTGCCACGGAAGGCGAGTGGCAGCTAACCTAAACCTTCTCTTAACTCTTAACTTGTGGCATTTACTTGCCACGGCAAGTTGTGGCATATACTTGCCACGGCAAGTTGTGGCATATATAGGCTAAGTTGTGGCATATACTTGCTACGGCAAGTTGTGGCATGGTTGTGGCATATACTTGCCACGGCAAGTTGTGGCATATACTTGCCACAGATACCACATCTCTGGCATATACTCCATATACACGGAGTAGAGGCCTCTGTGGCAGATACCGGTGTCGGTACCAGATGTGTTCGGGGTACCAGATATGTTCGGGGGCCGTCTCTTACCAATGACGTCACGCATTGTACGCATTGTGATTGGCTGTACGGTAATTTACCCAGGGGTGCTCGGGGGGAAATCACATCTACAGATCATGACGAACCGAATTGAAGTATTCCTATACTCCTAGCGTGTGAAAATGTTTGAGAAAAACATGTTAAAAAAACATGAAAACGGAGCAATGGCTGTACGCCATTGGCTGTACGGCAACTCAAGAAGACCATAATACACGGTCAAATTCCGAACATTTAAACATAGCCTACACTTCATTCTTTACTTTGTCCGTTATTATATGTAGAAGATATAACTTTTTTCTCCGTGATGTTGTTTCCATAGAATCCTTTTCCGTTTCACAGAACACAAATTGGGTTATTTACATAATTATGTTTACACTAATACTCCCATACTCCTAGCGTGTGAAAATGTTTGTGAATAACGTGTGCAAAGTCTCCGAAAACGGAGCAGTGGCTGCGATGCTAGCTTTGCGGCTAGCGGTTAGCATTTTTAATGGAAATATACATCGAAACATCATGTTTCAGTAAAAAAAAAAGGCCCCACTGATCATCTACTCTCTGAGACGATACGAGGGATGCCTGACTTGAGTTTCTAGCACTAGGGAAAGTGGACAAAAGTGCCCCAGATCAGCCTCTTAATTTACCCAGGGCCGAGTGCTCGGCTTTGGGCATGAATATTCAGGAAACTCCCCTGAGTATTTTATTAACCCTTTCATGCCTGAATTATGAAAGCCTCAGTCAGGATTTTTTACCAAGTGTTATTATTGCTCTTGGGGCATGAAAAACAAGATTTGAACTTTTTTTTTTTTTATCTAGTTTTTTCAAAGACATTTTTATATGTCCACTCAGGTGGACACTATGCGTTCAGGGTTTGAACTGAAGAGATGTACATTTTGAAAAAATGATAAAGATGTGCAAACTTAAAATTACATTATAATAACATAAGTATATAGATTTATGCAGTGCTTAATTTGTAAATCATAAGGTGCCGGAACGCAAAGTACAGGTCCCGGAACGTATACAGAAAAGGTGCTGAAAACAACATGAAAATGTCCACTTGCAACGCTGTGGGACTTACAAGCCTCAATTTCAAATAGTATCCATGGTATAAATGTTATGACGATAATTTATAATTTTTTAGGCTAGTACGCACAACATAGGCAAATGCCCACATCACCACAGGTGGGACTTCAGTATACAGCCAGCAATTAATTTCTCAACAGGTTTAACGTGTAAAAAAAATATTTATTAGGCCTATTCAAAGATTGGCACGGCGGCCTATTAATAGACAGTATGTTTGCTCACCATATTTAGTTGTTTAAAACACCCCACATCACGAGCATGTCCGGATTGTCCTCTATCTCTTTTTTTCTGCTTTTACTGCGTGTGTCTGTGGCAGTTCTGTGTCCTTTGGCCACCCAGGACCTCACGTACGGGACTGGATTGAATTTAGCCAGGGGGGGTCCAACAAGATTTAGGAAGAGTAAAGATGACATGGTAGATGTGAGCAAAGAGCTACGGTTGGGAGTGCAAATCAAGTTCATTTGAGAAAATCCGCGCTCACATTCAGCACTTGCAATGGGAATGCTGTTGACAGCAACAAGTAACTCCATCAGCTCATCGGGGGTGTCTTTACCATCTGAGTCTCTGTACGTTCTGTAGGCCCGTATGACTGCGCGCGGGTTGGCAATGTTGAAGTGCTGACACAGTGACTCGACCTCAGTCTCTCCATACAGCGCACCTGCGTCCTCGGACCAGTATTGTGCGTAAAGCACCTTCAACTCCTCAATGAACTTGTTATATCCAGTTTTATCTGGCATCCGGCCTCCTTGAGATAACATACGGTCCTCCAAGTTCTTGGCCACAGTTAGAAAAAACTGACCTGTCGCTGGACGTCCCACACTCTTCTACGCTCAATGCGCTCTCCTCTCCTACTGAATCTTCCTGCTGTAAGCCAGCTGATGTCGCGGTTCCGCTCGCCTCTTGCTCCGGCTGTTGTACCGGGCTAGTTGATGCCAGGGTACCCACCCGTTGCTGTTGGTGGTCCACCTGGCTGACGGTAGCTGGCTCCTGTTCCGGCTGGCGGTGAACCTGACCCGCTGCCCGGGCTTGGCTAGCTGTCGGTTAGCTAGCTGCGGCGCTAACCTCCTCCTGGTTTTGACCATCAACATGACCGCTGCAGCTGCCCTCGTCGCTGCTTGTGGAGGCTTTTCTGACTCGTTTTGAAGTGTCTATTACCTCTTCTTTCTTTTTGAAGAAAGACAGTAAATGTAACTGTCTTTTTGACATGCTTGCATTGAATCACCGTTTCTTCCTCTCTGCGACGTGCTCCTCATGTGGCGAATTTCAAAAGTGAAAGACGTTTGTCCGTTGGTCCAGCTTTTCAGTGCGTCAACACAGATCTCCGACTCTTTCAAATCTTAATCTTAATAAACGACATGAAATTCTTGGGATTTTTTCTGTAAATTAATATCTGCATATTTTATTTCATTTTAACCATTTTTTATTTTTATTTTTTGTGAGAGGTACCGGATCTGCCCAAATAGGTGCCGGAACACAGGGTGGCCAAAATGAAGAGGTGCCGGATCCTGTTCCGGCAGGATCCGGCTCAAATTAACCACTGGATTTATGGCCCAAAAAGATATTGCAGATGAAGTATTTTCAAGAATAACCAGGGCCAGGGACCAATTTGAGGCCCCACGCACACAGGGCCGCCTTAATGCACGGGCTGACCTGGGCTGAAGCCCAGGGCCCTACGGAGATCGGGGGCCTATCATGTGCCAATTAAAAAAAAAAAAAAAAAATTCCATTTTTTTATTTTTTTATTTCGGGTGTTTTTAAAAGAAATATTAAGTAAACAAAGTCTTGGCTTTCAGAATATGAAACTTTCATTTCCAAAATCACACGATAAATACATTTTTGAAGCTTGTAAAGGGAAGACAACAGCTCTCCCTCGCCACTCTGCTGTTCCACAGCGCCGCCCCCCCTCCCTCCACTGAAATTATGAATGTAAGACGTATAGTAATCATAGATAACACGGCAAGGTCCGTTACAGTTTGTCTTCATCTGATTTTAAAAAAACAAAGTCTTGGCTTTCAGAATATTAAACTTGTTTCGGTAAATTCAGGTGATAAATACAACTTTGAAGCTTGTAACGGCATAATTACAAGCGGAGAACGGAGTAACTTGACGTCACAGCAGGCATAACAACAGCCGGTGTTTCTCGTGAGTGTTTTCCCCGGGAAACAAACACAATACACACAAACGCAAATATACACCCACACACACACACACACACACACACACAAACACACACACACACACACACACACACACAAACACACACACACACACACACACACACACACGTCAGAATGAGAATATGTTTCACATGTGACTTATTCAAATTGCGAGTGATTGAGTGAAGAAAAAGTTTGAGAGTGGCACTCGGAAAAGGAAATTGTTGAGGGAAAAGGAGTTTCGAGACAAGCAGCTGTTACAAAAAATGCCGAAGCTTACAGGTTATTTTAAACCTGTAGGCCAGGATGAGGAGGAAGGACAGATGAGTTCTGTACCGAGCGGTAGCGGTGCCGGCCGCGGGGCCTCGGAGACAAGTAGGCCGTCTGGTTCTGATAGCGATGGAGTAGCGGGAGAGGAAAAACAGACAGGAGGGACATTATCTGTTGGAGGAGATGGAGAGGACGACGAGGACTTGCTACGTGGAGGGGAGCCAACGGCAACCGGACAAATACATGAGGGAGGCCCGATACGTCACTCATATGGAGGAGAGGACCAGGCGCGTGTAGAGCAGAGTGGAGAAGTGCGATCACAGAGCCTGCCCAGGCTATAAATGACTTTGATTTGTTGTTTAAATAGGGGGCCTACAAAAACTATCAGCCCCAGGGCCTGATGGCAGGTTAAGGCGGGCTTGCACGCACAGTTATTTTATGAGTGATAGTGGAGCCTCGCAGCAGCGAAACCGTGCCGCGCCACCCTAATTGCGCCACATAAGCGCATAGGTGCGCCTCAGATGAGGCTCCCCTCCGCAAGGGGTCCTTTACTTTCAACTATCCGTAATGAGCTACCTCCGTGCATTACCACAGCATCTGGCTCTATATCGGACAGGGCCACCATACTAAATTGTTTTAATGAGCATTTTGTGTCCTGTGGCTCTCTGTTTGATTCTGTTTCTCATTCTGCTTCTGTGAACACCACAGTCTGTGACTCTGAACAATGTGGTCTGGAAAACCCTTTCAGTTTTACTCCTTTTACTGTTGATGTTGTTCATGAAGCATTAAACAAGTTAGATCCTAAAAAGCCGGCTGGTCCGGACAATGTAGAACCTTTCTTTTTAAAGGTAGCTGCAGATATTATTGCTCCACCTCTCACTACTCTTTTTAATCTCTCTCTCAGCACGAACAAAATCCCAAAAGTATGGAAGTCAGCTTATGTCCTGCCACTACTGAAAGGAGGGGAGGCTTATTAAACAATAATAGACCAATCTCTAAATTGTCAGTTCTGGCCAAGGTTCTTGAACGCCTAGTGAGTGTTTTTATGTACAAATGACATCCTGTCTAAACATCAGTCAGGCTTCAGAAAGCAACATAGCACCATCACTGCCACAATGAAAGTGGTGAATGATGTGACGAGTATTTTAGACAATAAGCAGAGTTGTGCAGCCCTATTTGTTGACCTTTCCAAAGCGTTTGATCCCGTCGATCATCGCATCTGGAAGCAGAGGCTAGTCAGTATTGGCTTATCCTGCCATGCAGTAGGGTGGTTTGTGAACTACCTCTCTGAAAGGTCTCAATGTGTTCATTTTAATGGGCTGTCTTCTGAGTGGTTAAACATCACTAATGATTTTCTGACTTCTGACTGCTTTGGATATATAATTACACCACAATAAGGTTTTACTATCACAGTGCACTGAGATTTGTGACAAACTGTAAAGCACTTACGCATCACTGTACACTAAACCAAGGCTGTTTTGCCATCACTTACTGAACGGAGGCTCAGTCACTGGTACATTTTCATTTACAAAGCCATGTTGGATAAAGTACCATCTTATATCTGCTCCCTGATTTCTCGGCAAATTGAAAGTACTTATTGCCTGAGATCTCATGCTGTGGTTTTATTAAATGTGCCAAGTGCTAGGACTGTCTTAGGGAAGAAAGCTTTTAGATGTGCAGCTCCACTAACATGGAACAGTCTGCAAAAAGAATGTAAAATTACCAAGCTGGTACCACTACATGTTTTTTTTTTTTTTTGGGGCGACTGTGGCTGTGAGGGAGTGCGGTCGTCTTTCAACCAGAAGGTTGTGGGTTCGATCCCAGCCCATGCAGTCAACATGTCGATGTATCCTTGGGCAAGATACTTAACCCTGAGTTGCTCCCGATGGCATGGCCAACGGTGTGTGAATGTGTGTCAATGTTAGGTCCTATAGAGTAAGGTACACTGCTCTGTATGAATGGGTGTGAATGGTGAATGACATGTAGTATGTAAAGCGCTTTGAGGGGTCTTAAAGACTGGATAAAGCGCTATATAAGTACAGTCCATTTACCATTTACCATTTAAAGCTCGATTGGATGCTCCACAATCAGATGCTGTTGGTACCTGTACATGTGGATAGATATGTAAATTGTAATCCCTGTAATTTTTGCTGTATGATGTCCTTTTGTTGTTCTGTTTATGTTTTTATGTCTTCATGTGGAACCTACTGCTGCAGGTCTCCCTTGAAAAATAGATCATTGATCTCAATGGGATTTTACCTGGATAAATAAAGGTTTTGAATTGAATGTCGAGCATTAACTGCAAGTCGCTCAAATGCATAAACTGGAGAATAATTATGTTACAAGTGTTACAGAAAACATATCCAAGTGTAACAAACATCCAGTATTAACCTTACTGTTTTTTACTAACAGTAACCAACTAATAATTTTCATAAAGTACATATTTATTCCAAACTCACAATATATATATATATGTAATAAAACATAATGCACAATGGTACACAGTATCCAAACTCTTTAGGCACTGGTCAGAGGCATTCATGTAAAGCAGATCACCAGAATCCAATACTGGTAAAAACGTTGCAGAGATCAAATGTTTCCTTTTCTGAAAGGAGAAACCTAATTTTAAAACAACATTTTCAGTGTGTGACTTGAAAGATAAGTTCTGATCAATAATAAAACCTTGGTATGTGTATGTAGTGACCCTTTCAATGTCAATGTCAGTCCCTTGAAACTTTTTGCCATTTGAGAATATCATGAGTTTGGAGTTGTCTGCATTTAATACTAACTTGAGTTGACATAAATTAGATGGAATAACATCAAAGGCAGACTGGAGGAAATCAAGACTTTGCTCTATAGAAGAGGATGAACAATAAATAACAGTATCTGCATAAAAATGGAAAGCAGCATTTGAAAAATTATTAAAGATTATTTACATATATGGTGAAATTATTGGTCCTAATATGGAACCTTGGCGCACACCCTTTCAAATCAAATCAATCAAATCAAGTTTTATTTATATAGCACATTTATAAATGATTTTTGGTCGAGCCAAAGTGCTGTACAAATAATAAAAATACCCGACAGTAAAGACATTTTACAGCTAGTACAATAGCAGTTTGTTCAGAATATCAGAATGAGAAGAAAACGACACCCTCACATCGTACAAGGAAAAACTTCCAGAGAAAACCCACAGTTTAAAGGGAAAAATGGGAGAAACCTCTTGGAGAGCAACAGAAGAGGGATCCCTCTCCCAGGACGGACAGACGTGCAATAGATGCCGTGTGTAAATCAAAGAGATAATACATTTTACAGCATAGGTTGACCGAATGTTAGGAAATGCATGTGTCTGTAATAAGAAGATGAATCCACGAAGATGTCAACAATCCTGTGGGAGCCTTCAGGGAGGCAGCACAACGAGACCCAGGCAGGACCGCAGAGACAGGTTCAGCCACGACCCGAAGTCCACGACTTAATCCAGAACTCAGGATAGAGGATAGAGGATCCAGGATGCGGGATCACAGCAAGAGGATCAGCCTCGACTCAAGATGCAGGCGTCGATATAGACACAAAAGAAGAAAAATTTGGCTGGGTTAATCGGAACATGAGAATACACAGATACAGACAGACAGAAGGAAGAACAAGCACTCCCTTTGGAGTGATTTTTTTTAAAATATTGAAGTTAAATGCATCAATCTGGTGCACTTTGACAGCAAAATGAAGAGATATATGGATACCTCTCAACATCCATATGAAACAACTGTAAACAGATTTACTTTGTCTATATGGATATAAAATAAACTAAAGCCTGACACCTACTGGCGGCTGGTTAAATTACTCCTTGTCCCTGAGTACACTCACCATCTTTCAGTAGGAAAGGGGAGAGGGAATCAATGGAGCTGCCAGGGAGGACACAGGGGAATCCAGACGGTGGTCTATGGGATGATGTAGACGTAGCTCTTTTTATGGACACCTGAGAGAAAGAGAGAGAGAAACATTATATACTGTATGTGTTCATTATATCTACTTTTTCAATATTATTATGTATTGTTTTATACTCACATTGTTAAAAAAGGTTCCAGAAGGCCTTGGGGACAGCAGTATCAGGGACTGGAGCTGGACAGGCTTTCATCAGCACTTCTCCTTCTTGAAATGCTTAACTAAAACATGACATTTACAATGGGTTCTGCTTTCATGAAAAATGTTCATATTCCCTCTGGAACATCACCATGCCATGATGAGACAGTATCATTCCATTTGGCTTGATACCTACAAGGAGAACCTACACATGTTCTTTAGTGAGCTGCGTGGGATTCTGCCAGAGAAAACGCTGGCGATCTGGAACATCACCATGCGGGACGCGAGGGTGCCTCCCATACTGGGCAAAATAGGGCGTGCACATGGTTGACCTCTGAAAACATAAAAATTCCTTTTAGTATCTCTGTTGAAAATTGTTTCCATCTGCATTTGTTACAACATTGTACCTGCTTTGAGGTGTTAATGCTGGCCACAATGCCCCTCAAGTGTTCATCCCAGTCATTCTGGTCCTCTCCGCAGTACTTGGCAAGTGCTTTTTTGATGGTTTGGTTGGTACGCTCATCTTGGCCATTGCACTGGGGATGGTAGGCTGAAGTGATGCAGTGTTTTACACCCAGTGCATCGAAAACACCACGGTTGACCTGCAGGTGGTTTAGTGTACACCAATTACCCTGATCGTATTACATTGTTACACATAACACATACACTGTATTAGATAGATTATTGTACCTCATTCACAAATTCCCGTCCTTGGTCGGTAATGATCTCCTCGACAAGCCCGAAATCGAGAAGAATGTTGATGATCTTTTTTGAGACCTCAGCAGCTGTTTTCTGGTAGAGAGTTTTTGCTACCACCCACTTCGTGAATAAATCGGTCGCTGTTAGAATGTATCTGCAATATGAAATGCAGAATGTTGTAAATACATACAGAATCACTGTCAATTATTTCCTTTCTTTTTAAACCAGAATCTTCACGTTTATAACCTTTAAAGGAGGTTACACATGCTTCAGCCCATCATGATAGTACCTTTTGCCCTTAGCAGTGGGCCAATGAGTTCCACATCAAGGACAGTCCATGCCTCGGGAACATGAATCGGATGCAGTACGGGTGCAACCGTTTTAATGGCCTCGTGTTGCTGGCAGCGGGGACACTCATAAACCTTCGCAAATATCATACATTTTCAATCAGCAAAACAAACTTTAGGTATAAAGATGATAGAACAGAAAAAACTTTCAGAGGAGACAGAATTAAACTGTTCAAGTTCTGAAATATGTTTTTAGACAGCTCTGATGGAGCTCAAACTGTCTCACTCTGTTTCAATGTACACATACAACACATTTCTGTAGATCAGGGGTGCCCACACCTTTTTGGCAGGTGAGCTACTTTTGAAATGACCAGCTAACCGAGGTCTACCAACCAAAAATAAAATCCCAAATTGCAAGGGTTGCTGAATAACACGTTTTATTTTTACATGGGATAACTACAATAGGGCTGCAACAAACGACTAATTTGATTATCGATTAATCTATAGATTAATGAAACGATTAATCGACTATTCGGACTACTACTGTGTGCCTTGCACAATTTCTCAAACGCTCTTATTTAGCCATCAACTTTTAGATTTAGTTTGAGGTTGGTTTAGGCATGTGGAAACTAACAATGAATACAATAAAGATGAATACTTGATTCAAAAATACATATATTATTAAATTAACTTAACAAATTGTGAACAAAATTAACATTGCTTTTTATTTGAATTAAATAAATAATATTTCACATCAAAAGAAACAACAATGTTTTAACAAATCTTATTAAATAATCTGATGACAGAACTGTAAACAGAATAGCTGAAACTTTAACAAAATAAATAACTCAGTTACCTCTAATCATTAACCCATGTTTGTATAATGTAGTTAACTCCGTGTGTTGCTGCTAGCATACATAACACCTGACGTGGAAACGTTACTCGTGGATGGGGCTACAGAGCTACTAGAAAGACAGTCAAACCCGGTGCATTCCTCCGTCTGAATGTGGTGCACTTTTGCTAAATGTTTAGACAAATTGCTCGTGTTACCGCCCTTACATGCTAAACACTTTTGGTGACGAGCATTGTCCACCTCAAGACGGGTAACATGTAACCACACCTTGGAGCGCTTCTCTCCACCATCTCCTCCGTGTGTTGCTGCATGTAGCAGATGCGTGTGTGTAAACTGCCCCGCCCCCTTGCAAACAGACGGGGGAGAGAGAGATCTCTTCTGGATTGGAAAGATAGAAAATACACCGACCATAGACGCATTTGTTTGTCTTTTTGCATGTTAGAAACGAGTTGGCGACACTAAGACTAAGAGATAATGTTTGTGTAGCAATAATACATGACCTTTCTCTTTCTCAACTCGCTACTCGGAGGGAAGTCGCTGTCATATGCCTTGTGAACACTCCGATAATGCCTCTCCACGTTACCTTTCTTTGGCAGAGCGACGCTTGCTTTACAAATAAGGCAAATAACCTTTGAATGTGACATCAAAAAAAAAGATTCTCCCTCCCATTCTGTGTGGAAGTGGTATGTCTTTAGCTTTTTGCTCGTTCCCGCACTCATTTTTGTTATTTGTCTCTCCCGGCACTTGACTGATTTTGTATCGCTTTGCATTCTGGGTTAACAGACTGGAAAGCAATAGGTCGCTTTTTCTGTCAATCAAGTCAACTCCTGAATTAAGTGGCAGGGAGGCCAAGGGAGGAGGGATCAAAACCTGTTTTGTCTATTTTAACGGAGCTGGATTTTTTTTAATTTATGAATGACTCGCGATCTACCAGCATTGCCCCCGCGGTCGACCGGTCGACCGCGGTCGACGTACTGGGCACCTCTGCGTGTAGATCAATAATCAGTCAGTCAAAAACTCCCACCCATTTCTTCACGTCTTCCCGCATAGTGGACCAGTGGTACGTTGCCAAAACCTTCTCGGTGGTGCGCCTTCTCCCTGCATGACATCCGGAACCCAGGTTATCATGGCACTCCTTCAGGACATCGATAATTTGGTCCTTGTTGCACACAACCACCCTCTCATTGTCCTTGTACGTGTAGTACAAATCTCCAGCTGGCACATCAGGAACAAAAAAATAATCATTTAGACATGGGTAGAGATGACATTATGACTAAAAGCTGTTCAAGAAATCCAGTGGCAAATGGGGTTTAGACGTAACAACTACAGTAATAGTGTGTATACTAATAAAAAGAAAAAGGAGAAAAAAGCTGTGGAGTCCTTGCGATTTACTGAAAAATGTTGGAATATGATAAACCATTAGAGGTATGATCACTTTTGCACCAAAAAACACCATTAGATAAATAGATAGATATATACTTTATTGAGCCCTAAAAGTAAAGGGATGTGAGGTTTATACCTCATAAAAAAAACGTATGTTCATGACTTAACCATGGTCTTATTCTGTTACTTACCTTTGATCAGGTATTGTTTGGATGCCCTCCGAATTAACGCCTTCCTTGTATCAGGCTTTTCAGCGGTGATGGTGAGATCGTGGTAACCACCATTGAGCACGTAGTGCTTTATCTCAGTATAAAAGCTCTCCATTTCTGTCATGAAAGTTAAGAACAAAAGAAAATATTACATACTACCTATGGCGCGAAAATGTCGCGGTCATTATGGGGAAGCGGAGGGATCGAGATCGGCATGAAGGTGTTCTTTTCACAATAATGACCAAGTCGCTGCACATTATCCCGCTTATTACATGGACACATTCTCAACAAAGTCACGATATGACTCCCAATATTAATTGAAATGCTTTTGTGGATTTAGAAAATGATTTTATTGATTTAAAAATAGTTGTATGTATTGATTGAAATGTACATGCATCCGCTAAGAAAAATACTCCGTTGTTACTGTTTGAACTAAAGTACCAACGGCACTGAACATAACAAAAGAACATATTACATATTACCTATGGCGCGAAAATGTCGTATATATACATATTACATGGCTTAGTTTAATACTCGATTGTGATTGCTGCACATTATCCCTCACTTAATAAATACTTTTTTTGATAATCTATTATGTTTGTATTGTATTTCTTCAAGTGTTTATGTTGTTGGTCAATGCACTTAAGCGTCAGCTAAATGCAATGTAATGTAATGATCAAAAGAAACCTCTATAGACAGCGTGGGTAAATTACCGTACAGCCAATCACAATGCGTGACATCATTGACGTCATGACGTCACTGGTAAGAGACGGACCCCGAACACATCTGGTACCCCGAACACATCTGGTACCGACAACCGCACTAAAGTACGGCAAGTCCTGCGGTGTGAATGCGGCTATAGATATCTATGATGGTACTTACACCGGCCATCTTGGTGACGTGTGTTATTGTGCAAGACCAGAGATGTAGTTCATTGAGTGTTTCACACAAAACAAATTGTTACTTCACAGTTTTACGACACATTTTAATTTTTTTGACTGGCAAAATTATATTTTAAATTGACAAACATCATATGTGTAATTCGTGGCACAATTCAAGCGGGATCGAAAGATAGTCTTTCTCTCTCATGCCGAAATAAGGTCCACCGGAAAGGGAGGGACTTCGCCACTCTGTTGCAGTCACGTGACTTGAGGCTGGAGAGCCCATCATTCGCTCGTTCACCGTCACATGACCAGAAGCTCAGAATAAAGCGGTTGAGTAACTCCTTTTGAAATGAAAACAAACCACTTTAGCGGCCTTTTGACTGTTCTAAATGCAATATAATTGACACATAATGCTGCAGATATTTTTTTAAATAAACCAGAATTGCTATTTCTACACTGGTGAATAAACAGTGATAAGGCGGAAAGCTAAAACTAAAGAGAAAATGCATCAAACCTGTGTGAGGATATAGGGTTAGCATAAACAGTTAGCTAACGTTAGCTGGTAGCAGGAAATGCAGGGATGGACTTCTAATATGAGACAAAGTGCTCCATCATGGATGACTCTGACCAGGACTTTGTGGACCTTTGCTCTAAGCTTCTAAAACGAGTCCGCAAGAAACCAGGTGAGTCCAAACAGCCAAAGAGAGCAGAGCACCAGCCCTCCTGTCATGCAAGCGATGGAGAGAAGAGGAGAATAAATACCAAGAGAGATGTTGCTGACTCTGGGTTTGTTAGTACTGCTGCTGCGGACGGAGAACAGCCTGTGGTGGGTGGAGGAACTGGGCATGATGCAGGAGGTGCTGAGGTGTTAGCTGTACCTTCAGCAGCAGCAAGACAGAGAGCAGAGATAGGTTTGACTGCCAAAGATAAAGTACTCCACAGGATGCAACAGTTCAAGAGAGCCAGTCCACAGAAGATGGTGCACGAGGACAAGAGCCAGCCCTCCCACCAGGAGACTGAGCCTCTGGCACCGAGACAAGGTGAGATGCTATGATGCTCCTGGCACAGATTGTTGATATGAAGCATTGTTGTAGAGGGGATGCAGATATTGTTTCCTCTCACTGTCTGTTTCTATTGTATTTGGTTTTTATATGCCTGGTTTTAATGGACTAAAATGTCCTAAGTCAGGGCATGAATCCTTATTTTGAGACAGTTAATATGTCCCAACATGAAAAATATGTCAGAAGGAGACTTCTATTAGGTCTGTGAGGTTTTACTGGAATAAACAGAATAATTGAATACCTCCAAAATAACTGGGTGTAGGGGCCTTACACATTTTACTTACTTGGTCCAGAATTGAATTAACAAAGTTTCTGAAGATGAAGATTACATAAATGTAATTCAGGAAGTAACCAGCGGCATTTGTGTGCTTAAAGAAAATATTCAAATGATTAACATATTCATCAGGATGCCTAAACTGAGAAATTGCAGAGATTGGGATGTCAGATCAGTGTTAAGTATTGTTTTTTTGTTAAGTTCTATTGAAGCTTTATTGTTAAGAGCAGACACACAGATTACATTATCAGTACATTATACAGAGCCAGAATATTATACTAAATATATAATCTAGTTTTTAGTATCACACAATTGTAATTTAAGCACACCTTTTATTTGTATCTGTATTATTAGTGTTGCAAAGGGGCGGAACATTTCCGGTAAATTTCCATGGGAATTTATGGGAACTAAGTGGGAATTGAGGGTAATGTAATCCACTTGTATCATATCCAAGCATATACACATTTTGTTTTGTCATATTAAGAAAACATCCATGCAAAATGATACAATAAAAAAAAAACATGACATTTCAACAGATTTATTTGTAAGTAGAACAGAACAAATTTTAATTATTTTATTGAACAGTCATTTGTTTAATTGAAGAACAAAACATGAATGGTGAGTTAAATATTACTCATCCCCCCAACCCCACTCATTCAAAAATGAACAAAAATGCACCCCATTTCCAAAAATCCCCACAAAGTCCCGTTCAAAATGTTTAATGAAAAGAGCCCCTCTCCCTCCAAAAAGTCCCATTAAACATGAACATCTTCCTTCAAGCAATCCTCTGCATTTTTGCTAAACCCTTGCTTTCATTCAATGGGCTCTTCCTGGGCCTCATCAACTTCCAACAACATGTCCACTTCCTCAGCATCCAACTCTGGGGCCCTTTCTCATTTCTCTAACTCCCCTCCTCGACTCTCCTCCTCAACTCCTATCCTCGAGACTTAGTCCCGCCCACAGGAGATGCGAGCGGAGGAGCCGAGGAGGGGAACCGAGGAGAGGAGTGGAAGCAGCAGGCGGTTAGAGAAATGAGAACTCCTCTCCTCTGAGAGCTGATAGAGCTGCAGATCCGATCCGTACCCCTGCCCGATCTGTACTGCACATGTGCGAGATGGTCCGCCATATTGGAGAACTCCGGACGGCAAACCAGGAAGGACACTTGACACAGTGGCTTTTGGCAAAGCTGAAAAATAAAACGAGAGAGAGATGAGTTATTGTTATTACAACGTGACTTCACTATTATTTAACAACTCTTTTTATTGGGTTATTCTATTTGGGGTTAAGTACATTGTCAGAATAAGTGAGAAATGGATTCAACTTCTGTTAGACAGGTATCATACTGAATAAATATTTACTGTGAATGTATGCAAACATGTATACATATAGCCTACATATACATGTAAACATGTATGGCTGTCTAACAGAAGTTGAATCCATTTCTCACTTATTCTGACAATGTACTTAACCCCAAATAAAAAAAAACAATACAAAGAGTTGTTAAATAATAGTGAAGTCACGTTGTAATAACAATAACTCAAGTTTTCTCTAAAGTTTTATTTTTCAGCTTTGCCAAAAGCCACTGTGTCAAGTGTCCTTCCTGGGTTGCCATCCGGAGTTCTCCAATATGGCGGACCATCTCGCACATGTGCAGTACAGATCGGGCAGGGGGACGGATCAGGTAGTGACAGCCATAACCATCCTTTCTAGCCATAACCTGGTCCCAGGTTACGCTGTAGGAAGTGTAGGTACAACGCTACATTTCCCGGCCTGCCGCAGTCATACAGTAGGCTACCGAGAGCGGCGAGAAACATTTCCTCGGGCATCGAAAAGAGGAAGCGAAATTCACATTTCTAAATGATGCCGTTGGAATCGAAATGTTTCTCGGTACCCAACCCTAATAGCCATGCAGTAAGCAGTGTGCTATGTGCATGTGATTGAGGAATGGCATGGATATTCAAGTGTACTTGAATGGCATCTGTTTGTTTTAGTCAAGATTATGCTAAAATATATTTTCCCAACTATATTTAAGTCAACCTTCAATTTAGAAAATTCAGTTTATTCCCATACATTCCCATTAATTCCCATGGAAAGTTTCTATCTTTAAAAATTCCCGGAATTTTGCAACCATAAGTAGTATTGAAGCTCTATTGCTAAGAGCAGACACACTTGTAACTAAATCATGAAATCAGAGCAAAATGCAAAGTAACAATATCATTTTCACATACCATCCAGTTCTAGTATCACACAATTGTAATTTAAGCACACCTTTTAATTGCATCTTTATGTGCCCTCTGTACTCAGGACCTCCAGAGTCCTCCAGCTCCCCCCTCTCTCCGGACCCCCAGGACGGTGACGAGGCTCTGGCCCTGCGGCTGCAGCAGGAGCTGGACAGGGAGGCAGCAGGGGTCCAGAGTGTGGACCTGGAGGAGGGGGGGCTCTTCTTCTGTCAGATCTGCCACAGAGATCTGTCACACATGACCCCAGAGGGACGAACGCAGCATCTCAACAGGTGTGCACATTCACATTGTGCCTGTGAAGATTTTAATCAGTGGGCGCACAATCCACCTGGCTGAAACTGAGACTGATTCCTCTCTGCAGGTGTTTGGATCAGAGTGAAGAGAGCGCCCCTGCTCCCCCTCCCCCGCCTCCTGGGCTCCCCGACTGTCCCATCTGTGGAAAGAAGTTCAAGACCCAGAAGAGTCGCTCGGCCCACCTGAAGCGCTGCTCCTCAGATATGGGGGTCGCTCCGGCGGTGCTGCTGCAGGCGCTGCACAGACAGACTGAGGAGACCCCGAATGTCCCCACCACCAACACACTGTGAGACCACCTCGCTGTGTCGTAGTAACTTAAAATCAGCTGCTCTCTAGAGAAAATTATGAGTTAACACAATATCGATATAAAGTATTTTAAGATCTTTGTTTAAAGGTCTCCTATTATACTCTTTTTCCTCAATATATTCGAAAAACCAAACAGATCGTGCATTGTAGCATCCCACAAACCCCTCTGTTTCAGCCCTGTTTCAATAGTGCTGATTCTCTGTCTGTTACTTTAGATGAAAATAAGGAGCCACTCCCCACGGCCCACGCCCCTCTGAGAGAGATTTGGTTCAAATGAACAGAATGGTGCTCTGGGAAGAGATTCAGGTGATAAGGGGGGGGTACCTTGGTTGGTGATTGGCTAATGCAGGGGTGGGGAACCTTTTTCCTCTCAAGGGCCATTTCAATTTTTTCAACATCCTCCGAGAGCCGTACAAAAGATTGACCTCTGCTTAAAAAAACTAAAATCACAGCCCATTCATTTGGCCTTTCTTTGTTGCTGTGGAAAGAAAAAGCAACTTCTTAATCCAGATATCTCACCATGACTCGCGCATGCATGTGCATGGTGTGGCATGACCACCAAAACAGAAAAATATGGACACAAGATGTGTGCAAATGCATTTAGTTCCCTATCCATGTGAACATGATGTATTAGGTGGAGCGACCTAACCTCCTGTAGGGGGGTCCGGGGGCATGCTCCCCCGGGATTTAAAAAAAAAATGTTGACGTTAAAAGCATCAATCTGGTGCACTTTGAGAGCAACATTAGGAGATCTATGGATACATCTCAACACCCATATGAAACAGAACTGTAAGCAGATTTCTTTTTCTTTATGGATATTTTACAAATCACTCCCCTTTCAAACTGTATTCTTGTTTATTAATAACAACTTTGTTTTACTGTCATATAGTATTTTATACCTGTTTACTTTATTCCCTTATTTTTTTATAACTATAATGATCATATAAAAATGTGCCTTTACCTCACTGGTTGTAGAAAAAGCTTCTTATATTCGTTAGCATAGCTAGCTAACCAGATGCTAATAACAACAAAGTTATTGACTGTATGATCAGTATGACAGATGAACAGATCGCCACTGGGCTTTCAACTAAAGACACAGCCACGCAAAAACTGCAGCACGTGTACGGCTCCTTATGGGTACTGCAATTTCTGAAGTTCCGGAGCGGTGTTCCGGTGCTCTCCGTTAGAACTACACTCCTGTCAGACAAGACATATACCACGTGATGACACGTTAGACTCGTGTTGTGTTCAAGGACCCTGACCTTGGTCAGGAAAAACAGGCACTCACTTGTTTAATTCTTTTGCGGTCTAGATTTCTTTAATTTTTTTTGCGTGTGTTTATAAATTACCTCGAGGCCCATACCAAATGGTCTCGCGGTCCTTATACGGCCCGGAGGCCGGAGGTTCCCCACCCCTGATCTAATGGTTACACAAGCCAAAAAATCGTTATGACATCATTAAGAGGCCAAAATCTGATAAGCTCATTTTCAGACAGGTTTTTATATAAATGGATCAGGACAAAAAGTGAGCCAATCTTTTTTCCTTAAACTTTCAGAATCTCTTAACACAGAGGGGACACATGTTGATGTAGAAAAGACATGAAAAAGTGGAATTTGCATAATAGGTGACCTTTAATGCTTGCAAGCATGACGACTCCTTCTGAGTGTGTCCTGCTCTGTGTGTGACAGACTCTCTTGAAGGGAAACATTAAAGATAATTTACATGGCAACGCAGCAACATTTGGGCGCAGGTGGTCGCAATAAGCAAAACTCACACCCTACAAATGTTCTTCTCAGACATAAGGATTTAAAACACTTGAAAGTATATCACTTAGATAAAGTTAAATTACACTCGGATTACACTTTATTAAGCTTTAATACCATAATTGCCACAACAGCTGCTTCAGTCTAGCTACAACAAACCTTCTAAAGCCAGTACAAAAACACAACTTCTGTCATTGTTTGGTTTTGTTTTGTAAAGTTTTCTTGTTTAGTAAAAGAGCTCCAACTGCATTTGTGACAATTAATTATCCTTAATCCTTGAACCAAGAATGTAATATGGCATACCTCTGTGCTCTCCGTTGGTTCCAACAATTAAAGCACTTCCTCCAAAAGCGTTTTCGAGACATTCAAAATGTGGCTTTTGAAGATGATACACACATCTCTGATAGATTTTTCCAATAATAGCTTGCCTTCAATCGTCAGTAGTACCAACAAAGCCTGATCAAACCTCTCTTTAACCTTTGTCTATTTGTTTTTCTCTCTTCAGAACAGAGACTGGTGGCAATAAAAGAAAAGGCCCCTCCATCCCGAGCCTCCGACCGAGAAAGAAGTCCAGGAAGAAGACGGCTTCTCTGGATGAAGACACCCTGGTGGCCCTGGCTCTGTCCTCCTCTCTGCTGGAGCAGGAGCAGCGGAGTGAGAGGGAGACGGAGAGGCTTCTACAAACAGCTGCCCCCAACACCTCCATGACTGCAGCGCTGAAGTGGAGGCCAGACAAGGGTACAGTGACATCACAATATCGTCTGTTAGTCAACACAAAACAGCCTTTAGATTAAGCACAGACATACAGCAGGGAATGTTACATCTCAGTGTAGTACAATTTATGTATGTAACTTATTATATGCAACCCCATTTCCATTTTGTTATAGAAAGACCAAAGATGTGTGTTTTGGGAGAATGAAATGACTTTTTGCTGATGAGCTAGAACAAACTGGCATCAGACACTCAATGTGTTCATGGTCAAATAAATCCAAACAAATGATTCAGTTGTATTGTATATACACAGAGCAAATAGATGCTGCTTTTATACCATGGACACATAACTCGTGATTCTGATTGGATGTGGGGTTTGTATACATTACATATAATTTATATTAGATACTTTTTGTATATATATTTTTAATGTGTGCATTGCTGTTGGCTTCAGCTGTGTGAGGGCTTCTGCTACATGTGACAATGCAGCACAGGGAAATCTTGTCCAAGGCAGAGAAAAGCTGTGCAATAAAAAAATCGCCTAAATTAGTACTGACAAAAGTTTGATTCAATAAGGAACCAAAGTCATGTGTGCTCTGAACGTCTTGATAATCCTTTCACTGTAACAAGTGTTATATTTCATTTAAGAAACTCTGATAGGCCTAGAGGCAGTTTTCGTGTTTCCTTTTTCATCTTGAAACAATTGAAGTATAGTCTGTGTGCTATGTGTCTGCAAGGCACAAACTGTTGAAATGATTCACAATGGTTTTATTTTCCGTATTACCTAAATTCATATAACAAATCTCATATTTGAGTATTTAAAGATTAGACTTTAAAAACTCGAGCCCTGTGCAGATGTATCATCCAACCCCCCCTTTATTTTTGCTCTTGTTGCAGGTAAGGGCCGTGGAAAGAGGAGAAAGAGAGGTGTCCCCCGCCCCCCCCCTCTCCTCCTGGTGCAGGATGCCCAGGCGGCTCTGACCAGGCTGCAGGAACGCGTCTCTGCTCTGCTCCTACGCAGCCGCCCCCCCTCACCCCCCACCCCCACCCGCCCCCCCAGCAGCCTGCCTGGCTGGAGCGGGGCGGCTCCTCTCTGGCAGAGGAGCTCCCTGCTGGACGGAGCTTCCACCTGTGAGGCTGACTTCTACACCCCCGAGCTCAGAGAGTTCATCACCCCCTGGGAGCCGGCGAAGGTGAGACGGCAAAGACATGTTAATTCTGTTTTATTTTGACAGAGTGAGGAATGTGAAGGACATGTTGAGGTCATGTTCTTCTGAAATAAAATTTAAAAAAAAGCTCTTGAAATAGATTTTGTTCCAAGAACTAAGGATCGGAAGGTTAACACAAGGGTTGGAAAACTTTGAAAGGGGGAAACTGTGATTTATTTGTATTCTATTTGAATTGATTCACAATCTCCTTAATCAGGGATTACTTGCAAAGTGAACACATACATAGCAAACAACAGACTTCAAACAAACATCAAATTACGGCAACTAGTTAGTTGTCATTATACACTAACAGGAAATGTGCACTCAGTGGTCAGTTATTCCTCCATCCTGTTTTTTATTATAGATCTTTCATGATTATGAAATCGTCTAGTTTAAGGCCCTTCTAAAGTATGGCTCAAACCAAGATGAGGGCGCAAAAAACATTCAGTACCAGCTGCTAATTAACCCGATCACAGCTGATTTAAATAAAAACTTTTCTCCTCCATTTTATTTTAGAAGGATGCAGCCTCCTCCAGCCCCATAACCAGGCCTATCTCTCCTGTTCTACCTGTGAGTGAAGGAGCTACTGTCACAGGGACCGGGGTCTCCATTCTTCCAGCCTGCACCCCCCAGACGGCCCCCTCCACCCCAGGGGCGGGGCAGCTTCCAGCAGGCAGCCAGGCTGTCCTGATGGATTTGATGGAGCTGGCTGAAGACGGCGTGACCCTCACTCAGTATGGTCGCACCGCCCCAGGCCCGAGCAAAGGTAAACACACTGATGTTGGGGAAATACAAACCTATCTAATGGTGACTGACAGTTGCTCTCTGGTTAAACCTGACATTTTAACAAAAAGTTGGAGAGTCTTATAAAACATTTGCTTTAGAATTATTTAACCATGCGCATTAAGTGCTTGCCCAAAAGCTTGTGTTTGTTTCCAAACTAAATACATGAGCACAGTTAGTAAGGGGTTCCAACCGAAAGTCTGTTTCTTATAAGCTAAACATTTATTTGTTATATAAAGTACATAAAGTGTTCATTATTGTGTGTCCATATTTAGAATGATATCTGAACAAATACGTTCTCTTTACTTTCTATCTGCAAAAGCATTTTCTTAGTCATAACTGTCCCAAGAAGATTACATTCCTCAGTATCTTAAGCAGAATAACACAACTTTTATAGAATCTCGATGAAAATATATTTTATGTTATAGTTAAGAAATCTGCATTGTTTTGGTGAAATGAAATACAAAATAGTTAGATATTTCTTCTAAAGTAATGTTTTTGATAAATACCTGTTTTATGAATTTAAGTTTGTCTGTGATAACATTTGGGAGACACTCCCCCACACACTGTATTAAGTAGTGATTTAACGGGTCCTGATGTGTCCTTCTTCCCCCAGATAAGAGTGGCAGTCAGATCACGACCCTCCGTCTGAGCGGCTTTGTCCTGGAGGAGCCTGAGGAGCCGTCTGACCTCGGTGTGAGCGGCTTCCTGCCAGAAACTGCACACACACATCCAGACGCTCACATCCGAGCGAGGAGGAGAACAGATCCTTCAGGGACCAATCAGGAGCGCCAAACAGTAAGACTGCTCGTAATCACACTTCATCTGACATTTGACATGGATCCTGAGCTCACAATTTTCGTTTGTTTTACTGGCCTTATCTTGTCAGATGCATATGTGAACTACAGGAAATTATTTTCTTTAGTAAAGGTAAGATTCTTTCCAATGTAGTGTTTCATAAGCAACTACTAGATATGTTTTACAGTCCCCTTTTATATGACTTCTTCTTTATCTTATTTCACTTTAAGAAATGCGAAATACTTGATTCAAAATCTACTTTTCTCATATTGCAGATTAAAAAAAAGAAGTTTTTACCGATTTATTTCTTTACGAAACATACGTAAACGTGCACTGAATGTACAACAAAAGAAAAGAAAAAACAACGCTGGGCATTATACTCCCTCACCTCTCACACAGCAGGTGGAGGTTTTGAAGGCCTAAGGCGTGTGTCTCAGAAGTGTTGCTAACATCTGCAGAGGAATTCAAATATATTGTTTTGGGGAAATCTACACCAACACTCAGATAAAACGAATGGAGTGGAATAAGAATGCAGACACGCTGCATTCGGCATCCAACAGCACGTTGTTTAATAACTGTAAAGTTGTGAGAGTTAATTTAAGATTTCTAAGCCCCAGAAATGTGACTCTGTCTTTCTTAGAAGCATTTCTCTTCATTAGTGCCTTGTAAGTCTGTTGTGTGACAAAGACATTTTCTACAGATGAAGCATGCAGTATTGTATGCCTACCGGGCCTTCACATATTATTGTCTAACGCACTGACTTCTCTGTGTCCTCTGGTGTTCCCCTGAAGGCAGCACAGAGCAGACTGACCTCAGATCTGAGCAGCATGGTGAACAACCCTCAGCTCAGCGACCTGCAGCTGCAGGTGGACAGTGGAGACGTCTTCTTCGCTCATTCCTTCATGGTGTACGCTCGATGCCCCCTGCTGGCTGAAATGGTAACTTCCATCACTGCGTGTTGCACAACACAGCGCTGATAATACCAGAACCAGGACTGCATGATTTTTTTATTATAGGCTTTTAAATTAAACATGTTGTATAACTGAGTCATTTCACCTCCTCATTCTGCCCAGCAGAGGTTCAATACTGGATATGTTCACCTATTGGTCTAACACTTTGTTTTTATAGAGGTGGGTTTCTGTGTGAGTATTTTGTAATGAAAATAATCTGTGTTTTTAATTTTTATTAGAGCTTTGTCCAAACAGATGCATTAACAATTTGTGATAGACAGGAAACATTTTTTATTTTTTTATTAGGAATGGCTGTACCATGTCATTTTGTTTCACGTTTGCAGAAAACTGCAGAGCAAACCGTTTTTTTCAGCAGTTAAATAGCGAGAGATGGATTTGAGCGTTGTATTTTGTTGATGTGTTGTACATTTTGTAAATTATGATTTATGTTTTAAATTCGTTTTGAGCTTTACAACACACAGACATTTTCCGATTACACAAGTTAGAAAAATTCACACGCAGTTCATGAAATGTAATTTGACAAATGCAATAGTGGTAATAATATTATTGGGGTTGCCTAATCTTCATATTAAAAACTGCAAATCATTCAAGCTTCAAACTGTTTGCAGCCGTATCAGTTAGTGAGCACATGTTTCATAAGGTTTACAATGAAACCTCTCCTCTCCTCCCTCTGCTCCTCTCTCAGGTACATGAAAGTGGTTTTGGGGTACAGGAGGAGGGGTCTCCTGCAGCTCAGAGGGTTCTGGTGAACGACGTCCCGGGACAGGCCGTGTTAGCTCTGCTGCAGTACCTCTACACCGCCCGCTGCTCCATCCCACCGGCCCTTCAGCCTCATGTCCTGGAGCTAGCATCCAGGTTAGTTTTCAGTATACAAGCCAGGACATTAAACACTTCTTTGACTCACAATTTAAAACAATTGGGGTCTGGTTAGTTGCTGTCTGACTTTAATGCACATAATCACAGTCAAACATGTCATTTCAAATATCAATTTGAAGTTCATATGCTCTCACAACATTTCTAGAAAGCCATTGTTACCAAGATAAGATAAGATAGGACTTTATTCATCCCGAAGGAAATTCTTGTGCCAGAGTTCCAAAGATACAATAAACACAGCAGCATAATAATAAAACTGTACACTAACAGTGCATTAAAAAGAGCAATTAAATAACTACAAATTCATGGCTAAATATATTTACTATAATACGTCTTTGTTGTTATGAGGTTGCTTTATTTTATTATTTATTTATTTATCTTAACATAAGTGAAGTGATGTGTTTCCTTAACAAAAAAACATTCATTTCTCACATAAGTATAATCTCTGAATATTCCAGACTTTTTCTTGTAAATATACGACTGTAGTCTTTGAAACTTGTGTTTTGCCTCAGAATACTACCCCTCGCCCAACCTTAATGACTATTTAGTTATGAGATGTTTTTATCATCTATTTAAAGTTTCTAAACAAATCTAAATTGGTTTTCTGTGAGAAACATATTAAATAAAGTGACGACCCTTTTGTGTTTGCTCAGGTTTGACCTGCAGGAGCTCCAGCAGCTATGTGAGCCGGAGGGCTTCCTGAACCAGGAGGAGGACGCCAACGATCAGATGCAACAGACCCTCAACGAGCTGCTGCGCTCCATGTGGGACGAAGAGGTGAACGAGGGCGGGGACACAGACGGAGGAAGGGAGGAAGAGCGAGAACTGGAAGACGATCATCAAGCCGAGGACCTCGCATCGGGTGACAGAGAAGAGGAGAAGGTGAACGAGGAAGAGCTGGAGGAGATCTATGAGTTTGCAGCAACGCAGAGAAAAAGGGAGGAGGAAGACAGCATAGAGGAGGAAGAGGAGGAGAAGGTAGAAGAGGAAGAAGGTGGAGATGATGTTTTCGCCGAACTGACAGAACCTGAAAAAAGCTCAGCGGGCTTCAACGAAAAAGAGCATTTGCAACCGGACCCCAGCCTGGAGCGCAGCTACAGCCGCCTCTTCTCCGACTCCTGGGGGGTCTACGAGGAAGACCCTCCCTCCGTACCCTCCACATCCGGCCTCGCTAGAACACACACCCCTCAAGCCCCACAATCCCCTCATATACCCTCTCTTCACCCGTCCGGAAGAACTTTGCTCCAGTCTTCAGCGAGTGGTGTGGAGGACCTCTCCCACAGCCCCCAACCCAGCACCTCCACCCTGCCCATCCCGGGTCTGTCTCCTGGGCTCGGGGGGGGCGGAGAAGAGGGGCAAACTTTGAATCGAGAAAGCCAAGGTCGGCGTAGTATTCCCGTTCCCCACTCCCTAGTTTCACCTCAGAAAAATGAGCCTGAGTTAATAGTTTTGTCAGACTCGAGCGAGGACATGGAGGTCGTTCTTATTGGCCGCAGTCCTTCCCCACCTTCCCCTTACCCCGTTCAGACTCACACCACCTACACCCAGATTAAACCCAATGACCCCACCCTGGAGAATAAACAGAGTGGCAGTTTAGAGTTGAGTCCGGATGGAGAGCTGGGTCAGAGTCCTTCAGATCTGTTTGGCTGTTCTCCAGAAGTTTCCTGGCTGATCCCCTCCACGCCTCTCCAGACAAAGAGGGTCTCCACCAGCAGCTCCATGCAGACTCAAAACAGCATGTGCAGGACGCAGCTGTTCCCTAAAGCGGACCCTTCCTCCCTCTCATCCTTCTCTCCCCCTGCTTTACCTTCTAACGACAGACCGCACACCTCCAACAGTCCAACCAGAGCTTCATCTCGCGTTAGCCCGACGGAGGCTAACGCGTTAAAACTGGACTTCAGTTCTAGAAGAAGCAGCTCTTCCGATGTGAGTAAAGACAGAGGAGTGTTTGCAATTCCCCTGTCCCAACCTAAGCTCTCCATCTCCTCAAAGCAGGGTACCCCCCTCCACCTCCAGACTTCCAGCCGGCCTTACAGCAGCACTCCCCTGCACACGGAGCTCCACAAAGCCCCCGACCTCCTGACCACCTCCACACTCCAAAGCAGCTTCGATAGGAGCTGGACGAGTCAGGGAAAGGACAGGGCGCCATGTGAGAGCCAGGAGAAGACGGAGCTTGGGACCTTTCATCTCTCGCCGCTGTCGGACCCTTCAGATCCACCCTCGTCTTCCTCTCTCAGAGGCCATCAGAGACACAGCGAGTCCTCGAGTCACAGCCGGCGCTCTGTCGACAGTCACAGCAAAACAGGGTCTGAGCTGGAGAGGAGGGGGATGAGACTAGAGGAGGGACAAGGAGAGACGGAGTGCGGAAATAGAGTCGATGAAGCAGAAACTGGAGAGGCAGAAGTCGCTGAGTCCAGTTTCAGGCAGAGCTTCATGGACGAGCCCCCAATGGCGTTCAACGACTCGTGGGGTCTGGGCGCCTGCGGGGACGAGGACCCCGGCTGCTTCAGTCTGAGGCTGGAGGACAGCGGGGCGTCCAGCCAGGGAAAATACCCTCCGTCCTCCACCGAGCGGCAGCATCCCCCCCCCAGCCTCAGGCCCGCCCCCTCTTCATCCAAATCCACTGCTCATAAAGACGTCTCCTTCACGCCTTCACCCCCTGATCCCCCCCCCCTAAACACACCAGAGATCGTGAACAGCCTCCTGGACTCTAAAATATGGGACAGCTGGGAGGAGGAAGAGGAGGAGGAGGCTCTTCCTCTCTGTCAGAGGCTGAACCCCCCCGCCCAGCTCAAAACACCAGGTGAGTGATTTCTCTCTCCCAACTGGAATGCTGATGTTTTGTGATTTACTAGAGGCACAATCGGGTGTTTTGTAAAACTGTATCCTACAAAGATCTGAGCACATGACAAGCAGAAAAATGTATCTATTGCCACTTTAACTGGCTACATCTCTGATAACCCATTATTTTCTCCATAGTTTTGTCAATGTTCTCTTCCTAAAGTCACCATCTTTAAATGTGTGGTTTTGTCTGATCGACAATCCAACATGACTGGATGATAAATGTTTACAAAATTAGCTCATTTAATTTTCTCTCTACACTAAAAACTGAAACATTGACTTTAATTAAATGTATTATTTCAACAAATGACACATAATTGTATTATAGTACTGTTAATCAGGTTATCAGGAGAGCTCAAATGAAATGCTTAAGTTAGCTGTTAAATTAACACACCAAACATGATCGGTGTTTAGCTACTACTAGTGGAGTGTTTTATTTTATTCCCATGAATGATTGGCCAAACGAAAACAATATTTGTTGAGCATTGTAACATTTTTGATGACAAAAACCTTTGTGATTTGCATTTACAGTCAGACAATTCCTTCACAAACAATCAACCTAAATAGTTCCAGTATTAATACATGCTGTAGTAGGAAAGGGATGCGTACAGTTTAATCAAACAAAACAACCAATATCCCCTGAACATTATGTACATGGTATCTCAGTGTGGGAGAGGGCATCTGTTTGTTTTTTTGTTTTTTCAGGGAGATTCAGGTCTGGATTTAACTAAAGCAGTATCTAACTTTGAACATTTGATTTGGCTGCATTCAGTTGTGTTATGTATGCAATTCTGATGCCAAATTGACACTGCAATGTCCAACAATCTCTTCCTGTTTGTGTCTCATCAGTACCATCGCGTAATAAAAGGCGCCACACCCTGGTACCCATCACCCCCCTGCCCCACTACTCAGACATGGACACCCCGGAGCTGAAGACCAAACTCAACAGGTAAGGTTTACTGTCAGCCCTGACGCTAAAGAAGGGGTGAATAACTGTAGGGGGTCACATTTTTTTTTCTCTAATAAAGGCTATTAAGTGAGGTGCCTATCCTCATGTATTACCTCCCACTGTGTGACTGCCAGATTAGTCTGTCTGGCTGTCTCCAGCCATCTGTCTGATTCTTACTTTCTCCTCTGCGCAGGTTTGGTGTTCGGCCTCTACCAAAGCGCCAGATGATCCTCAAACTGAAGGAGATCCACCAGTACACGCACCAGCTGGTCAGCTCCGAGGAGGAGGAGGCGGCCCCCTCGGCTCATACCAAGCCCCCTCCCGCCTCTTCAGCCTCCTGCAGCCAGCGAGTGCAATTCAAAGAGCCCCAAGCGCCCGCTGCTGTCTCCCCTGTGAAAGCCGGCAGAGAGGAGGCGGAGCTTCTGTCTGCCTCCCAGGGCTCCAACACGTCCTCCACCGCCGCCAGCGAGGAGTCTGAGAGGTACGAGGTCTCCTCCAGTGTGTGGATCAACTCAGGTGATTCATATGTTCAGAGGGCTCAAGCAATACTTAGTAAACTCATACTTAATATGACACCATCCCTAGACGTCCCAGCACACAACTGCACACTGAGAATACAAAATATCGACTTCTTTCAAATGGATCGATAGGTGTAAATATTTATAATAAATAATAGCTGCTTTATTAGCATATTTATTCAAGTTATTTAGTCAACTTAGTTGTAAGAGAAAATTATAAACACTCCTTAGTATCACCTTCCTAAATTTGAGTTTATTTGCTTTTCTAGATAAAATACAGTATGTAATTGAATGTTCAAGTTCTTTGGGTTTCGGACTGTGGATCAAACAAGCACCCCTTACGCCTGGGCTATTCAACTACACATTCAGTTGGGCCAGATTTTATAACTACAAAATTCAGCTGGGCCAGACATTCAGCGGCCTGTAAAAAGCGGGTAGTGACACATTTTAAACCAACACATATTACTGCGATGAAAAACATGACATTTTTATTCATTGTTCATCTAACAAAGGTAGGTCAAAAAGTGCATAAAAACACAACAAATTAGCATTCATTTAACAGAATCTGAAAAAAAAGTGCACAGTTGTAGCATTACATTTGTTTGCTTTAGAAGTCAAATATTCAGGTTATGTTTTTTGAACCAGGCACATCACAAAGTGCATTTACTGAATACAATAATAGCAGTCTTAATAAATGCGCTCACATACAAAAAAAACAGCTAAAGAGCTCCAATGCAACACAAAGAGGTAGTACTGTAGCAATATTTTTTCACCTTTCAAGTAATAACAAAAAAATCATACGTTTTGGTCACATTTGTCCCAGACACATTACAAAGTGCACTTAAATGAATACAGAAAGAACTGTCAAACCCTTCAGTGCACAAACCCATAACAAGGGATACGGGTAACTATATGAATGAATACTACACTACACGTCTACTATAGTAAACTAGGTGCTTACTATCACCTCATTTGTGATTTGTCATCGCTGACTTTCTCAATGGAAGAAGCGACATTTTTAGTTTTGAACAAGAGCAGTGATTTTTGGCTCATAGGATGTCAATGCAATCCTAAGACATTGGTGAAGAGTGCTGTCAGTCAGGGAGCAGCGAGTGCTACTTTTGATTGAGTTCATGTGTGAAAAGCTTGATTCACATGTGTATGTTGATCCAAACATACTGAGCACACAGATCGCTACTTTCTGAACGTTAGGGAACTGCTGTTTTTTGACATCACTCCAAAACTTTGCTGGCCCGTTAGTGCGCTGCATGTCAATAAGTTCCAGTGTATATTTCCCCTTGTCGATGCAGGGAACCACTTCCTTTGCTCTGGTTGATACGTCCCCCTCTATTGCAAAAGTGAAGGGGTCTCTGGCAAAGCCCATCATCACGTCTGTGGGCAGAGCAAGTCCATCCAATCGACCGGCAAAGTTCTCTTTCAACCTCGCAATGAAATCTGTCATCACATCCGTGATTTGTGCCGGAGATGTGATGTGTTTGGGGAGCGTCGGAAAATGCAGCATCCGACCCGTGCTCAAGTCGGTAGCGAAAAGGTCCAGCTTGACTTGGATCTGCTCCACAAGATCAATTACCGTTTTGTCTCTGTTTACGCTTCAGAGTTGAGAGGGACATGTTTTAGAGTTGCTATCATAGGACCACCGTTACTAGCACCACTAGTATAGATGCACTTTCAAAAAACGTGCTGGGTTGTGGTTTGGTGGTTTCTATGCAACGCGGAGTGTTGCGTTCATGGTCTGTAGTAGTGTAGGAATTTGGCTACGGGAGGCTGGGCCACTCGGGAGTTGGTTCTGGGCCGCATCCGGCCCGCGGGCCGCCAGTTGAATAGGCCTGCCTTACGCCATCATGTATGTCCCTTTTTTAAATAATTGTACGTAGGCTATTCAGTTACACTTTTATTGTCTTAGTTGAAAGAACAACAGAAGATGAATGTATTAGAAAGATTATAGGCGTTACGTATTGGTTAGATTAGGACATAACCTATAAAATGGTGGATTCTAAAAGTTAATCATTATGTATTGAGCTGCCGAAAAAAACAAATTTCAGCATAATTTAATGTTTTTTTCTCAGACTCATCAAACTGACACCTTGAAAATCACTGGTGTATGTCACTCATTGATTTGAATGATGGTTAAAAAATAATGGTTTCAAAACTAGTATTCATTCACGTTAATAAAATATTGTCTATTTGGGAACAAGTTTGTATTTGTCTCTTCTGAGCAAGTGTTTCTAGTGGACACAGCTTTGGAAATAAGGGGGACAAGCTTTTGTATTGTCACCTTAATATGGTACTAGCAGCTTTGAAAAACATTAATACAGTACTTGGATCTCCCCTCTCTCCCTCTCTCTCCGCAGGTCCAACCCTGAGCTGTGCCTCTCCTCAGACTCTGACAGTGACGGCGGCCTCTCTGCCTCCCAGTCAGTGAACCGTCTTCAGGATCGCCTCCAGGCGGTGCGCTCCTTCATCCTCTCAGACTCTACCCTCTACAGTCAGATCCTCCAGTACCAGCCTCTGGTCTTGTCGCAGCTGAAGGTGCGTCTGAAAGCAGCAGGGATCCGCCTCGCTGCCACAAAGCTGGTGGACTACCTGGACTCTCAGTGCATCACCTTCACCACGGCCAAGCCGGGACCCCGCGCAGCTAGCCGCTGGCGGGGCAAGAAAACTGGCACCGGGGCAAAGGCAGCAGGCAGAAAGAAAGGTGTTGCAGCCAACATTTGAAAATGTATGACTGCAAAGACACTTTGAGAGGTGGCTGGTGTTATTTAAGTGCTTTGAACATTTGTCTGAAAATAACTGGCAGAAGAGGCCATGTATGTTATGTGAAAGGTGCCTTTTCTTAAGGATTGCCTTTTGCTTTTACCATGTTTTTCCAAACCATTTAAAGACGCCAATGTTACTTTAAGGCAGTAATTATTAAGTTGTTTTTTTAAAAAAAAGAAAATGTTAATGTTGCTGTGGGCTACTTTACAATAGATTTAACAGACTCCACTTGTGTATGCGATAGTAATAAAAAATGACCGCAATAGTCATGCATTGTAAAACCTTCTGTAAAATGTGCCCCGGTTTACAATAAATTAAATCACACAAGACATTTTTCTTTAAAAACATTTTACTTGTTTTGGTCTTCAGTAGATTTCTACCCAAAGATCAGCCTAGACGTACAAACAGCCCAGAACACTTGGTTCACAACTTCTAACAGGTACTTTGTTCATACCAGCGTAACCTCGTGTCAGCGCTGTCAGAGTTCAGTCATCTCGCTGTCGTTGCACCAGCGGGGGGGACACAGTTTGTGTTGTGCACCCAGTTATCTCTACAGCAGCGTGAAGCACAGGGCATCAAATCAAATTACGCACAACCCAACGCAGGGCCTGGAGAGTCACTCGCCTCCTCTGCGGTCTTGTGATGCCCTTATAAGGGAGCATCGACGCGGTGCTTCATGTCCCGCCACAAAGCCTCACTCAGTCAAGACAGATTGGCAATGTTGGCAAGGAAGCGCTGAGCCCACCACTCCTCCAGGTCTATGGGCACAAAGTCTGCAAAGAAACAAAAACAGGAGAAAAAGAATTATCCGTGATCTATGATTGATTGATTCATTATTTAACACTGGAGCACAACAGGGCTGCATGTTGAGCCCCCTGTTTTTATTTCAAACAAATCAAGGGTTGAACTGAGCAACCACGCATAGTAGTTTATTATTATTTTACTGAGTAACTGATGAAGTTACCCGAGACAAACAGATTGGACATTTAAATGTTTAAACTTTAAACCAGACTAAGGGTCTGCGGCCATGCTAGCTGCTCTGTGAGGCTGCACTTTGAGCTAGCATGGCGATGTTTAATATTCATATATTTACCAAACTAACATTAGTTAATTAGCACAAAAAACTAAGTACAGCAGAGCCTGATGGAAATGTAGTTGCAGGTATGTAATCATAAACCAAATAATTGTTAAATTCATATTTCACTTATTACAATTCTAGGGAGAACATGAATGCCTTTACTAACGTGACACCATCCACTATTAGTTTAAACTCTTCACCACAATTTTCAACCTCATGTTGGTGCTAGAGGTAGACTTAATCAAATAAATGTAATAGAAAATGCTCTTTAATGAATCTGTCACAGTCACTAGAGGTTTCTCAATACTCTAATTTCCCCTCCTCGACTCCTATCCTCGATACTTAGTCCCGCCCACAGGAGATGCGAGCGGAGGACTGAGGAGGAGAGAGGAGGGGAAGCAGCAGGCGGTTAGAGAAATGAGAACTCCTTTCCTCTGAACGGTCATTTTAAAGAGACGTCCATCAATGATGACAGGAGGCACAGCAGCACTCTGTCTGATGGACAGATGTGTTCATGACGACTTATATATACAGTTGCAAGAAAAGTATGTGAACCCTTTGGAACTACCTGGATTTCTGCATAAATTGGTCATAAAATGTGTTCTGATCTTCATCTAAGTCACAACAATAGACAAACACAGTCTGTTTAAGCTAAAACCACACAAACAATATGTTTTTATGTTTTTATTGAACACACCATGTAAACATTCACAGTGCAGGGTGGAAAAAGTATGTGAACCCTTGGATTTAATAACTGGTTGACCCTCCTTTGGCAGCAATAACCTCAACCAAACGTTTCCTATAGTTGCATATCAGACCTGCACAACGGTCAGGAGGAATTTTGGACCATTCCTCTTTACAAAACTATTTCAGTTCAGCAATATTCTTGGGATGTCTGGTGTGAATCGCTCTCTTGAGGTCATGCCACAGCATCTCAATTGGGTTGAGGTCAGGACTCTGACTGGGCCACTCCAGAAGGCGTATTTTCTTCTGTTGAAGCCATTCTGTTGTTGATTTACTTCTGTGCTTTGGGTCATTGTCCTGTTGCATCACCCATCTTCTGTTGAGCTTCAATTGGTGGACAGATGGCCTTAAGTTCTCCAGCAAAATGTCTTGATAAACTTGAGAATTCATTTTTCCGTCGATGATGGCAATCTGTCCAGGCCCTGAGGCAGCAAAGCAGCCCCAAACCATGATGCTCCCTCCACCATACTTCACAGTTGGGATGATGTTTTGATGTTGGTGTGCTGTGCCTTTTTTTCTCCACACATAGCGTTGTGTGTTCCTTCCAAACAACTCAACTTTGGTTTCATCTGTCCACAGAATATTTTACATCCAGGTGCTCTTTTGCAAACTTCAAACGTGCAGATCAGAACACATTTTATGACCAACTTATTCAGAAATCCAGGTAATTCCAAAGGGTTCACATACTTTTTCTTGCAACTGTATTTACTTTTAATTAATTGACAGTGCATTATAATGAGACAATAACAGGCTACAGATGCAGACATATACACACATATTTATATAAATATATACAATTTCAGAATCAAACAATTATGAGAGCACTCTCATAATAACGTAACACAATCAGAGACTGGATATAGTTGTGCGTAACGCTTCCACCGTTCCCGGAAATGCGTCCGCGGAGGAGCCGTGGAGGACCCATCAGTGTCTCCTCGGTTAGAGCTCCTCCAGAGAGCCTCCTCGATGCTCGGTCCTCGATGTGCATTTAGAGAAATTAGATGTCCTTCAACACGGCGCGCTGAAATTCATTTCCGGGTCATTACCGGAGGACCGAGGAGTCGAGGAGGGGAAATTAGAGTATTGAGAAACCTCTTTTGAGGGCAGTGATTAGCAGGTGAACCAGAGCAGACAGGCGTGAGAGGCAACACCAGACACACTACTATCAGCAGTCAGGGCTGCTGATCTGGTTCTCACCGACCGAAGAAGAGTTAAATATTAAAGGAGAGTATTACAAAAGCTAACCCTATGGTTACAGATAAAACTGAGCGGAAAAAACAACACTGCATGTGATTCTTGCGGGAAGATGAAAGCAACCATTTTTCTTTCCTGCTGGGGTTAAAACAACAGGAATAATAAAAACACGGCAAGATTATGGCTCAAAGTTCAGAGGGGTTACAAAGCGGGAAGAAGGTTATCTGTACAGTTGCAGTAAAACTGAGTAGATTACATTTAATGAGGGCGGATTTACTTTGTTGAATTCTTTGGATAATTGTAGCAGGTGAATGAATGGGAATGATGTGATCCATGTGAACAAGTGGAGATGCAGGTACTCACTCTTCATCGCAACACTGGGGGTTTTCTCAGTATACTGAATGGGCCCCTGGCTCTCAGTTGACTCCACACCGTCACCATCTCCCTTCTTCTGCTCCACCTCCTGCCATGCTGCAAATAAAAAACAAACATATTTACTAAATTACCTCATCATTTGAATTGCTTCCTGCATGTACTTTTTCCTTTTTTTTCAGTTCTGGAAATGAATCAAAGCATCAGCTGACCTTGAGCTGTCCCCGCTTAAGATAATATAAATAGTTGTAAGAAAGCTAAACTGTTTAATGGTGTTTGTGTTTTTTGCTGTGATTGAAGGTTTTCCAGCTTCACCCCCCTGATAAGCCTCAAGGTTTTGGCTCTGTTCAAGTCTGAAGACCCTTCCACAAACTTCAAGCAACACATTATCAACTTCCAGTAAAACTGTAAGATTGGATTTCACATACCACCAAACCATTTGTATGTGTATATGGGATATTTTATGCAGACTTGTTTTGAATTTATTTGTATTGTTTTTTGTCTTTTTTTGTGAACATGGTCAGCTGGAGTGAGACCCTTCTGATTTTCTATCGTCCTACAGAAGAGGTTAATAGATGGGTGAGTGCACCGTTCACATCCATTCTGACCTGGACAAGAAAGCTTGCCAGAATGATGTGCATTTCAGCTTTTAACAACGAGGCTTGTCACTAAGGTCAAGGACCTGGTATAAATCTGTGTATGGAGACCCCGGGTGTTGAAGGTGGTGTGGTGTCACCCTCATTCTCAATATCGGTGCACCGCAGGGATGCGTTCTGAGCCCCTTACTGTACTCCCATTATAAACAGGAGTATAGCCGCTTGTACAACACATCTGGGTTTGTTTCTGGTCTCAGACAAAACTAGAAACAGGGCGCAGACCTCCACCAAGGCCAATACTGCATTCACATGCATGAAAGGACGCCACAAAGTTCACAAAATTCTGTGCTGGCAGCGGCCCATGAGAACCTCAGATAACCTCTTCAGCTCTGCAAGACATTTATTTGCTAGAAGTGATACTAGCCATCTCCTATTTTTCACACCATATCTTATTGTCTAAATGCTCCTGTTTCAATAACATAATTTGTCTTAAGAAATGACATTCAAATCAATATTAAAACAGCTGATTAATTTTCTGTTGATCAGTTAGGTGAATCGTTATTTCTATAACTTAAAAGGTGGGGTAGGTAAGTTTGAGAAACCGGCTCGAGATACACTTTTTGTTTATATTCCATGAAATGCTCTTAACATCCCGATAGCAATGAATATCAGAACAGTGTTCGAGTCTGGATCAGTTTTTATTAGATCCGTTGCAGCCCCTTTTTTAGAGATTTGGGTATGGAGGAAAATAGAGAGGGTTGTTTTTTCTGACACTTGGTGAGTTCCCTGGAACACCGGGGACACATATTCATGTATAAAAGACGTACAAAAGTGCATTTTGCATGATAGGTCCCCTTTAAGTGCTTTGACAAAAGGTCCATTAAAAAATGTCATCTGTGGAAGCTGTAGTACTGTAAAAAGCACGACCAATCATTTTAGCCGGCCCGGCTAAAATAACTGGATGGCCTACCTGCCTGTCAGCCTTCCATCTGTGCGCAAACTTTGGTCATGTGCGCGTTCGTGTGTGTTGGAGGAGGGGCTCTATAAGGAAGTGGCAGCTCTATAAGGAAGTGGCAGATTTTTTCCGGTTGTGTATTTTCAAATTCTAGCGCACTCGAGCTGGTTTCTCCAAAATGACCTACCCCACCTTTAAGAAGTACATTTTTTGTATTACTTTTTTTTATAAATGATTCGAATTGTGAACCCACAGCCACCAACAATCTTTCCCTCACAACATTGCAGCTGCCCAACCAGGAAGTTGTTGTAAAGAATTAATTAAAACAAAAAACAGATTATCTACCTCTGACCTTGTAAGCTTGAGGGAAGGATCTCCCCATCTCTAACGGCTTCAGGATTGGCCCTGGAGCTCTGACCTTGCTCTGTTACCCACCTCCAATCATGTATTGATCTTGAGACCCTCACCTTCATGCACAAATCTGACGTTCTCTTCATGTCCAGGAGTGAATCCCTCTGCGGGGCAGGGGCTCTTCTGTGTGGCCGCACCGTGGTAGCGCTTCCCATTCAGACGATTGAACACAATCTTTGGGGGAGGAGAGCTGCAGAGATCACACGCAGATAATTAAAGAATGTCAGCTTGATGATTGGGGCAGGCTGCATCACAAGAAAACACACAAAGAGTGCCATCTCACAGTGATGGGAACAAAAATTCGGGTTGCTAGTTTACAAAAAACGTCATGATTTGTTTTGTGTAATTTAGTTATGCTTGTAGCCTTGGCTATTTTGCTTTTGGTGGAGTAGAGCATGGAGGTTACTTCTTGATATTGGAAATATATATTTGATAACCCGAAATATATTTTTTATTTTCTCTGTCTTTAACAGCAGGAACTTCAGAGAATATGATTTACACACAGAAAGACATTGGTTCACTTTTAAAGTGCTTCAAATTCCAAATGTTACTTTATTTATCTCAGACTGTCAATGAACAACTCTAATATGCAATCGCAAGATCATTTACCGATCACATTTAGTTTCTCTGGAATGGATTTCAACCTCTGAAGCTTCATATTAACTGCAGATATAACTCTAAAGAAAAGCCTATACTTGTTGATCAACTGACTATTTAATGTTATTGCTTAAGTGCTTTATAAAATCACTTTGCATATACATTATATCACACTGAGAGGTTTTTCTAATATTTTGTGTACAACATGTTGGTATTTCTGAGCAGCACATGAAGGGAGCACAGTCTTGTTTACAAAGCCACAGCTGGGCTGGCTGAACCGACCTTGAACACACTCCCAGAGTTATTGTCAAAAATGTTTTGGGAAAGTGAAAAAAACCAACTATTTTGTAAGTGTACATACCTTAGGCTATGTGATAAATGTGCAAATCAAATAGGTCTGCCACCGTATTTGCACTTCTCAAGTTCACTGTGGTGAAGTTAGTCTCAGGTTGAATATTTTACGTGGTCTTCTAACTGAGTTCCAAAGACTGTCTGCAGTCAGAGGATGATTAGCTGAATATCAACACACTCAGGGACCATCAATAAATAATCATTTGCACATACTTAGCAGGTAATATAACTTCACTGTAAAAGTAGGACACCACTTTGTATTATTATTATTTTTATGAAATCATTAAAAAAAAATTGGGGTGAAAGTCTTGTTCTTTCATTGAAAATTCTCATTTATTTTTAATAACATCCAAATCATGAGACCCAGTAACTTCAAATCATTGCAGCATTACACATACTATATACATATAAATATAGGCCTATTACTTTCCATATATTAGAATTGATCTCAAATGTTTTCGTAAAATGAGATGTCACCATATGTAATATACATGCTCATTTGACCATGTGTCAGAATATAGTATGGAAAACTGCCGGGAAGGTCAAATCCCATAATGTATGTACAAACGTTACCCAAGTACACATGTGTTACATGATCGCTCTGACAGCACACATGCTCACATGCCGCCTGCCCCATGTAGCTCAACAGTCTGCATAAATAATCTTAGTAAACACAACAGCACTGGAACAAGACTCAAAGCAGCTACTTACGTTGACGAGAGCCAAGACGTCGGCTTCAGCTTCAAGTCGCAACATTTGCTCTCGATTTGTTGTGTTGGACCTTAAATACAAAACCAGGGTTAAAAAGTGTCCATAGAACAATGTCAACAGTGGCATTGCCTACAAAACTTCCCTTCGCATTCTGATGTTACATTGCATAATGCATTAGATTAGATAACATAGTACTAACCTGTCCGCCGCTGTGTAACAAGTTTGCTGGGACCTCTGGTGATTGTGTACATCATGTGAACGCCGAAATATCCTGCAGTGTCCGTGTTTAAACCCTGTATGTCTTCTTACTTATCAGGTGCGCACATGAAATATCAACTCTGCAACTCGCAGTCCTCTGTCCGCTCCTCCTGACGCAGCCACGTTAAGGAGAAGGTTTTCGTAACGTGTCTTATTTTGTTCCCCACGTCAGGTGCTCCAGAGTCGGTCTGAAGCCTGGACGAACCTCGCTTTGGCTTGTTGCCCACTGTGTCTAAATAATGCTGCACCTCCTAACCAGCAGGTGCTCAGCTGTAAGGAAACGACGTCTGCTGCTCCTGAGAGAGGTTGCGTGTAGGTCATCCAAGGAGAAAGCTGCTCCACAAGCCGGGGATCCGTCAGGCAGAGGGGGGACCTTGTGCCTTCTGAAGCCCGGGGACAGTGACACTCAGGCCGGACTCTCTACCCGCTGTGTTCCGCTGGTGATTCGGTACCCTGCTCTGTCATAGAATACAAGGACAGTAGTGCACACTTTGATATTTTCATCAGGACGGAAAGCTACAATGCCTGGCCAGCGTCAAGCCAGACAGAATAAAGAGCAGTACTTCCGGACAGGATTTTCAAAATAAAACCTTGTTCACAATTATCCTATGGTTGGCTTGAGTTTGGTTACTAAATGCATATCAGACCATCAAGCACCTTCCTGTTGTGAGTTTGAATATTTGTGTTTGAATCTTATTGTAAGTCACTTTGGATGAAATTGAAATGTAATGTCCAACATTTAGAGGACTTATCTGTTTTGTATTCAAGCACATTGTGATATTACATCACTCGGTTGCAATGTGATTTGTTGTAAGGTCATATATATATATATATTGCATGTTAGTTTACCAGTCCACTAGGTGGCACTGCGACATTGAAGTTGTTGCCGTTCAATAAGCATAGAAGAATAACTGTGGGCTATGTTATCTATGATGTTATTCATGGTTACCACGTGACGTCACTGTATTCTAGCGCCGCCATTTTGGTGTCCGGTCACAGCAAGTCATTACAACAACAGAGAACACGGAGGAACCAACAGAGAAAGACACATCGTGAATAATAAAGTTTGTGGATATGCCTGGGATTTGTTGTGCTGTGGGCTGTGACAATAGTCGCCAAAGGAACCCCGGACTACAGTTTGTATCGATCCCCAAAGTCTTAGACCGTCGTAATAAATGGCTGGCTGCCATCAGAAGGGATCACTGGCAGCCGACATCTAACTCCAGATTGTGTAGTCAACACTTCGTTTCCGGTAAGCTCTTCACTTATTGTTATCTTTTAGCTTCTTTTGTCAGAAATAAGTTTTCTAAATACTTCAACATAGATAATTGAGTTGCCGAATAAGTATTACCGTTAGCAGTGTAATGGTAACATAGCACTCAATATTTTTTGAGTTTTGAAAGGACTGCATTAGTTTTGCTCTGTGTTCCTTTACGCTTGAAACCGACTGCATTTGAATAAAAGACACATTTCTGGCAGAAAACTGAGAAAGAAATTGCCGTTCTCAATATTATTGAATGCATGCCTTAAATTACTTGTGTATTTATATTACATGTATTATTGCTACTTTTACCTAAGTTGGATCGTAATACTTGTCATTATCTTATTAGGAGGCCTTATACACACATTAATATTCTACCATGTTTGCCTCTGTCTGCTTAGAAAGAAAAAATGACAACCCCATGAGTCCTGCCTACATCCCCAGCCTGTTTGCGCACACGTCAGCTGGACAGCGGCAGAGAAGCATCTATGCCACCAGCAGATTTGAGCATACTCAGCAGATGAAAAGGAAACGGACTGAGACTTTGGTTTCTGATAGTGACCATGAGACTGTGGCACCTTCCAGCACCAGTGATGCCACTGGGCTTGACATCACCTTAGTTGAACAGGTAGAATGTGTGAAAGATGACCGCAGTTACTCTCAAGCCATTCTTAGCTCAGGTATTGTGGAACCATGCTCAAATGCAGCCTGCCAAGCTACAGTCAAGGCATTGACAAACGAGTGTGCACGATTAAGAGCTGAGGTTAATTGTCTTAAGGACAAAGTTAATGTGCTGTCTTTCAATGAAGAAGCCTTCAAAGGAAATGATGAGATGGTCCAGGAACTAACAGGCCTACCAAGCTATGCTAAAATGATGGTTGTTTTTGGCTTCCTCTCTGTCCAAGACTGACTCCCTTTCATAGCTTTTTATTAACACTGATGAGAATGAGGCTTAACTTACCTGTATATATTTTTGTTTATCTTTTTCATATGTCTAAGAGCAGTGTTGTCAGAATGTTCAACAATACTTTAGATGTCATGTATGTCAGACTGTCACCACTTTGCCCTCAAAAGATCAAATTCAGGTTAGTCTGCCCATGTGTTTCAGGGATAATTTTAGCAACTGCACTTCCATCATTGACTGTTTTGAAATGTTTGTAGAGAAGTCAAAGAATGTAAGGGCACGTGCACAAACATACTCCTATTACAAGCACCACAACACTGTAAAATATACACCACAGGGTGTTACATCCTTTGTGTCAAAGGGCTGGGGGGGACGCACAAGCGACAAGTACATTACAGAAAACTGCTCATATCTTGAGAAATTATCACCAGGAGATGTTGTTCTTGCTGATAGAGGCTTCAATGTGAAAGACACTGTGGGACTGTATAATGCACAGTTGAAAATACCAGCATTCACCAAAGGCAAGCAGCAACTGCATCCACTGGAACTTGAATCCACAAGGGGACTCGCTGCCGTCAGGATCCATGTGGAAAGAGTCATTGGCCTGGTCAGGATCAAATACACCATCCTTCAGAGCACCATCTCGCTGTCTCTTTGCCAAGCAGCCACTCAAGGACAACCTACTTCCCTTGACAAGATGGTAACAGTTTGCTGTGCTCTTTGTAATGTCTGCCCATCTGTGGTACCCACAGAATAGATAGATACTATTTGTAAGTCGCTTTTGATAAAAGCGTCAGCTAAATGAAACAAAATGCTTATTGTGTATTCCCTTTTCTATGTATGTTTGATCTTCTCTCTATTATCTTTACAATTAATACATTAAAATGTCCAGTTTTTAACTAATAAACATCACTTTTTCCAAGTATTTGTTCCTTGAGGTTTTTTAAATACTCCTACTTATACTACAATGCATCTGCAAGTATTATATACAGTTATTTATTGCACAATCTACAATGTATGAATATGTTTGGGTAAACAAAAACCTGACCATGAAGACAAAAGAAAAAGACCAGTGTCTGACAAGAAGAGCTTATTTATTGTCAGCTTCTTAATGTCCCTCAGATGTTTTGTCAGAGGTTGCTGTGGAGGAGAAGCGTGGCACGTTTACCACCTTTGAATGTGCAAAATCAAAAAATGCGCCATCAAATATGATGCGCTGTTTAAGAAGTTATTGAGGTGTCCACACAACAAAATCACAGAACATTACCTCTGCGACACGCATTTGTGCCTGCACTTGATACATATAGCTGTGATTCAGCTTTAGGCTCATCACACCTCCCTCAGGGACGGTCAGGCAGAACCGCGAGTCTTTGGAGCATTCAAGTAGACTGCGGTCTTTAGCGCTGAAAGGACACTTAATTTCTAAAATGCCGGGCTCATGGCAAGCAAAGGTCACGAGACCATCTGGGAATGCACCAATCCATGGCAGCTCTGGGTTGAGGATGAGCCCTGATGCTGCAACATTTATGTCTTCATGGTGATCTTGCATAGCCACCAGGTAAGACTTATTGGCAGTGTCCTCGTTTTGTAAACCCCATCTGAGGAAAAGAACATGTAATTTTGGAAGAAAACTCATCACTTTAAAAAGTCCCTAAAATACTGTTATTAGAATGTTAATATCTTGTTTTACAATCATAATATCTAGTTACTCAATTATTGTATTTATTCATGATGAAGTAGTGGAAAGAATGAATGATTTAGTCTTGCTGCCTAAATGTATATATACCTGGTCGCTTCAGTGGAAAACTGAGAGGAGCGAGGATAGCAAACTCTTTTAATCAAAGGCGAAGAGCTCTCTGTCTTGGCTGCCTCATGGAAGGATGACGCAGTAACTCTCCCTGCTCTCTGCTCAAACCAGACCCTCGACCTACTCTGTTTTCTGGTCTTCTCCACAACTAACAAACACTCAAAAAGAATTGAACTATCAAAAGAGCTGTAATTATCAGAAAGCAGTGAAGTTATTCTTAATGAATATAGTGATGTTTAGGATTTAGCATTGTGACACGCTTTTATTTTACCGTAAGTCATTTCTACTTCTTACCTGCTCTGGTGTGAGATTCAGCTCCTCAAAGACTTTGGCACCCTCCTCTAGCAGTGCAGGCAAATCCAGTACAAGTCTGCTGCTTTGATACAGACTGGTAAGGGGTGTTGGCCGATCCAGTTGTACAGTCTTTGGCGTGTATCTGTGGGAATGGCCTTCAATGACCGACAGGATAGCACTTTTCTTGGGCTTTGTCTCTTGTTCTTCACTTTGGTGGAGTTGTTCACAGAATAGCTTGAAATCATCAGCAGATGGTCTCATGTGCTGAAACAGGTCTTTGGTTTGAACTTGTTCTTTAATGGCGAAGATGTTAGACACCTCATCGTACTTCACAATTTTAGTGCTAGGCTGTGTCCATGTGCATGGCTTCTCTGTGCAAGGTTTTCTCTCTTCTCAACAGCAGCCAAAACTGTAAACATAAGTGCTGCTGCGTGGGAACAAACCTCTCCTAACCCTGCCATGCATGTACAATGCGCCATCACCACTGTCCCGTCCTCCTGCACCACAATCCATGGAGATGTTGGTTTGCTGTTCAAAGCCTGGAATGATTGACCTGTTAAGTGAAAAATGCAGTACATTAATTTTGTCATATAAAAGCTAAACTCTCCTGAGCTTGTACAAATGTAAGATTCAAAGGTTTATTGTCAAATACAATAGCTACAGCGCAGATTGGCATTTAATATCTGAAGTCCCAGGCTGCTCCAAAAGCAGGCTACAACATACAATATCCTTAAGACATAAAAAAACAAGTAAAGATAGAGCAACGCGAAATATAACAATAGTGCAAGTGACAGAGAATCGTGAAATAAACATGGACCTATTGCTTATGTAGAAAAAATAAGACCTCCATGGGACCTTATTTCGGAAAAATTATGTATAGAGTGGCGAAGTCCCTCCCCTTCCGGTGGACCTCCAAGGGACCTTATATCGGAAAAATAATGTATTGAAGTCAATGGGGAGAGAAAGATTATCTTTCGATCCCGTTTTAATTTTGCCACGAATGACACATATGATGTTTGTCAATTTAAAAGATAATTTTGCAAGTCAAAAAAATTAAAATGTGTCGTAAAACTGTGAAGTTACACATTTCTTTGTGTGAAGCGCTCAATGAACTACAACTCTGGTCTTGCACACGTCACCAACACCAAGATGGCCGTCACGTTGGTACATTTCACCTCTTTCTTTCAGAATGAGGCCAAAAGTATTAAAAGTAGTGGTGGGCCGTTATCGGCGTTAACGTGCTGCGTTAACGTGAGACTCTTGTCGGCGATAAAAAAAAATATCGCCGTTAATCTATTCTCAAAGTTGGGTTGGGAGCTGGGTCTATACTACGCAAGCTATGATGACTTTCACCTTGATAATTTAGCGCGGATGTATACCTAGCCGAATTGCACTGTAGGGGGCGAGATCGAGTCTTTGACCTGTGTTTCTTCTACTGTCTATGGATCTGACCCCGGTCAAATCAGCCACATTAAACGTGACATGCTAACATGGATACAGCAGGTATGAAGCCGCCGGGTTTGCTTCAGGGGAAATTTATTTTTAAGAAGCTTCCCGATGGAAACCTCGACAAAAATAAGGTTGTTTGCACCTTGTGCAATGCGGAATTAGTTTACTGTAGGAGTTCATCCAGTCTCAAGTACCACCTAAACGCAAAGCATCCCTTAGCTAATGCGGAAGATGCCGGGCCAAGCACTGATGTAGCGCGGGGGAAGACTCGTCGTCAAACAACTATGTTTGAGTGCAACCGAGGCAAGCCCGTCAGCACAGCTCTATCAGCCAAGCTAACTAGTTTCCTCGCTCAGTGGATTGCCACCAGCTGCAGGCCCATTAGCGTGGTTGAAGATGACGGGCTCAAGCTTGTTCTCCAGGCGGCCACAGGTGACCCATCTTACAAACTACCTGCGAGGCGAACTATCATGAGGAGAATACATGACCAGCACGCAGAAGATAAAGCTACGAAAGTTGAGAAGATGGTAGAGGCGAGGTCTGTAGCACTGACTGGGGACCATTGGGCGTCCGTTAACAACGACAACTACCTCGGCGTTACAGTACACCTCATCGATGCTAGCTGGGAACTTCACTCCTTCGCTTTAGGTATGCTACGTTATGTCATTTTAAATTACATAATTTAATTTCGTTGCCTTTTAATTACCACCACGTTATGTTTGCTTCTTGATAATTGCTAGTTGTTCACTACTAGTAGTGAAATTATTCTAATTTACTTTGTCTGTCCGTTAGGTGTGATGAAAACCGAGGAGCGTCACTTTGCAGAAACGTGTGCAAGGCAGTTCCTCGACGTCGCTAATCAGTGGGGGATAACTGACAAAATAAGCACTATTGGAACAGATAGCGCTCCTAATATGGTGGCAGCAGGGAGGATACTTCCATTCGAGCACTTGCCCTGTGTTGCGCATGTTGTACAGAGAGCTATTGTAATGTCACTTCGGGAAGGTGGTTTTGATGGTGCACTGGCCAAGTGCCGTAAAGTGGTCGGACATTTCAAACACAGTCCGGCCAACTCAGACGAGCTAAATGTCCAACAATCCTCCCTTGGACAAGTTAAGGAGTTACTCGTGCAAGATGTTCCAACACGTTGGAATTCCACTCTTGAGATGATAAAGCGCGTGAGGCGCAACAGAGACGCACTGCACACAACGCTGTCGCTGCAGAAGCACAACCTGGCCCTCCCAACAAATGCGGATTATGAGAAGTTGGAGAAGCTAGAGAAACTGCTGGAGCCATGCAGGTATGGTCTACAAAGATAGTGTGTTCATGAATTGGCATACAAGTTTTTAAATGTCACTTTGTATGTAAGAAACACCTGCCCTTAAATGTGTAATCTGAGTTAAATTAATCTGTAACTAATAATTTGTTGCTGTGTGTGTGTCTGTCTGTCTGTCTGTCTGTCTGTCTGTCTGTCTGTAGGTACATCACTGAGCTCCTTGGTGGAGATAAGTATGTATCCTGCTCTGTGGTTCTACCTGCCCTGTGCCACCTCCAGCACGCGATGAACATCTCAGATGATGATCCTGCCTATATTGTGCGATTCAAGGCTGCCTTCATCAAGGACCTCAACCAGCGGAGGGAGAAAATAAACCTGGAATGGCTTAAGGCAGGCATCCTCAAAGTCCGGACTCCGGTCCGGATCCGGACCGAACCACCACTGTCTCTGGACTCTGAGCAAATTATACTTTTCATATGTATTATCTGTATAATCTGTATTATCTGTATTATCTGCGAGACACAACGCCTGCCACAACGCCTGCCTTATCCGTCTGCCACAACGCAACGAGTCAAAATTATCCGCTATGTCTGCAAACAGCGCTCTGGCGACACACACACACACACACACACTGTTCCACTGTGTGTGTGTGTCTGTCAACGCTTTGGTCCAATCACATTCAGCAGCCCGTCAGCGTTTTTTTCCCCCACCAACAGTCTGCGAATCAGAGGCACAGGAGGGCGGGTCTTCGCGGAATGAAAATGCGTGTGTCGTCTCTTTCAACCTGTCTGAGTCAGCGCGGGAGCTTAAAAAATAAATAAAGTCAGAGCGAGAGTTGACAGCGCATCTAGTTGCATTTAGCTAGTAGTTTCAGCTGTAGCCTAGTGTAGCTAGTAAAGCTAGAAAAATGGCATGTTCAAAGATGACCAATAAAAGAAAAGTCGACAGTGAAAACCGGCAATTCAAAGATGAGTGGACTGCAAAATATGCGTTCATCCTCCCTCCAGCGAGCACCAAACCAATGTGCCTAATATGCCAAGAAACGGTAGCTCTTGTGAAGAGTGGCAATTTGAAACGGCACTATGAAACGAAACATAATTATTTTGAGGCGACCTTCCCTCAAAATTCAGCGGTAAGAACCACAAAAATAAATGGGATGAAATCCTCATATCAAGCTGCAAGCAGGATCCTTGTAACATCTATGTCACAAGGAGAAAAGGCAACTGAGTCCTCACTCAGAGTGGCATGGGTGTTGGCTAAACACAAGAAGCCATTCTCTGATGCAGAAATAATTAAAGAATGCATGACTGAAGTGATGGAGACCATGTTTGAAGGCAAACAAAAAGAGGAAATAACAGCTAAAATTAAGCAAATCCCCCTCTCAGATTCCACAGCAACCAGAAGAACGGAAATACTGGCTGGTGATTTGATTAATCAGCTTTGTGATGGAATCAAAAATGCACAGCGCATTTCCTTAGCTGTGGATGAGTCCACTGACACCACTGACAATGCTCAGTTGCTGGTGTTTGTGAGATTTTATGATGAGGCAAAGGGGGAGTTTGTTGAAGATGTGTTGGGCCTGACGAACCTCAGTGGACACACAAGGGGGGAAGACATTTATAAAGCAGTAATGGGAATGCTGAATGAAAGAGGGATAGATCTAAAGAAAGTGGTGTCAATTGCTACTGATGGAGCTCCAGCCATGATGGGGAGAGAGAGAGGACTGGTTCAGCGCCTGAAAGATCACCACCCTGACCTGATCTCATACCACTGCATAATCCACCAGTCTGTCCTTTGTGCAAGTCTTGGAGAAGTGTACTCTGAAATCATGGCAACAGTGATGAGACTCATAAACTTTTTGAGAGCATCATCTTCACTGCAGCATCGCTTGCTGCGAACATTCCTGACAGAGGTCAATGAAACTTTTGATGATTTGCTCCTGCACAACAACATCAGGTGGCTGAGCAAAGGCAAGGTCCTGGAGCGTTTTTGGTCCATTAGGAAAGAGCTGCAAGTGTTTCTGTCAGAGCAAAAGAGTGCAAAAGCAAAACAGTTCATGGAATTCATGCAAAATGAAGAGAAGATGGAAGCTGTTGCATTTTTGGCTGATATAACATCTCATCTCAATGACCTAAATCTCAAGCTACAGGGCAAGAACAACACAGTGTGTGAGCTGATGTCAGCAGTGCGTGCTTTCCAGAGGAAACTGGAGGTTTTCAAAAGTGACCTACAGGTAAGCCTTTTTAATATTTTCTACCACACACATTTCCTGGATTCCAATGAACACCTTTTTGATACTTTATCATACCCTTTTAAGCAGTGCTCCTTATATTTTTCTTATTTATTTTTTCCTACAGGAGGGACTGCTCCACTTCCCCAAACTTTTGGAACAGACCAAAGGAGACAATCGTCCTCAGAATCATGTTGGATTCCTGGAGAAGCTGATTGAAAACTTCAAGACTCGCTTTGATGACTTCAGATTAGGAAAACAAGTCCTACTGTACATTGAAAACCCATTTCTGGTCAGAAATGTCAGAGAATTCTCTGCAGAAGCACAACAAATCTTCCCATGGGCCAGTGCTGCTTCTCTGCAAAGTGAGTTGATTGACCTCCAGGAAAACCTTGCACTGAAAGAGGCTGACTGTGACACTCCCACCTTCTGGACAAAGATGGTCACTGCAGCTAATTTCCCTCTCCTGCATAAGATGGCACTTCACATTCTCACAATGTTTGGCTCAACCTACAGGTGTGAGTCTGCATTCTCAACAATGAACATGGTGAAGAACAAGTACCGCAGCTGACTCACCAATGAACACTTGCATCAGTGTGTCCGCCTGGCCATCACGCCTTTTGTGCCAAAGTTCAAAGTCTTGGCAACAGACCAAAGGTGCCACTTCTCTCATTAAGCAACAGTGTTTGACACAATGTACAATAGTTCTGGACTTATTTCGACTTTGATTCCTGGGATGGTTTGATTCACTTCGAGACTGTTTTTGCAATCTCGTGTTAAGAATCTTGTTACAATTGTTTAAAAGTTTGAATGACCGTATTAAACGGACCTTTGTCTTATTGAACATTTTCTTTGTGGACCTTTAAGATTTGTATTTGAGTACCCCTGGCTTAAGGTATGTCAGAGTGACCAGAAGATAACTACATTGTATGACCATAATAGACTGTAAAGCCAGATGAATAAGTCATGAAGAAATATGGAGGTTGGATTTGGAAAGTGACATTTTCATCAATCAATAATTATTATTTTTTATTCATCAAAGGTGGCGACTGCTCTAGATCCACGATTTAAGGACCTCAAGTGCTTGCCCAGAGCAGAGAGGGAGCCAGTGTGGGCAAAGCTAAGTGCGTTGATGAAGGGAGAAGAACCTGCTCTGCAGCCACTCAGGGAGGAGAACCCTGAGCCACCCAAGAAGAAAACAGCCCTGCTACTGATGGGATCCGACTCAGAATCAGATGAGGAGACACCAGAAGATAGTACAGTGGAGAGGTACAAGGTAGAGCCCAGTGCCAGTCTAGATCAGTGTCCACTGAAGTGGTGGTCGGAGCACACTGCTGTCTATGGTAAGATGGCCCAAATTGCCCGTAAATACTTGGGGACTCCTGCCACAACTGTCCCATGCGAGAGACTTTTTTCTTTAGCAGGCCATATTGTGCAGAAGAGGAGAGCTTGTTTGTCACCAGAAAATGTGAACAAACTGGTCTGCCTGAGTGACTGGTGGAAGAAGGAGAAATAGAGCTTTGACTGACACAAAGCTACTGACTGTAAACAGTTCATTACAACCTGTTATATGGGCCTACTGTTCAACTAAAAATAAACAGTTAATAAACACAAGTACATCTCATTGTCATTGATTTATTTTCATCACCAATTATCATAGAACAGCTTTCTCAAGCAGTTTGTGATGCATTTTGGAAACTGGAGATGAGCCCCTGGTCTAATGCACCACCTGGCTTGAGAAACCCGTTCTCAAAGACTTACTTTTAGTCATTATTTGGGTAGCACACATATTCTGAATGCCTTCGGCAGAATTCAAATGAGCCATTTTAATCTAGATTAATCTAGATTAATTCCAAGAATACAGTGAGATTAATCTAGATTAAAAAAATTAATCTATGACCACCACTAATTAAAAGAGGTGAAAATCACTACAAGTCTGGGTATGTTGAGAGCTGTACATACGAAAAAGGGGAGTTAGTCGGTTCAGTAAGAGCCAGCATGCGGGACCGGCTTTACAAGGTTTCGGGGAGTAACACAAGTGTAATGTGGAACGTTAATGTCAGCTAGCTAACATTAGCTAACAAGGTACACTCTCGTGTTTTGTTTTAGTTGCTCTTCGAGAACGAGCAAGAGGTACTATTACTGGTATGATAACAACCTGGTACAAAGCACACAGACATCTTGTTAAAGTAAGTAAGTACAGTAAGTAAATGTATTTTTAGCTATCTGGAGGGAATACATCAGTTATGACAGCACTTAAGCGACTCTGGGATTTGTAGTCTTTCTAGTTGCGTATTTTTCATAGTCTTATATTTCAACAGTTTTAAGACAAACTTAGAATTTTTTGACATGGAAAATATTTTTTAAGATTGACAAACAACATAATATGTGTAATTCATGGCACAAAACGGGATCAAAAGATACGTTTTCTCTCTCCATTGACTTCAATGTATTATTTTTTCGGAATAAGGTCCCATGATGCGGAAGTAAGTGGGCGTGACTTCGCCACTCTATGCTAAGTATGTGGTGAACCTGAGTCGCAGTTCGGTTCTACCAGAAACCAATAAACTCCTCTATACTCACAAGAAGCCTCCCGTGAGTTACTACATAATTATAAAACATTGTCAAAAAGAATAGGATAATCTATAGAGCCAACAGGAAGCAAGAACAGTTGGGATCTTTTTTTGAGTTAGTAAACTATATTATGTAATCCTTTTTGTTAAGAATTGTGTTTGGGTTGTATAGTTTTATTTTTGAAATTACATTTAGTTTTGCTTTTTTTCCCTCTTAAACTCTTAGTTTTGCTTGATTCTGAGAAAGTGTTGCTTTATCTTTATGAAACAAAACTAATCCAATAAACATACAGCTTGTCAAACAACAGCGTATTGAGCAGGAAAAAAGAAGAGATGGAATGATGGAGCAACTGCGCTGTCTGCAGTTTCTAACCCGACAGGGCCTCGCAATCAGGGGGCATGCGGATAAGGAGAGCAGCAATTTCCAAAAGCTAGTTGAACTCATAGCTGAGAAAAACCCCACTCTGAAAAGCTTCATGCTCACTGGGAAATATGCATCACACGAGACAATTAATGAAATTATAAATCAAATGTATCGGGAGTCTCTCACCACTCTATTAACTGAAATTAAAAGCAATGCAAAACACTCAGTTATTGTGGAAGAAACTCGCGATTGCTCCGGGCATGAACAGTTGTCTCTGACTGTACGATGGGTATCAGCTGATAATGTTGTCCATGAAGACTTCATAGGAATGTACGACTGTCCGAAAACTGATGCCGAATCAATAACCCACTGATAAATTGCGATGTTAACAACCTCATGATAATCTCATAAGTTTTTTATTTAGGATCATACCTGTGTTTAGTCTAGAAAAAGTTAAATGTGTGCATTTTATTATAAAGTTGTGTTTACAGACTTTTACAAAAACTAAGAAGCTTATAAACATCAGGTTTAAAACTAAAAGAGCTTTACAAAAAAGTAACACAATTAAAGATGTTTGGAGTTTTCTGCGCGTTTTTTAATATGATAATGAGCCCCTCCTTCTGATTTCCATAGCCACTACGTTTAAAGTGTCTGTAACCAATCAGTGAAAAGTAAAGCCAGACCAAAGCAATCTGTAGATGAAAAGTTCCTGAAATTTTTAGGCTTTGCTGTAAATTGTATATTATTCCAGATTCAGGGGACCAAGTATTAATTTTCCTTTGAATATAATCAATAAATCAAACAATATAATATATATATATATAAAAAATACAATTGCCTTATGCTTTTCCTTAACCCTCTGGAGTATAAGGATATTTTCTCAATATGTAGACGTCTCCTTAAATCACCTTTTAAATGTACTTCTTATAACATGGCACCCCATATATTACTTATCGAAATATTCAGGACACTCTCTGGTCTTGCTAGAGATGCAAGTCACTCACATTAGAGCACTGTCTTATGAGATACTTAGCTGAAAATGAGAAATCCGATTTTTGGAAAACCTAAAAACTTGTGAAAACACATTTACTCATCTCGTCTATTTTTTTGGGCGTTTTAGATTTGGTTTTACAAAAGTAGTGAAATAATTATATGAATTACACTATAGGCCTATATAGATGAAATTAAATGTTATTCATGTGTAAAATAGTTCCATCCCTCTGCTTTCACCACAGAAAAGTTACATCAGGACTGATTCATGACTTCATATTCCATACCAAGGTTCATGTGATGTGTACAAATACAAATTGAGCATTAGAACTTTTTTTTTCAACCAACAATTTATGGTAACATAAGAAACTGTAAAATCTCAATATTTACAATATCAGAACTTTTTCAACCAACTATTCATTATAAATGTAAAGACAGGGGGAGCAGTGTCATGGTCTTTGTCTGTCTTCCAGGACAGGGCGTCTGTGTAGGTGATGGTGCATGGGCTGCTGGTGGCTGTGTCGGAGGGAGGTAGGTGTGATTGTCCCAGGTTGATGCTGGTGCCCGTGTGGGAGGTACGTCTGCTAGGCGAGACTTCTTTGCTGGATGGGTTGATCGTGATGGCTGTGATGGAGGCCTTTGTACCGAGGTGTATCTTAATCTTGTGGCAGATGGAGATGACGTCAAGGTTCTCATCGAAGGAACAGAGGTCCTCAGCGGCTTGCCCTCGGATGCTCTTCGGGCTCATATACGCACTGAACTTAAGATATCCGAAATAACTGCAATCCACTTTTGAAGTTGTGGAAAAAGTCCTGATGGAACTTAAGGGGAAAAAGATGAGCCCAAAAGTGAATAGACTGAGAACCCAGCTGTTCATCGCAGAGTAGACACTTTGTTGCACTCACTCACAGTTACCATTGTTACATGGTAAGGTTTCTAAAACCAAGGTTTTATAATAATTATGCATTGTAAAACATTTGCGAAAAAGGGTTGTGTTCAGAAGTTGCACTTACAGTATGACCGATTTTCACCGTATAAGTTATGCATTTCTAATCATTTTCAGAGATTACATGTCTCACAGGTGCAAGTTGTCAGTGTTGCTTTAAAAAAAAGTGTGCAGTAGATAATAAGGACACTTCTTTTTTCTAAGAGTTTGATGTTTGGAAGAGGCACATATTACTGCAACTAATAACTGGTACTTATTAACATGTCTAAGATCAGGTAATGGCTGCCTCAGAGGCCAAAGCTGGTTGTGTGAACAACTTCTTTTTCATTCAAATAAATGTGCTCTGGAGTTAAAATATACAGATTGATCTGAAGAAATTGACTGTTTTACTTTTAAAATGCAAAAAAAATGCAATGCAAAACAGAAGGTGGGACGCGCGGTTTTTTGAAAAAACGCGCGTTTTAAACGGGCGAATAGTGGCACTTTAGGCTTTCGATACAAACAAGCCTAGTATTAAACGAAACGCTCAAATGGATAGACGTGTAGAAGAAAAAGTCATGTAACAGTGGCCTTTTTCTGCACACTCATTTAGCAATAACCAAGAGACTGCATAATGTACCATTTAACTCTTATTGTAAATATTGAATGCATGGTGTGACAAAAAAAGCTTTAAAAAGTATTATATATAATATTTATTTAGTTACTTTTGTATCTTCAGTTTTAGACCCTCCACTGTAACATTCATACAGTATAAGGGCATATATTGCTGCATCCCTTTGTAGCTTCCCTGTACGATCTTTGATATATTAGATTTAAGATTTATCACTGTAAATCTTCGTCTTTTGGGTGAAAATCAGCTGAGTTACTCTACTGTCTGTGGTTCGTAGCTGAAAATCAACCGAGACAAAAAGCGGCTCAGACAGGCTTATCCAGGGTGATATCCAACACAGCATATCATTTCCTACATACGTCTTGGCTGTAGAATGTCAGCTCACACAACTGAACTGTGTCACCCTGCTGCCCACTATGCATCAAATGAAATGAAATTGATGTATTTATTTTATTAACAGGGAAATAAGCCTTCCACATTTTCTTTTTTAGGTTGTCAAGTCTGCTTAGACCAAATAAGACATAAATCGAATGCAAGTAAGGTTGATATTGGGGTCATAAAGCTTATCAACAGTAGTACTCTATCTGTCTTATCTACCAACTCCAGCGCAATGACGGGGCTCAAAACCTTACTCTAACTCCCCAGTTACAGTAGGGTCCAGAAGTGTGACACCATAAAGCAATTTAAATTGTTTTAATTTAAAGATTAATATAAGAACCTGAATAAAATAACCACATAGCAAAGTCATGCAAAGTCAAAAAGTCACCATATGTTTACTCTTACCTTAAGTCACCATTAGTTCTACATTCCCTTATTTGCTTCGGTAAAAGACATGAAATGTTTATTGGTAAAAAAGCCCAGACAGTGTGTGATACTGCACTGTGGGACTTGAAATACAGAAGAACATACATCATTACAAGGAAAACAATCATTGCAGTCCTGAGTTGGTGAATACAGTACATTTGGATGATTATAGACACCAAAATATCTATAAATGCATACCATGTCCCTTGTTATTACGTTTAGCACCCTGTCTGGTTCGTTCGCCTCAAACTAACATGCACACATTCACAATGTGACATGTGCATGAGAAGAAAAGAGTGGCACTTGTTCTCTTACCTGGTGCCCCATTTTGGTTGACAATTAGAAAAATGAAATGGTCCGTACAGATCTGATCTTTTTAATCAGTGTGTGTGTGATCACATCCTGTGCTGGGTTCATGTTTCTCAGTAATGGGGGTCACAGTCCTCCACCAGGCTGTCTGTGATGTAGTTGACTTGCAGCAGCTCCTGGTAGTAGTCCTTCTCCACTTTAGTGTTGACTGTCCATGCTACCACTTCTACCCCCCTCTGGGCCCAGTACTGGACATATTCCCTGCAGACAGAAACTCAGTTATTAACAGTTACTCTTATTCTTTAGTGGTTGAATATCATGTGATCCAAAAAGGTGTCCATCTACTCACGGTGAGATAAAGTTCTTCTGTACGAGGAAGGCTGAGATGCCACAGAGCTTCCACAGCACGTGATGGTGCGCCCAGTCCAACATCACGTCCAATGCTGTCATCCAACTGTGTTTCCATGGCGACGAGAATCGGGAGGCACCGTCTCCCAACTGACTCAGGCTCCATGGCCGGTGGGTCAGTGCTGTGACCACTTCTGGGTCGCTCTGCCTCATCTGAGGATAAGTGATAGTCAATGAAAGCCATATTTGTTTTTAAACAGTGATGTAATCAATGGCAGCAATCAAAGTAAATGTTGTAGTTTATTTAATCAGTACCACATCAATATTGTGTTGTCTGTTTGGTAGTCAATACTCGTCAGGCTATCACAGCTTGTATAGCTTGCATTGTTGGTGTTAAGGCCCTGACACACCTACCCGATTTTGGGAGTCAGAGGCCGTCAGAGGCAGTCGGGCATTCGCGGCGCCCTAGTTAGGTTGGTGTGTCCCGCACCGTCGTTGCTTTACGGCACATTTTCACACCTCCCTCGGCCGATTCAACATGTTGAATCGGCCGCGGGAGGTCAGAGAGAGTCGGGACAAAGAAATCACTCTGATTGGCTGTTCAGCTTAGCGAGAAGCGAAGCCGAAGTGAGGGACCAAAACAAACGATTAAGAAGGCACACACAGATGGTTAATCTTTTTCATTTTCATCTCACCTGGACGCAATAGTTTATTTTTTATGTTTACATGTTTTCGATCGACGAGAGAGTGAAAATGGAACCCAGACGCTAGGCGGGCGGCGTAGCCGACGTAGCGGACGTAAAAGTCGGGACGCCTTCGGTACGCGTTCTTTGGTCTCAGGTTGGTGCGTAGCGGCCTTTACAGAGATGGACAGAAACATTTCCCAACTTGGGATCAATAAAGTTCTTCTTATCTTATCTTATGGAGAATCTGAGCTAAAGCATTAAGCAACATGACAAAATAAAAAAGTGTATTTATATTGTTCCAGTTAAATTATGTTTCTAGAAATATGGTAACATGCAGACTCCTTTGTATCGGTGTCACCTGAGGTGCAAGTTTATTTTCACCCAGTGTTCAGGCTACATATTGAATCATAAAAAACAGTGAAATGTAGCTTGAGATCAAAGTGCTTGAGAACTGCTCAAATGTTGTGTTTACGCTGGAGGAATCTGAACAAACCATTATATTTGGTTGTGTTCGCAGCAACGTATGCATGCTTTTTACTATCTTATTCAAAAAAGTACAGTTGTTTATTGACAATCCCATTTTATTCCACAACTCTGATGTATTTCAGATGTAGTACACTAACTAGGAACACCCAGTTCAAACAATCTTCAAAGAGCCTCTTACCCTGTAGATGACTTTGGGCTCGAAGGAGCAGACAATGCTGCTGTTGTAGAGGACTGGGTGTTTTTTATACACTTCTTTCAGGGCTGCAGCTGCCTGGGAGAGGGGGGAGAAACACATGGTTATTGAAAGACAGTCCACTGTTTAGATTTTTGTGAAAGAGGCTTTTTAGAGCTGTGTGCGTGTTTTCCCGTGCAACAGTTTGGTGGTATCTAGCAGCTGTTTATGTGTAGCTGCACTGCGGCAGGCCCTGAACTCAAGAATGTCGCTGCCAGAAACAACAACTGTAGCCCTATATTCATTATCCATCTAAAAATGTGCAGAGTAAGGAATTTATATTCATGCATTAGCAATTTAGCTTGCAGATATGCACAACTAAATGATCCAAACTCTGAATTTTAAATGGCATTAGGTATACAAATATAACTGCATGTGTCAGCAAGGAGTTGCAACACTGACTGTTGTCTCTGGCTCAGTTTGTTGTGATGATTGTGTACTATGGCTCAGTAAATGCTATCTTTGCAACAAAGTAACCCCTGTTCTCTTCATTATGCAATGCTTACTAGGTACAAATCAATTAAATCAACAATATGACAGAGGGATTGCACATTCTAAAGTTAGTTTGGTTAACAGTACCTCATCTGGGTGACCTTTAACGTCAAAGTAGATGGTGAGCTGCAGTTTGATGCACTCCTCCACCGCCTCCTCCAGAGTCGGGATCTTCTCCCCAGTAAACGTGTCGCTGGTGACAGAGGACACACATGTTTTAGTGCAATCTCAGGCTGACGTGCTTATCATGCTTTTAAAACTAATTTACAGTTCACGTGGGAAACATTACATTATGAACCGACATTGCCTGGATCATAGTGAAATGCATGTGATGATAACCATGAATTGAACTGTACATAAAGACTCTTAGCATGTGTCTGAAAGTACAGACAGGACTTTGCCTGGGTAAGGCAGTGTAGTTCAGTAACTGCAAGGCCTCCTAGGTGATTGTAATACAAATCCGTATTTACAGAACTTAGTGGCATTAGCAAACTTGTTGACACTTCAGTGGCCGATTGCCATCATTCATAAAGCGTATATGGACATGTTTTGCTTATCATCCTCATTATATTATCTTATCTTAGGACACTATATGAATCAGTAAACCTTGTTTGTCCTGTAACATTGTGATATCTACTATACAGTATGACCTATTAACATGCTCTAATGTGCTAATGTTTTAAGAAATACAAAACCCTATTTTTGTGCTTTTCTATGTTTTTTCCTATCTTTGAGTGACTGTTTTGCATTTTTCTTTCTCCTTTTGTTTGTTCAGAAGGGAGCTGTTTATAGAAACCTGTGGTCTTTTTGTCTGACACACACCTCTATGTATAAATAACAACATGCCTCTCTTGTGTCTAAACTGATAAGAGCAATGATTGAATGTGTTACATGACTATTTAATCTCTCCTTTTGTATTTACTTACAAATATTCAAGGCTTCCACTATCTATGCACATAGGGTATCACCATCAAACATCTCCACATGTATCTGTATAACAATCAATTCAGCTTTTCTAACAGCTGAGCCTGAAAAATATATTCTGAATCAGGCAATTTTGCTGCAGAAAGTACAACTTGAACAAGCCCATTAGAAAAAAAGACGGAACTCTTCAGGCTACAACAGCATGTTGCAATCAAAGATAAGTCTCAAGACACTAAAACTTAATGGAGCACATATATTTTAAAACTTTGACCCTTCAGCTAGCCCACAAAACCTGCACGACTTGTTCTCCTGCTTCCACACAGCCAGATTGTATTTCTCCCACCCCCAGTGGCTTTATAAACAAAGATAATAGATTTCACACAGTCACTTATTTCATTGAGATACATGCTGTGAATCCTGGATCATCCTAAATCTAGTGTTCAAAAAGCAAAACGTTCCCAAAGAATACAATGTGTAATGTCTGCACATCTGTTTGTTTGTATGAATCTTAAGCTACATCTTTCTTTTTTCACCTGAGTCTGTGTTTAGCAGCTGCGTCCAGATTACCCAGCTCTGACAGTCTCATCTGGCAGAGGGGTCCCGACCCATTGGTGGTCCGGTCCACAGTCTCATCGTGCATCAGTATCGGGACGCCGTCGGCTGAGAACTCCAGGTCCAACTCCACACCTGTCGCCCCATTTTTACTGGCCTTAACAGGGACAGATGAATGAGAGGGTTGGAAAACAAGTATTTCAGGAGGGTTTGCTTCTGGTTGTGGCCAGTTATCTGTCAAAAAATAATATTGAATCTAAATCCCAACCTTCACTGAATTCTGATCAGTACTGGTTTATGATGGCCAGTATAACCAACAATAAACTCAAGCAATAAGCCATTGTTTGAATACAATCTCCACTATGTAGTTGTCCACTCAAGTGCGTTTACAGATTTGTTTTTCAATTCTGAATATCCTGATCAGTTTTCAAACGTTCCTTTGGGGACATTAAAAGTAGGCTACAGTATTGGTTTGACCATGGTTACCTGTGGTAAAGGTTCCAGTCACACTACAGTTCAATAAAGAGCAGTGTGGATCATTTGAGGCTGTAGAGCTGAATGTTAACAATACCATTTTACAGAACTATGGAAATATGTTAATCTTTATTAAGATATCAAGAGGATATGACTAGATATGATCAGAATCCAGTGGTGGGTTGCCCCTTGTCACCATGGTAACACTCTGGGAGGCTGTGAGTGACACTATCCCTGGATATGTGAAGGAAAAAGCCCCGAACACTCTCCCACCTCTCGTATGGCGACTATCGTGTTCTCTGGAGCGTCGTGCCCTCCGCCCCGGTGAGCGACCACCGACACCCGGCCGGAGCCCAACGTGCCCCTGAGCGGGTGCAGCACCTGCCTGACTCGGCTGCTCGGTACCTGGGGGAACCGGAACATGGCCACAAAGAGGTAGAGGGAGACGGTGAGCGCGGTGGTCCACACCGGGCTGCGGGTCCCCAGTAGGACCAGCACGAAGACCACCGAGTACAAGGTGACTTCATCTCCGAGCTGCAGCATGGTGTCCTCTATTCCTTCCCGACTGTCAAATAAGGGAAATTGGGACCTGGTGTCAAATTTCTCCGCAGCCTGTCAGTTAAGCATTCCGCTACCCTCCCTGCTAAGTTTACTTTATTCAAACACCCTCTATGCGATGACGTCATGCTCCGCCTACCTAACTACTACAACCAGATAAATACAATGCTTAGCAACAGGATAAAGCCTGAAACTGCAGTGACAGTTCACATGAAAACGGGAACTCACTGTTATGACTGTGCGAGGCGGATATGACAAATCTGCCTCACGTTACGCGTCTTTTCCGCAAGCAGCATTACCTTTGCAGCTAAAAGTACTGAGTTAGGTTCAGGTGAGATTTAATTAAAAAAAGGAATTCAAAGTTTGTGATCATATACGACTTTCCCACAAGGGGGCGGACCGGGCACGTGAACATATACAATATTTTTAAAATAATCTTTGTTGAATACATCCGGGTCATGTTTTTTAACTAAAATGTATTTTTGTTGTCTTTATTATTTTAATTCAATAATGGGGGGAAAACTGCTCTTAAGCCATGCATTTAAAATATAACAGTAATAGTTTTTAACAACGTTGATGGTAGTTTTTTATACGCATAACATCCGGGTCAGAGTGTGTAGGTCATGTAAGCTAACAGCTCTGAAAGTGTTGCCTTTGGTTTCTTACTTCCAACAAGAAGATTGGTGTTTCTTGGTTTTTCTTCTTCGATTAATCATGTCGTCAGTCATGGTGAGCCCCTTCTCTCTCACATTTTTACATTGATTTAATTGAAAATAGTGTAAAAATAAGTTGATTTAGTAGCAGCACAAGCTAAATGCTGCTTTGCCTTGAATTTTTGACAGGTCCATCTGAAGTAATCTACTGTGTTCCACTCTGGTTAATCGATACTAACATAATAGTCTTTGCATATTGACATTATTACTGTTACCTCACTTCTAATTAAAGTTACATAGGAATTATTGCTCGTGGTACCTTGCTCATACATTCAAACAACTGAAAGACTGAATCTGAATTGAGAAACCTGTTATAGCCCTCTTATTTATGTTTAATTGTTGTTGGGACTTTTAAGCTTTTGTGTTTATTAGTGGTGCTGTATTGCATTACTTTGTATAACTTGGTGTAAAAGTTGTAATTAACAGTTTATTTCTTTAATTGTTTGTTGTCTCGAAAATGTCTGACTGTTTCAAATTAAAGAGAAAATTAGAGATGTTTTGCACTTTGTTAAAATTATATTCTTATTCTATATTATTCAGAGTTTTTGCAGATACGTTTTCTTATCATTTATTTTGTAGGTTGTTGTTGCTCTTGCACAGTATCAACTGTACCTCTTTTCTACAGATCAGGTCAGTGCTGTTGCACAGGGTAACCTCCCACATCCTGTCCTTCACCAGAGGATCATGTCTACTCACAGGTCGGATATCTTATGGTGTGCAGCCTCATTCAAGTCTCACCCCCATCCAGCAGAACTTCCAGGGAACCCTGATACCTAAAATCACAGCCCTGGCCAGGTACTCTGACCTGACAACAGAGAAGTACACTGTGATTTACAACATGCCGCACATAAGGCTCCTCAGAGCAGTGTCCAGGCTCAAGCTGCTCCAAACCGCAGTCACCATGGTCCTCTTGCCACCGGTGTACTTCTTCTACCTCCATGGAGACGTCCCCTTCTTCCTCGTTGGCTACTCTACGGGGACAGCACTGTTTGCTGGCGCCATGCTGTTCACTGCCAGTCACTTCTTCAGGAGTGTGGTGGGGAGGGATGTACCTGGACCCCTCCCAGACCACCCTCAAAGTATCCCACCTCACATTCTGGGGCCGGCGTAATGATATCTACCTGCCTGTGTCAGATGTTATGACAATTTCTGATACAGGTGACACCGTAAAAGAGAAGATATTGAAACTAAAGAGATTCAGCACTCCACAGACATTGTATTTCTCCACTCATTTTGGACGTGTGGTGGACAAACAGAGTTTTAAAAAGGTGTTTGGGATTTGATCATTCCATTTTTTGAAAAATGGACAGGTTGAGACAGTACTAGTCAACAGGTAGTGCTCCTATTTGTTAAGTTTTTAAATATAACCTGTTTTGAGGAGGATCTGTTCTGCATTGAAATTAGGATTTTATGGGGGAAGGCTGACATTGATCTGTAAGTTGTTGTTTATCTCAAGTTTCCACCATGAATAACAAGCCCCCTTTAAATATTCAATGAAGCCTGTGATTGATGATTAAGGAAGCATATTTTGAGGGTTCAGCAGGACTGTGGCCTTCAGAATGAAAAAACATAACAAGAGTGATGGCAGTAATATGTTAATTTGGTCTTAATGGACCAAAAAAGAATGTGTAAAAACAGAAAATAAAACGTATTTTTCTTCTAATGTTTTACACTGAAATTCCTGGATAATTTATAAATAATAAATAAGTATTTCAAGGTAGGTAATGAAGAGTAGATTATTTAAATACTCTAAGTGACTCAGGCATGCACAGTGACTCATCTACATTAAAAGTAGAATACGGCATTTGTTAATACCATCACATAGAAGACAACTATTATATATGCATACTTTAGTCACACTTTTTTCTGTGGCTTTATAACTAAGACTTAAATTAAATATACCATTGTTGTATGATCAATTTGTATGCAAGGTGGTGAGCCTTTCCGAAGATATGGTTCCTAGGGCTTTTGTAACCTTCAGTTTTCACAACCATAGCTATAATAGTCAATCTCAATGCTATCCTGCCCCCTGGTGGCCTGGAGAAGATACCTCAGCAGAACTGTTGAAGTTACTGCATCATTAGTACAATGTATACAGACTCCCCCCCCAAACCGCTGTTGAACATAAATGTGCAAAGTCACTTTTTTGTTATCGAAGTAATTCAAATGAGGATCTCTGAAGAAAGCTGTTGTGAATTTTTGCCAGGTTAAGGTTTATTGGCTTTAACACAAGCTGAATGATATTAACCCATGGCCTCTTGTTGAGATTTAATCACTATTTTATGGACTTCCCTTTATTTAAAATCAGAAACTGCAGCAGTACATCATCCTACTTTATGAAATACATTTGTAAAACCCAGTATGCATATTTCCACTGATTAAAGCATAACAAAAACAAATTGGCAAGTTGGATGTCAATGATGGGATGCCGCAAATGTTTGCCTGCAAACAAATCATCAAAAACTGTTATTTTCCAGCTTAATTGTTTCCTACTTTCAGGCAAGTATATGATTCAAAGCTCTTTGCTCAGAGTTGAAGGCAGGGTTTACTGCTCACAGATGGTACCAGGCAGTGAAACCAGCGAGGAGAGCCACCCAGGCGGCCAGAGCCCACTGACAGGGGGGGTGTGTGAGGAGCGTCATGGCTAACTGGCAGGCGTAGGTGGGATTTCCACTGGCAACTGTAGAGAGGAGGTGAAGGATGAAAAGAATTAAGGAATGAGGCCATACAAAGCAGGAAGACTGTCATCATTAACAAGTCATTTCATGGATTACCACCCATTTAGATATGCTAAAATATGGGGGACTTTGCTCAATTAAACATGCATAATTCAAGCCAATACTTTGGTTTATAATACTTAACTATCACTGAATACAGAGGGAATGAATCTGTGAAAAGGTCCTTTTTGACCCCCATTGTTTTTTAAGTGACAGTTTTTTCTCCAAAATAAAATTATAATTGTTGGCACCCGCACTCATACATCCTTTTGTGCTGGGACTTTTAAAAACATCTCAGTTAAAGGACCCTATTGCATACCATTAAATGTGCTGTCGTGTAAATTACCTGAAGTTAATCAAATTATTATTTTAAAAATCATAATGAAGTGATATTTTATGGACTGTCTCACCCATTTTTTGCTGCATAGTAGGGACACTTGTTGATATCACCCCCCTCCATGATCTCTGCATGACTGTGTCCTAACCCTGCATCTTGGACTTCTTCTTTGATAGTCTTCCCAATCTCTTCAAGCTCTGTAAATACCTGTTTTACAGAATAAAAGTTGGGATTTGTTATAACTTTATCTTTCTCTTTCAAATAACATGTATTCTCATCAACTTTCTTAATGCATTTTGTTTCCGCTGCCCTCACCATCATGTTGAAGCTGAAGGGCCCGGTTGGACTCGCCGACAATCCTTTCTTTGGTCTCAGCGTCCAGTTCGAGCTCGTTCATCCTGCTCCGGTAGAGCTGCTTGAAGCCTTTTTGACTGTGGATCCCCTCAAACTGGTAAAAGTTAAGACCCTCGCCCGTGGAGGAGAGTTTTCAGCGCCCTCTGGGCCACTTTCTTGAGGATCTGTCCGCTCTGAGAGGTCCCCCATGTAGCGGGTGTAGGAGTGGGCCACCAGCAGCACCGGGTCCCTCTGTCCCACCTCGTGGATACGGTCCACGTAAGGCTTGGTGCCAGCGGAGAGGCTGATCTGTGAGGGAGAACATGGACGTCATCGAAATCGCTGTCAATTCTATAGTGATGTGTAATTTCTGCAGCAGAAGTTTGTTTTAGTTTTAACCCATTTTGTAATATTTTCAGGAAAGACAAATAATGGAATAGAACTATGATCAAATTACAGAAAGCTGGACAAATAATACACTGTGCTCTCTGCT